>NC_135426.1:1962500-2270000 GCF_051991245.1 Festucalex cinctus | reverse complement strand
GACTTCAACACTCTGCCTCCGACTCCCGTCACTGCTCGCTACAGTAGAAAACATACATAAATGTGTATTTAAGTTGGAACACGAACATCACATTCCCTCAACTCTTTACTATCACCATGCACTTCACTCTGGATTTTTATACACCACATATATTCTGACTTTTATTTATGTTATGTAATCTTATCGCTAATAATTTAGATTTCGATTTTTTTACCAAGTACATTTACAAATACTTAAAAGTAGAGTTGGCGAAAATTCTCAAATAATAATGGTGTAAGAAATGAGTCACTCCCTGTATTTCAAGTAATAGTTAAAAAGTACAGGTTCTGACATGAACACAACAAAACCCGTTTAGATCACTCAGCACAACGAAAAAAAATCTGCACACGAAATGATAATTCCCTTCTTTTATATAAATACTGAAGTACAGAAGATACAAAAACGAGACGATCAAAGTGCCCCGGGCCCACCCGCTACGACCCGACCGCAGTCCCAAATCTATGCAACCCTACAGCGTGCCACGTTTATTAAAAGCGCCTCAGAATAAGATGTAAAAGTACCATGTAAACACAAATCCAGTAATTTCGAATGACAACTAACTCTACTTTTATATTTCCAGCTAGTTACAAAACAAAAACCCCCAAAAGAAAACAAACAAACAAACAAACAAACAAACAAAAAAGACCCACAAAACGTGCATCGCGTCTACAAGGACGTTGTAAGGGCGTGGGAGGAGCGCCATCTCTTGGCCAAGTCTCGTAAACGCTTCGCGTAAAACTGTGACGTCAGGACGCAAGCACCCACAACAAGGAAGTCAATTTTTTATTTTTATTTTAATTATTCGACAGAATCAACATCAAATACAATACAAACAAATTAAGCACCACAAAAATGTTACACACAAGTCGATTACAGCACACTTCAAGAAATACACACTTAAGAAAAATAAAAACAAAAACACATAAATCAAACAAATAAAGAACAAGGGGCATTGTTACAAATTGTCAAAAGAAAAGGATCCCATGAATCTTTTTAAATTAAATCAAAGTCATTCAAAAAAAAAATTCAAAAGCATGGGCATTTTTCTGATAAACCTTTTTTCTATAAACCTTAACGATTTTTCAAAGAGACCGATCTCATTCTGGCGAGCCATACTAGGATTTGTAAAAAAAAAAAAAAAAAAAAAAAAAAAAAAAAAAAAAAAAAAACATTTGTGAATAAACTGCGTACTCATTACAAGCAAGACATTGACACCAAAGTAAATTTTTCTATCATGAATATTCATTCCAAACTGGATCTCTTTCATCGACAGCACATTAAATTGAATACCCTTGTGTTGCAGCCAATCTTAACTCTTTGACCGCCATAAACGTTTAATGACGTTCAGTATAAACCTAGAATTGGCCGCCGTCTACTATGTTTTTTTATGGAAACGGGTGGAGGAAAGCCTTGAGCAGCTGTGCTCCAAGTATCAAGCCGATCGGGTTACTATAATGAGTATTCCTGGCCACTAGATGGCTGTGATGAGTCTTTTGGACAAGATCGGGTAGGAGACAACAGTAGAAGAAGAGAGGCGGAGCTAGAGTGTTGAGGGGCAGAGAATGGCTAACTTGGCTAAGGGAGTCAAAAAGGCTACAGATGGCAATCAGCTCACGCTTGATCCTTATTTTCAAAGCTCAAAAGCATCGACCAGTGCTCACAGTGATGACGGAGTTAAGTCATAGTTGAAGCGGTGACGCGGCCGTTTCGACCACGTCCGAAGGCCCCACCGGCTAGCGATGCTAATAACGTCCTATACTAAGGCCGCACCGGCTAGGGATGCTAACACCGGAGAAAAGTGGTGCACAACTGAGCACGTCTGCACAGATGACGTTTCATCGGACGATGACGAGTACTATGGGTCCGATGCAAGACAGTCTTGGACCGTCTTCCAAAGAACGTGAAGGTAAGCGCTAACATGCTAAGAGATTGCTAGTAAGATTACTCTATTAACTTTTCGGCGATCTGCTAGCAGCGTGTGTAAATGTGCTGATATACACTAGAACATCTATTACCTATACAAACGTGAATGTATATTTTATAGATCGTGCTCACAGTAACGTCCAACAAAGGTTCTACAACAAAGAAAGGTTAAAAAAAAAAAAAAAAAAAAACGTTTTCAATACACCGCAACAAGCTCCCCCTCATAGGGCCCAAAGTGACCCTTCTCACAGTGAGCAGAACAAAGGTAAAAAGAAAAAAAAAAGATTCTCCACAGCTCTAATAAAATATTTGATGGTAAACTTCTTCTATAATTTACAGAATGTGCATCAACCAATACATTGAAGAAAAAAATGTAAACATGCACACACACACACACATTGCATCACAGTGCTCTAAAATAATATATGATATTGAAATGTATATTTGCAGATCCCAAAGATTCTGGCTGGCTTGAAGTTGATGAATTCGGCTGGCAGCCAACCCTCTTCCCCTTTGCTGCAAAACCAGGACCAAGGGATGCTGCAGCAGAGCTGAATTCCCACCTGCCAGCTGACATCCTGGAGCTCTTCATCACGGATGAACTTCTCCAGCACATCGTTCATCATACCAACCTCTACGCAAATCAGTCCATGCAGAAGCAGACTGACAAAAACTGTTGCGCACGTGTAAATAGTTTGCAAAGAGTTTTCCAAATTGTTTGTTCGGATTGCTACTGTTGCATGTAAATAAACTGTTATTTTGCAATCAAAAAAACATTTATTATTGTTGGGGTAGTGTTTTATAGAAGTTTAGGTGTTTGTAGAATCACTCATGCAAAAAAAAAAGTGCCAAATTCACTAGAGTGCATGAAATAACATCGTTTCACAAAAAGCTTGATTTCTCCGTATTTTGGAAGAAAATAGAGGATTTGGGTGAAACGAAGGTGTTTTCTATTGTTGATTACTGAAGATCCGAATAAGGTAGAAACAAACTTTCTTTTTTTAGATGAAAGATGAGACTTCAATCTTTCATTTGGTAGTATCCGCGTTTCCATAGTCCTAACACAACATTTTCTGTGGAGCTTGAAAGATCGGTAAAATTCTGTAAATCAGCTGGCAGTATAGGGGTTACCTTTTCCGAAAATGGCTGGCAGTCAAAGAGTTAAAAATCCTTCCAAAACCTCTGAATTACATTACAAGAAAAAAAAAAAAAAAAAAAGATGATCCAAGTCTTCATTTTCCACTCCACAGAAAACACACATCCCAGTTTCCATTTTGAATTTATGTTTTAGATATTCCTTAGTTGGGTAAATTTTATTCAAAATTTTAAACTGAATTTCCTTCATCTTGAATGGGATTGGAAAAGATAAATAATTAGGGCCCGAGCAGCGACCGCTGCGAGGTCCCTATTGTTTTTGTAAAAATTATTATTATTATTATTATTATTATTATTAGGGCCCGAGCAGCGACCGCTGCGAGGTCCCTATTGTTTTTCGTTCGAATTATTATTATTATTAGGGCCCGAGCAGCGACCGCTGCGAGGTCCCTCTTGTTTTTGTAAGAATTATTATTATTAGGGCCCGAGCAGCGACCGCTGCGAGGTCCCTATTGTTTTTGTAAAAATTCTTCTTCTTCTTCTTCTTCTTCTTCTTCTTCTTTATTCTCCGCAAACGATCGCGATTTTGGGTACCTAAACATTCACGAAAACTCACCGAACTTTGCACACTCCTCAGGCCCGGCGAAAAATTTGATATTATGAAGTCGTCATAACAATGCGACTCGATAGCGCCCCCTAGCGTAGAAAAATAAAAACCAAGCCCGGCACGTTTGAGCTAGAGCAACAAAAATTGGCAGGCACGTGTAGCACCCCGAGACGCACAAAAAAGTCTATTGGGACCATGTAGCTAAAATGTACAGGAAGTGAGCTATGAATTTTTTTATGTCCAATTTTGGCCTATTTTGGCACATTCACTGTGGTCATGCTTTTTCCCCCTTTGCAAACATTTTTCATCCAATTGACTTCAAACTTGGCATTTATCATCTCAAGACCTGAGAGAAAAACTGGGCAAAACATCTTGCCTTTTTGAAATACTATATGACGGGGGCGGGGCATCAAATATTGCCTTTAAAATTTCATTTGTCCAGAAAGAGCAAATGCTTAATAACTCCCATGTTCAAGCTCCAAAAAATCTCAAACTTCTCAGGCAACGTAATAGTCACGGCCTGAAAACATCTATATGATAAAATTCAGTTATACATATAGCGCCACCTAGTGGTTACAATAAATGTCATACTTTACGTTTTTAGCTACTGTGCTGAGCTTGTTGAAGGGATCCATTTGAAAATTGGTCAGAAAAGGCTTAAGATGTTGATCATGCCCCACACCGAATATTGTAACTTTTCGCCAAAGGGCGTGGCCGCTACGGTGACGCAAAGTCTGAAGATTTTTCGTGAAAATAAAAGCTGCATTAACTTGACCGAGATGATCCTATCTTCTCAAAATTTCACACATTTGATGAGAGTCCAGCCCTAAAGACATCTACTGACTTATATTTCATCTAACTGATAGCGCCACCTAGTGGCAATTTTTTTTTTTTACGAATTTTCTTCTACGTTTTTCTCCAAACACGTTAACTGGACCTACCTCATATTTGCTCAGATGAGGGTTTCGGCCTTCATGATGTCACAACACGAAGTTTGTGAGTTTTCGCGAATTGCTGTGGGTGTGGCTAAGCGCTGTTCGCCAAGAAAACAACGCCAGTTTTGAGGGTCTAAACATGCACAGAAACTCATGAAACTTGGCACACACATCTGGCCTGGTAAAATGAGCAATATTTTATTGTTGATTGTGCTATTTTTACAAAAATGACTCAATAGCGCCCCCTAGAAGTTTTTAACGAAGCAGCCCCGGTTGTACGTTTAAGCAAGAACGACGAATATTTTTAGGTGTATGAGGGAGCCCAAGACCTACAAAAAAGTCTCTTGGACCCATATGCTAAAATGAACAGGAAGTGAGCTACGAATTTTTGAATGTCCCATTTTTGACAATTTTTGCACATTCACAGGGCGCAGACTTTTGCCCACTTCTCCTACACGTTTCATCTGACTGAGTTAAGACTTGACCTGGACCATGTCAAGACCTGAGCCAACGACAGGGGGAAAAATCTTGACCTTTCGAAATACTATATGATGAAGGCGGGGCATCAAAATTTGTGTTTCGCACTGAAAAAGGATATGCTTCATAACTCCCCGGTACATGCTCCAAAAAATCCCAAACTTGACATGTATGTTTATCGTCAAGGCCTGAAGCTATCTCTATGACAACATTCAGTTATATATGCAGCGCCACCTAGCCCTTGAGGCATGAAAAAAAAATACCCCACATACGGTATTTTGTACAAAAAATGTAAACTCATTCTAAGTGTGATAACTAAGTCATTTATGAATATTCTTTTAGTTTCCACCACTCAAAATGTTCACTGGCATCAGACTTATCCAAACATATATATATTTTTATTTATTTTTGATAGCCTCTGTGGACATTAAAAGCAATATCGTGAATGAAGGATATGCTTAATAACTCCACGGTACATGCTCCAAAAAAAATCCCACACTTGACATGTATGCTTATAATCAAGGCCTGAAGGTATCTCGATGACAACATTCAGTTATAAATACAGCGCCACCTAGCCCTTGAGGCTTATATAAAAAAAAAACCCCACATACGGTATTTTGTACAAAAAAATGTAAACTCATTCTAAGTGTGATAACTAAGTCATTTCTGAATATTCTTTTAGTTTCCACCACTCAAATTGTTCACTGGCTTCACACCGATCCAAACGTATGTACGTTTCCATTTTGTTTTATTCATTTTTGATTGCCCCTTTGGACAATAAAAGTAACATTGTGCAATGAGTACAACGAGCGATGATGTATATATACACTTTTACAAAAAATACCAATCAGGGCAACTCATTGCCTAAAAATAAAAAAGGACGCTGATTTTTGCAGGTCTTAACAATCACCAAAACCCGTTGAGCTTGACACACACTGGCAAAAAAAATATTCTACATGTAAACGTTTATTATGCCATTTTCAAAGAAATTTTGCTTCCAATATGCCAGTACCCCAACGTGCCAGTACCCTAACGTGCAAGTACCCCAACGTGCAAGGACTCCAACGTGGCCCGGGCTGCGAGGGCCCTTTATAGCTGCTCGCAGCTCTAGTTATTATTATTCTTTATTCTCCGCAAACAATCTCATTTTTGAGGACCTAAATATTTACGAAAACTCACCAAACTTTGCACACTCTTCAGGCCCGGCGAAAAATTTGATATTCTGCCGTTGTAACAACTATGCGACTCTATAGCGCCCCCTAGTGTAAAAAAATAAAAACCAAGCCCGGCACGTTTGACCTAGAGCTACGAAGGTTGGCAGGCACATGTAGCACCCCGAGACGCACAAAAAAAAGTCTATTGGGACCATGTAGCTAAAATGTACAGGAAGTGAGCTATGAATTTTTTTATGTCCAATTTTGGCCTATTTTGGCACATTCACTGTGGTCATGCTTTTTCCCCCTTTGCAAACATTTTTCATCCAATTGACTTCAAACTTGGCATTTATCATCTCAAGACCTGAGAGAACAACTGGGCAAAACATCTTGCCTTTTTGAAATACTATATGACGGGGGCGGGGCATCAAATATTGCCTTTAAAATTTCATTTGTCCAGAAAGAGCAAATGCTTAATAACTCCCATGTTCAAGATCCAAAAAATCTCAAACTTCTCATGCAACTTAATAGTCATGGCCTGAAAACATCTATATGATAAAATTCGGTTCTACATATAGCGCCACCTAGTGGTAACAATAAATGTCATACTTTACGTTTTCAGCTACTGTCACGAGCTCGTTGAAGGGATCCAGTTGAAAATTGGTCAGAAAAGCCTTAAGATGTTGATCATGCCCCACACCGAATATTGTAACTTTTCGCCAAAGGGCGTGGCCGCTACGGTGCCACAAAGTCTGAAGATTTTTCCATGACAATAAAAGCTGCATTAACTTGACCGAGATGATCCTATCTTCTCAAAATTTCACACATTTGATGAGAGTCCAGCCCTTAAGACATCTACGAACTTATATTTCATCTTACTAATAGCGCCACCTCGTGGCTTTTTTTTTCCTTACGAATATTCTTCTACGTTTTTCTCCAAACACGTTAACTGGACCTACCTCATATTTGGTCAGATGAGGGTTTCGGCCTTCATGATGTCACAACACGAAGTTTGTGCGTTTTCGCAAATCGCTGTGGGCGTGGCTAAGCACTGTTCGCCAAGAAAACAACGCCAGTTTTGAGGGTCCAAACATGCACAGAAACTCATGAAACTTGGCACACACATCTGGCCAGGTAAAATGAACAATATTTTATTGTTGATTGTGCTATTTTTACAAAAATGACTCAATAGCGCCCCCTAGAAATTTTTAACGAAGCAGCCCCGGTTGTACGTTTAAGCAAGATCTACGAAAATTTTTAGGTGTATGAGGGAGCCAAATACCTACAAAAAAGTCTCTTGGACCCATATGCTAAAATGAATAGATAGTGAGCTACGAATTTTTGAATGTCCCATTTTTGACGATTTTTGCACATTTTCAGGGGGCATACTTTTGCCCACTTCTCCTACACGTTTTATCCGACTGACGTGAGCCAAAAACAGGGGGAAAAATCTTGACTTTTCGAAATACTATATGATGAGGGCGGGGCATCAAATTATTATATTTTTATTTATTTTTGATAGCCTCTGTGGACATTAAAAGCAATATCGTGAATGAAGGATATGCTTAATAACTCCCCGATACATGCTCCAAAAAATCCCAAACTTGACATCTATGTTTATCGTCAAGGCCTGAAGGTATCTCTATGACAACATTCAGTTATATATGCAGCGCCACCTAGCCCATGAGGCATGAAAAAAAAAATACCCCACTTACGGTATTTTTACAAAAATTGTAAACTCATTCTCAGTGTGATAACTAAGTCATTTATGAATATTCTTTTACTTTCCACCACTCAAAATGTTCACTGGCATCAGACCAATCCAAACATATGTATTTTTTATTTATTTTTATTTATTTTTGATAGCCTCTATGGACGTTAAAAGCAGTATCGTGAATGAAGGATATGCTTAATAACTCCTCGGTGAATGCTTCAAAAAATCCCAAACTTGACATGTATATTTATAGTCAAGGCCTGAAGGTATCTCTATGACAAAATTCAGTTATAAATACAGCGCCACCTAGTCCTTGAGGCATAAAAAACAAAAACAAAAAAACAACCCCACTTACGGTATTTTGTACAAAATTTGTGAACTCATTGTAAGTTTAATAACTAAGTCATTTATGAATATTCTTTTACTTTTTCCACTACTCATGATGTTCACTGGTATCAGACCGATCCAAACATATGTACTTTTTTATTTTGTTTAATTTATTTTTGATAGCCTCTCTTCACAATAAAAGCAACATCGTGCAATGAGTACGAGCAATGATGGGTATATATACTTTTGCAAAAAATACCAATCAGGTCAACTCATTCCCTAAAAATAAAAAAGGACGCTGATTTTAGCAGATCTTAACAATCACCAAACCCCATTGAGCTTGACACACACATCACACCTGGCAAAAAAAATCCACATGTAAAGGTTTATCATGCCATGTTAAAAGAAATTTTGCTCCTAATGTGCCAGTACCCCAATGTGCGAGTACCCCAACGTGCAAGTACCCCAACGTGCAAATACCCCAATGTGGCCCGGGCTGCGAGGGCCCTTTATAGCTGCTCGCAGCTCTAGTTATTCTTCTTCTTCTTCTTCTTCTTCTTCTTCTTCTTCTTCTTCTTCTTTATTCTCCGCAAACGATCGCGATTTTGGGTACCTAAACATTCACGAAAACTCACCGAACTTTGCACACTCCTCAGGCCCGGCGAAAAATTTGATATTATTAAGTCGTCATAACAATGCGACTCGATAGCGCCCCCTAGCGTAGAAAAATAAAAACCAAGCCCGGCACGTTTGAGCTAGAGCAACGAAAATTGGCAGGCACGTGTAGCACCCCGAGACGCACAAAAAAGTCTATTGGGACCATGTAGCTAAAATGTACAGGAAGTGAGCTATGAATTTTTTAATGTCCAATTTTGGCCTATTTTGGCACATTCACTGTGGTCATGCTTTTTCCCCCTATGCAAACATTTTTCATCCCATTGACTTCAAACTTGGTATTTATCATCTCAAGACCTAAGAGAACAGCTGGGCAAAAAGTCTTGCCTTTTCGAAATACTATATGACGGGGGCGGGGCATCAAATATTTCCTTTAAAATTTCATTTGTCCAGAAAGAGCAAATGCTGAATAACTCCCATGTACAAGCTCCAAAAAATCTCAAACTTCTCAGGCAACGTAATAGTCACGGCCTGAAAACATCTATATGACAAAATTCAGTTATACATATAGCGCCACCTAGTGGTTACAATAAATGTCATACTTTACGTTTTTAGCTACTGTGCTGAGCTCGTTGAAGGGATCCAGTTGAAAATTGGTCAGAAAAGCCTTAAGATGTTGATGATTCCCCACACCGAATATTGTAACTTTTCGCCAAAGGGCGTGGCCGCTACGGTGACGCAAAGTCTGAAGATTTTTCGTGACAATAAAAGCTGCATTAACTTGACCGAGATGATCCTATCTTCTCAAAATTTCACACATTTGATGAGAGTCCAGCTCTAAAGACATCTACTAACTTACATTTCATCTAACTGATAGCGCCACCTAGTGGCAATTTTTTTTCTTACGAATTTTCTTCTACGTTTTTCTCCAAACACGTTAACTGGACCTACCTCATATTTGCTCAGATGAGGGTTTCGGCCTTCATGATGTCACAACACGAAGTTTGTGAGTTTTCGCGAATTGCTGTGGGCGTGGCTAAGCGCTGTTCGCCAAGAAAACAACGCCAGTTTTGAGGGTCTAAACATGCACAGAAACTCCTGAAACTTGGCACACACATCTGGCCTGGTAAAATGAGCAATATTTTATTGTTGATTGTGCTATTTTTACAAAAATGACTCAATAGCGCCCCCTCGAATTTTTTAACGAAGCAGCCCCGGTTGTACGTTTAAGCAAGAACGACGAATATTTTCAGGTGTATGAGGGAGCCCAAGACCTACAAAAAAGTCTCTTGTACCCATATGCTAAAATGAACAGGAAGTGAGCTACGAATTTTTGAATGTCCCATTTTTGACGATTTTTGCACATTCACAGGGGGCAGACTTTTGCCCACCTCTCCTACACGTTTCATCCGACTGAGTTAAGACTTGGCCTGGACCATGTCAAGACCTGAGCCAACGACAGGGGGAAAAATTTTGACTTTTCGAAATACTATATGATTTAGGCGGGGCATCAAAATTTGTGTTTCGCAATGAAAAAGGATATGCTTGATAACTCCCCGGTACATGCTCCAAAAAATCCCAAACTTGACATGTATGTTTATCGTCAAGGCCTGAAGTTATCTCTATGACAACATTCAGTTATATATGCAGCGCCACCTAGCCCTTGAGGCATGAAAAAAAAATACCCCACATACGGTATTTTGTACAAAAAATGTACACTCATTCTAAGTGTGATAACTAAGTCATTTATGAATATTCTTTTAGTTTCCACCACTCAAATTGTTCACTGGCTTCACACCGATCCAAACGTATGTACGTTTCCATTTTGTTTTATTCATTTTTGATTGCCCCTTTGGACAATAAAAGTAACATTGTGCAATGAGTACAACGAGCGATGATGTGTATATACACTTTTACAAAAAAATACCAATCAGGGCAACTCATTGCCTAAAAATAAATAAGGACGCTGATTTTTGCAGGTCTTAACAATCACCAAAATCCGTTGAGCTTGACAGACACTGGCAAAAAAAATATTCTACATGTAAATGTTTATTATGCCATTTTCAAATAAATTTTGCTTCCAATATGCCAGTACCCCAACGTGCCAGTACCCTAACGTGCAAGTACCCCAACGTGCAAGGACCCCAACGTGGCCCGGGCTGCGAGGGCCCTTTATAGCTGCTCGCAGCTCTAGTTATTAGGGCCCGAGCAGCGACCGCTGCGAGGTCCCTCTTGTTTTTGTAAGAATTATTATTATTATTCTTCTTCTTCTTCTCCGTAAACGATCGCATTTTTGAGGGCCTAAACATTTACGAAAACTCACCAAACTTTGCAGTCTCTTCGGGCCCGGCGAAAAATTTGATATTATGTAGTTGTCATAACAACGCGACTCTATAGCGCCACCTAGCGTAGAAAAATAAAAACCAATCCCGGTCCGTTTGAGCTAGAGCTACGAAAAATGGCAGGCACGTGTAGCACTACGAGACGCACAAAAAAGTCAGTGGAAGCCATTTCCTAAAATGTACAGGAAGTGAGCTATGAATTTTTTAATGTCCAATTTTGGCCTATTTTGGCACATTCACTGTGGTCATGCTTTTTCCCCCTATGCAAACATTTTTCATCCCATTGACTTTAAACTTGGCATTTATCATCTCAAGACTTAAGAGAAAAACTAGGCAAAAAATCTTGCGTTTTCGAAATACTATATGACGGGGGCGGGGCATCAAATATTGCCTTTAAAATTTCATTTGTCCAGAAAGAGCAAATGCTGAATAACTCCCATGTACAAGCTCCAAAAAATCTCAAACTTCTCAGGCAACGTAATAGTCACGGCCTGAAAACACCTATATGAAAAAATTCAGTTATACATATAGCGCCACCTAGTGGTTACAATAAATGTCATACTTTACGTTTTTAGCTACTGTGCTGAGCTCGTTGAAGGGATCCAGTTGAAAATTGGTCAGAAAAGCCTTAAGATGTTGATGATGCCCCACACCGAATATTGTAACTTTTCGCCAAAGGGCGTGGCCGCTACGGTGACGCAAAGTCTGAAGATTTTTCGTGACAATAAAAGCTGCATGAACTTGACCGAGATGATCCTATCTTCTCAAAATTTCACACATTTGATGAGAGTCCAGCCCTAAAGACATCTACGAACTTATATTTCATCTAACTGATAGCGCCACCTAGTGGCAATTTTTTTTCTTACGAATTTTCTTGTACATTTTTCTCCAAACACGTTAACTGGACCAACCTCATATTTGCTCAGATGGGGGTTTCGGCCTTCATGATGTCACAACACGAAGTTTGTGAGTTTTCGCGAATCGCTGTGGGCGTGGCTAAGCACTGTTCACCAAGAAAACAACGCTAGTTTTGATGGTCTAAACATGCGCAGAAACTCATGAAACTTGGCACACACATCTGGCCTGGCAAAATGAGCAATATTTTATCATGTATTGTCCTATTTTTACAAAAATGACTCAATAGCGCCCCCTAGAAATTTTTAACGAAACAGCCCCGATTGTACGTTTAAGCAAGATCTACGAAAATTTTTAGGTGTATGAGGGAGTCCATGACCTACAAAAAAGTCTCTTGGACCCATGTGCTAAAATGAACAGGAAGTGAGCTATGAATTTTTGAATGTCCCATTTTTGACGATTTTTGCACATTTTCAGGGGGCATACTTTTGCCCACTTCTCCTACACATTTCATCCGACTGACTTTAGACTTGACCTGGACCATGTCAAGACCTGAGCCAACTACAGGCAGAAAAATCTTGACTTTTGGAAATACTATATGATGAGCGCGGGGCATCGAAATTTGTGTTTCGCACTGAAAAAGGATATGCTTAATAACACCCCGATACATGCTCCAAAAAATCCCAAACTTGACATGTATGTTTATCGTCAAGGCCTGAAGGTATCTCTATGACAACATTCAGTTATATATGCAGCGCCACCTCGCCCTTGAGGCAAAACAAAAAAATACCCCACATACGGTATTTTGTACAAAAAATGTAAACTCATTCTAAGTGTGATAACTAAGTCATTTATGAATATTCTTTTACTTTCCACCACTCAAAATGTTCACTGGCATTAGACTTATCCAATCATGTACTTTTTTATTTATTTTTGATAGCCTCTAATGGACATTAAAAGCAATATCGTGAATGAAGGATATGCTTAATAACTCCACGGTACATGCTCCAAAAAAATCCCACACTTGACATGTATGTTTAGAGTCAAGGCTTGAAGGTATCCCTATGACAACATTCCATTATATATACAGCGCCACCTAGCCCTAGAGGCATAAAAAAAAATACACCAACTTAACGGTATTTTTACAAAAAAAAAAAAAATCCACATGTCAAGGTTTATCATGCCATTTTCAAAGAAATTCTGCTTCCAATGTGCCTTACCTAAACTTGCCAGTACCCCAACGTGCCAGTACCCCAACGTGCAAGTACCCCAACGTGCAAGTACCCCAACGTGGCCCGGGCTGCGAGGGCCCTTTATAGCTGCTCGCAGCTCTAGTTCTTCTTCTTCTTCTTCTTCTTCTTTATTCTCCGCAAACGATCACGATTTTGGGTACCTAAACATTCACGAAAACTCACCAAACTTTGCACACTCCTCAGGCCCGGCGAAAAATTTGATATTATGAAGTCGTCATAACAACGCGACTCTATAGCGCCCCCTAGCATAGAAAAATAAAAACCAAGCACGGCACGTTTGAGCTAGAGCAACAAAAATTGGCAGGCACGTGTAGCACCCCGAGACGCACAAAAAAGTCTATTGGGACCATGTAGCTAGAATGTACAGGAAATGAGCTATGAATTTTTTTATGTCCAATTTTGGCCTATTTTGGCACATTCACTGTGGTCATGCTTTTTCCCCCTTTGCAAACATTTTTCATCCAATTGACTTCAAACTTGGCATTTATCATCTCAAGACCTGAGAGAAAAACTGGGCTAAACATCTTGCCTTTTTGAAATACTATATGACGGGGGCGGGGCATCAAATATTGCCTTTAAAATTTCATTTGTCCAGAAAGAGCAAATGCTTAATAACTCCCATGTTCAAGCTCCAAAAAATCTCAAACTTCTCAGGCAACGTAATAGTCACGGCCTGAAAACATCTATATGATAAAATTCAGTTATACATATAGCGCCACCTAGTGGTTACAATAAATGTCATACTTTACGTTTTTAGCTACTGTGCTGAGCTTGTTGAAGGGATCCATTTGAAAATTGGTCAGAAAAGGCTTAAGATGTTGATCATGCCCCACACCGAATATTGTAACTTTTCGCCAAAGGGCGTGGCCGCTACGGTGACGCAAAGTCTGAAGATTTTTCGTGAAAATAAAAGCTGCATTAACTTGACCGAGATGATCCTATCTTCTCAAAATTTCACACATTTGATGAGAGTCCAGCCCTAAAGACATCTACTGACTTATATTTCATCTAACTGATAGCGCCACCTAGTGGCAATTTTTTTTATTACGAATTTTCTTCTACGTTTTTCTCCAAACACGTTAACTGGACCTACCTCATATTTGCTCAGATGAGGGTTTCGGCCTTCATGATGTCACAACACGAAGTTTGTGAGTTTTCGCGAATTGCTGTGGGTGTGGCTAAGCGCTGTTCGCCAAGAAAACAACGCCAGTTTTGAGGGTCTAAACATGCACAGAAACTCATGAAACCTGGCACACACATCTGGCCTGGTAAAATGAGCAATATTTTATTGTTGATTGTGCTATTTTAAAAAAAAATGACTCAATAGGTCGCTTGCACATCGTAATGCATCATGGGAGTTTTTCCTTCGGGCGCCATATTGGGTGTCCGCCGGTTCACAAGGTACACTCGCGAGTTACACGGTAGAGCTCATCAACCTGATGTAATTTTCGCAGTATTTTCACGATTTACCGGAAGATCAAAAACAACGATACAGGCAGAAGGTGTCTCTGTGTGGCGGGATTGATCCTAATTACGTCCTGACCAAGTGTGATTTTTTTTTGACGGAGAAAGCTTGCTGGCCAAATGTGACATCTCTGGACAACTTTCCCTACCTCGTGTTGACAACATGCTCCATAAAACGCCAACAAATCCTTGGAGGCTTACAATTATTTTGTAAGCGGGTGGATACAGAGTGTAAACTTTAACATCGCATCAGAAGAAACTGTTGCTGTTGCACGTAAGTAAACCACATGGTGTTGGTAATTCTGCACACAAAAATGTTGATTTGTTCTCAGGCTTCCTGTTATCATTGTGTTTACATGCACAGCTGGGTTTACCTGATGTGGTTTTTCTAATCATTTTATAACAGGCAAATATGGCAGAGCGTATAAGAATAAAAAGTAACTATGCACAGCCTCCCCGTGGCTTAATTAAATTTAATGCTACCCTTTCACTAGTTACATGTTACTTAATCAACTTATTCTAAATGGTTAAGGTTAACCACTCTCAGAGGACGTATTTTTAGTTTCAGTTTCCAGTACAATAAAACGTGTTCATGGTAACTACTGAGCATACTGACAGCTTTTCTTATGATCTCACGGTTAAGGAGGCTGTCACAACACCCAATTTCTGTCTGGTGCCGGATGGCAACAATTCCCACCACTTGTCACGACAACACCAATAGTATTACCAGGTATGTATGGCTTTACTTTTTGTAGTTTCTTATTTAATTCTATGTTTCATATTTTCATTACAATGTTTGTAATATTTTCAGATTCAGGCACAGATGAGTTTAACTGGACGGGACTTCTGCGACTTTGTGGTGTGGACAAAGTGTGATTGAGCGAGTCCACCCAGATCGCTCGTTTTGGCCAGCTGGAAAAGCCAGAGTTTTTTTTTCCCAAAGTCCCCTCCTTACCTGAACTGCTCGGGAGAGCATTTACTAGATCAGCAGTGGACTTCCAGTGTTCCTGCTCAGCCGCTGTCACCTACCACTTGCTCATGTACTTCAAAGATGCGGAATAAAGTAGTTTTTTGTGCTGCAGCAGATTGTAAAATCAAATGATATCACTTGAAGTGTGCCAATCTAGACTGCCAAAAGGACAGTGGTTTTGTGACAAGTGTGAAACAAGGATTATTGGGAAAACTGTAACACAGTACTGGTACTTGTCTTACATTAAACAAATTTAAAAGAGAGCAACTTTTTCCTCTGTACATAGCATAATGAAAGTCATTGCGTACCCCATCAACATTACATCATACCGTCATCTCAGGATGGTAGGCACCTGTGCTAAAATAAACTACATTAATTAACAGTTCAATTTTTAACCCTGAAATTACTACATCTAATCATTATTCACTTCATTTTTTGTGCTTTTAGAAATAATAGAGATTTATGCCATTACTTTAAGAGGGACCATATTGCACATTGAGCCAAATCCTGTCATTTGTATTATGTATAGCTTTGTAAACAAACCCAACAATAGAATTTGTATAAACGCTGCCTTTATTAGCGCCAAACAAACAGTCGCATGTTGTCCTCCTCCAATGCTTTGATGCTCGCCTTCGTTTCCATCATGTCATTGGCAATCAAGTCGGTGTGGCATGAGATCCCTAAAGGAAAAAAAATAATAAAAAAATCACAAAAAAATACGGTACCAGTAATAGGTTTAATATAGTAAAGTAGTATAGTTTTTTTGTCAGTGTAAAAGAAATGTACACATTTTGTTGCATTTTTTAATGTATGAACATTGCTACAGGCAAATACTTATTTCTATAAACACTTCCAAATGTCTCTAAAATATAAGGTGCGTGTACACACACAAACAAACACATACATTCACTCATGCATACAATATATCATGTAATGAATTCTGAGTGGCATACCAGAGTCAATGATGTCAGCAGTACTTGAGGGTACAGGTTACTGGAACCATCTGGCTGCATAACTGCAACAATCTCTGCCACTTCGAGTCGTCTTTTCTTTGCTTGTCTCTCCTGTGCACGTTCATATCTTGGCACCGACTGGGCTGAGACATAGATGTTGTAACTTGGGACCCAACTTTAATGTTGGAGCCCAGTCGGGATGATTGGACAGAAAAACGGGCGCAGGGCGACCTGTTAAAATAAACAAATATATAAACAAATAAAATATGGAAAGACTGGTTATTTTACCGCAGTAGGGTGGCCGTGAATAAGTTCTTTAGCATGATGTGTAGGCTACCGGGGGTCTGTTTTCTTGCATCAGCCCCTTCTGTCTCTTTTTTTTCCAAGTTTACATTTTGCCACCAAAAAACATGTTATCGGCATTAAAAGCCCAAGACTAATCAATCCAATTTCAGCAGTAAACACTTTGCACTGGCACTACTTGGGTGAAAATGTTCGATGTTAGCTTTCGGCTAACGTCCGCTAGCCAGCTTGTACTACCGAACTTGCTTGCTCATGAATCCAAAACATAAGCAACTTGCCCATATATGGGCGGTCGAAACGTTATTAATCCTCATGCATTAAATAAAGGTAAACAAGCTTACCGCTCACAAAGTGATCGCTGCACACACGAGCCCAAAGTAACGACTTCCCTCCGGAGTCCGCACTCCTCTGTCTCCAGGCCCTGGTTCCTAATTATTTTCGGAATTCGGAAAAAAGACCGACCATTTTCCCCCTTGGCTTTGTTCGAACAGCCAACGATGCAGCAACAATGTACCATTTTAAACGCAGAAAACAAACGTGATAGATACGTGTTAGACCGAATCGCTACGTAAATGGAGGCCACCCAGCATGGCGACTACGAGAAATCCGAGGCGGAAGTGACGACATGTGCAAGCGACCTATAGCGCCCCCTCGAAATTTTTAACGAAGCAGCCCCGGTTGTACGTTTAAGCAAGAACGACGAATATTTTTAGGTGTATGAGGGAGCCCAAGACCTACAAAAAAGTCTCTTGGACCCATATGCTAAAATGAACAGGAAGTGAGCTACGAATTTTTGAATGTCCCATTTTTGACAATTTTTGCACATTCACAGGGCGCAGACTTTTGCCCACTTCTCCTACACGTTTCATCTGACTGAGTTAAGACTTGACCTGGACCATGTCAAGACCTGAGCCAACGACAGGGGGAAAAATCTTGACCTTTCGAAATACTATATGTTGAAGGCGGGGCATCAAAATTTGTGTTTCGCACTGAAAAAGGATATGCTTAATAACTCCCCGGTACATGCTCCAAAAAATCCCAAACTTGACATGTATGTTTATCGTCAAGGCCTGAAGCTATCTCTATGACAACATTCAGTTATATATGCAGCGCCACCTAGCCCTTGAGGCATAAAAAAAAAATACCCCACATACGGTATTTTGTACAAAAAATGTAAACTCATTCTAAGTGTGATAACTAAGTCATTTATGAATATTCTTTTAGTTTCCACCACTCAAAATGTTCACTGGCATCAGACTTATCCAAACATATATATATTTTTATTTATTTTTGATAGCCTCTGTGGACATTAAAAGCAATATCGTGAATGAAGGATATGCTTAATAACTCCACGGTACATGTTCCAAAAAAAATCCCACACTTGACATGTATGCTTATAATCAAGGCCTGAAGGTATCTCGATGACAACATTCAGTTATAAATACAGCGCCACCTAGCCCTTGAGGCTTATATAAAAAAAAAAAACCCACATACGGTATTTTGTACAAAAAAATGTAAACTCATTCTAAGTGTGATGACTAAGTCATTTATGAATATTCTTTTAGTTTCCACCACTCAAATTGTTCACTGGCTTCACACCGATCCAAACGTATGTACGTTTCCATTTTGTTTTATTCATTTTTGATTGCCCCTTTGGACAATAAAAGTAACATTGTGCAATGAGTACAACGAGCGATGATGTATATATACACTTTTACAAAAAATACCAATCAGGGCAACTCATTGCCTAAAAATAAAAAAGGACGCTGATTTTTGCAGGTCTTAACAATCACCAAAACCCGTTGAGCTTGACACACACTGGCAAAAAAAATATTCTACATGTAAATGTTTATTATGCCATTTTCAAAGAAATTTTGCTTCCAATATGCCAGTACCCCAACGTGCCAGTACCCTAACGTGCAAGTACCCCAACGTGCAAGGACTCCAACGTGGCCCGGGCTGCGAGGGCCCTTTATAGCTGCTCGCAGCTCTAGTTCTTCTTCTTCTTCTTCTTCTTCTCCGTAAACGATCGCATTTTTGAGGGCCTAAACATTTACGAAAACTCACCAAACTTTGCAGTCTCTTCGGGCCCGGCGAAAAATTTGATATTATGTAGTTGTCATAACAACGCGACTCTATAGTCGGAACAGTCGGAGATACTGAAGCAAGACTTTATTACCCTTCTACACAAGATAATATGCCTAAACGCAGAGGTTTTTCTGAGTGGTCCTCTGCCTACTGTCCGACCAGGTGATGAGCGTTTCAGTCGGATTATGTCACTCTCGAGATGGCTGAAAAGCATCTGTGCTTCTTACTCAGTGAACTTTATTGACAATTTTTCTATGTTTTGTGAACGTCGCCATCTTTTCCAACGCAATGGGATTTATCTCAATAAGCAGGGAGTCAGATTACTGACAGCCAACATCTTCCATAGCGTGCGTCACTGGACGCTATGTTCCCAAAACAAAGGACATGAAACACAACAACCGATAAGAAGAGGATCTGGTGAGGCTGGCTCACTATCTTGCACTCCCTGCCCTTCAGAACAGATTGATTTGTCCTCATCTGCCCACACTCCAAACACCGAACATCCAGCTCCCCTGCTCCGGAACGACACCTGCCAAACACCACCACGACCACCACCACCAGTTTCACTACCAGATGCACCCCTGCGCTGTTCATCGCCCCCAAGCGACACCTGCCAGACAGCGCCACTACCGGATTCACTGCCGGATGCACCCCCGCGCTGTGCACCGCCCCCGAATGACCCGATGACTGACTCGCCAGCGAGTCTCACCAACAGGTTGAGCAATCTGGTCAATCTCTCCATACAGCTAAATAAAAGTCTCTCCAGGCAGCTGCCTGCTGATGACGGTTCGCCCATGCTCCCCCCAAGACGCCACATTCAGCTATCCACTAATCGTCTGACTCCACCAAGCCTCAGCATACAGCTCCCCACCCGCCGACCTCCATCTTTGGCTCTGGAGAATCTCAACTATAGCTCGGTCTGATATGTTTTGGGTCCAGACTACATATACAATATAAAAAACGTGTGTTCCCAGAATATGTCAGGACCCAAGGAAGCTTGTAGCATTCCTGTGATTACAAGAAGTAGAAAGTTGGCAAAAGAAATGAGAAGAAATAAGTCAGAACCTACAAACCTAGTCAGTATAGCTTGTGAACCTCTGACTAAACCAGCGCCTCCGATTGCCACTGTGAGACTAGCGCTACTAAATACAAGATCACTAGTTAACAAATCATTGTTGATTCATGACATTATTATGACATATGATCTTGACTTATTTCTCCTCAGTGAAACATGGCTAACAGAAGGTTCCTGCAACACGGTTCTCAATGAGGCAACACCAACAAATTTTAGTTTCATGAACAAATGTCGTAATGGCAAAAAAGGTGGTGGACTTGCTGCCATTTTTAAATCTCTATTTCAGTGTAAAGAAATTTCATTGGGAAGCTTTAATTCATTTGAATATCTTAGTCTTTTGGTAAAAGGTGAACCAAACATCGTCATTGTCATAATTTATAGACCTCCAAAACAAAAAGGCAGATTCATGGAGGAATTTGAAGAAATGCTGTCAGTAATTTGTACCGACTATGATTATCTGGTCTTAACTGGAGACTTTAACATTCATGTTGACAACAACTTGGATAAAAATACCAAAGAATTTTGTAATATACTTGATACTTTTGGTCTCTCACAACATGTAAAAGGTCCAACACACAATCAAGGTCACATTCTTGATCTCGTCATCTCTAAAGGTGTTGACATTTTATCTGTTGAGGTGAAAGATCTGGCTATTTCAGATCATTCCTGTGTGTTTTTTGAATTACAAACAATCCCAGAAGTTCAAACAACTACTGTCTCGATTAAAAAAAGGTACATAAATGAGAATACAAGCAACATGTTTATGGAATTAATGGCTGCATCACCAACTGTAAATGCAGAGACCGTTGATGAACTTCTGGATGAATTCACCTCAAAAATCTCAAATGTTTTGGATGCTGTTGCTCCTATTAAAACTAAGACCATTTCATCCCGAACTAAAACACCTTGGAGGTGTACTACCAACATAATGACTTTGAAATCTAAATGCAGAAAAGCAGAGCGAAAGTGGAGAAAAACTAAACTCCAAGTTCATTTTGACCTGTACAGACAATGTCTTTGTCGTTTTAACCAAGAGTTAGTAATAGCTAGACAACAACACTTTTCTGAAATTATTAGTAGGAACCTCAACAATACACGCACTCTATTTGCCGTGGTTGACAAACTTATAAATCCCCCAAATCAAACAGCGCCAGAACTCCTCTCAACAGATAAATGCAATGAATTTGCCTGCTACTTTAGTGAAAAAGTACAAGCCATCAGGTCAAACATTGTTACAAACCAGCAAAATAACAAAACGATGCTGCACTTAAAATCACCTAGGAATAATTTAATTACCATGACAGAATTTGACTCAGTAGATCAAAATACTGTAGTAGACTTGGTTCAGCAATTGAAACCTTCCACGAGCTGTCTTGACACAATTCCATCTGGCTTTTTCAAAACCATTGTGAAATCTGTTCAGATCGATTTACAACAAATAATTAATTGCTCACTTCAATCAGGTGAACTTCCTAAATGTCTGAAAGTAGCCGCCGTCAAGCCCATTCTAAAAAAGAGAACACTGGATGTCTCCCTGCTAGCAAATTATAGACCAATCGCAAACCTTCCCTTCGTAACTAAAATAGTTGAAAAAGTGGTTTTTAATCAACTCAGCAATTTTTTGAGCTTAAACGGACTTTTGGATAAATTCCAGTCAGGTTTCCGACCTCATCACAGTACAGAAACAGCTCTGATTAAAGTACTGAATGATATAAGATTGAGCACTGATGCAGGGAAGGTATCAGTGCTCGTCTTGTTGGACCTCAGTGCAGCATTTGACACGATTGATCATAATATACTGTTAGACAGGCTGGAAACTTGGGTGGGGTTAAATGGAACAGTCCTTAAATGGTTCAGGTCCTATTTGGAGGAAAGGAGTTACTTTGTGACCATTGGAAATTTTGAATCTGATCGAAAGGCCATGACATGTGGGGTCCCTCAAGGGTCAGTCCTTGGACCCCTGTTGTTCAGTCTGTATATGTTACCTTTGGGTCAAATGCTTCAGAACACCGATGTTGACTATCATAGTTATGCAGATGACACACAACTGTATTTATCGATGTCCCCAAATGACAGCAGTTCTATTAACGCATTGTGTCATTCTCTAGAGCAAGTTAACAACTGGATGAACCAAAATTTCCTTCAGCTGAACGAAAACAAAACGGAGCTCATTGTTTTCGGCAATAAAGAAAAGAGGATTGCTGTTAAAAAACAGCTTGAGTCACTGTCTTTAGAAACTAAAGACCAAGTTCGAAATCTTGGGGTATTAATAGACTCAGATCTGACCTTCAGTAATATTAAATTTACCACTAAAACAGCCTTTTACCAGCTGAAAAACATATCCAGACTAAAGGACTGCATGCGTCAAGCAGACCAAGAGAAGCTTATCCATGCTTTTATCTCCAGCAGACTAGATTACTGTAACGGTCTTCTGACTGGACTCTCTCAAAAGAACATAAGACAATTGCAGCTCATTCAGAACGCTGCAGCTCGAGTTCTGACCAAAACAAAAAGATCAGAACATATTACTCCAGTACTTAAGGATTTACACTGGCTCCCTGTCAGCTGTAGAATCGATTTTAAAGTTCTGCTACTCGTCTATAAATCACTAAATGGTTTGGGTCCTGAATATATCCAAGAAATGCTGATTGAGTACAAACCCAGCAGGGCTCTGAGATCGACAGACTTGGGCCAACTAGTGGAACCCAGAGTTCGAAGTAAACATGGTGAAGCTGCATTTAGCTATTATGCTGCACACAGATGGAATAGGCTACCAACAGAAGTGAAGTCAGCCCCGAGTGTAAATGCTTTCAAATCGAGGTTAAAAACTTTGCTTTTTTCTTATACCTTTGATTAGGGACTTTTAAACAGCTTTAATTAAGTGTTTTTTTAATTATTATTTTTATTTTTATTTTTATTTTATTTTTTATTTTTTTTTATTATCATTTTAAACTTTTTTATGTTAAATTTTTTAAAGTTTGTTGAATAATGTTTTAAGATTGTTAGTTTGTAACCTATTTTTATTTAGTTTTTTTCCTCTGAATGTTAACTATTGTTTTTTGATGCTTATGTGTTGTCTTTCCTCGTGTAAAGCACATTGAGTTGCCTTGTGTATGAAATGTGCTATACAAATAAACTTGCCTTGCCTTGCCTTGCCTTGCCTTGCCTATAGCGCCACCTAGCGTAGAAAAATAAAAACCAATCCCGGCCCGTTTGAGCTAGAGCTACGAAAATTGGCAGGCACGTGTAGCACTACGAGACGCACAAAAAAGTCAGTGGAAGCCATTTTCTAAAATGTACAGGAAGTGAGCTATGAATTTTTTAATGTCCAATTTTGGCCTATTTTGGCACATTCACTGTGGTCATACTTTTTCCCCCTATGCAAACATTTTTCATCCCATTGACTTTAAACTTGGCATTTATCATCTCAAGACTTAAGAGAAAAACTAGGCAAAAAATCTTGCGTTTTCGAAATACTATATGACGGGGGCGGGGCATCAAATATTGCCTTTAAAATTTCATTTGTCCAGAAAGAGCAAATGCTGAATAACTCCCATGTACAAGCTCCAAAAAATCTCAAACTTCTCAGGCAACGTAATAGTCACGGCCTGAAAACACCTATATGAAAAAATTCAGTTATACATATAGCGCCACCTAGTGGTTACAATAAATGTCATACTTTACGTTTTTAGCTACTGTGCTGAGCTCGTTGAAGGGATCCAGTTGAAAATTGGTCAGAAAAGCCTTAAGATGTTGATGATGCCCCACACAGAATATTGTAACTTTTCGCCAAAGGGCGTGGCCGCTACGGTGACGCAAAGTCTGAAGATTTTTCGTGACAATAAAAGCTGCATGAACTTGACCGAGATGATCCTATCTTCTCAAAATTTCACACATTTGATGAGAGTCCAGCCCTAAAGACATCTACGAACTTATATTTCATCTAACTGATAGCGCCACCTAGTGGCAATTTTTTTTCTTACGAATTTTCTTGTACATTTTTCTCCAAACACGTTAACTGGACCATCCTCATATTTGCTCAGATGGGGGTTTCGGCCTTCATGATGTCACAACACGAAGTTTGTGAGTTTTCGCGAATCGCTGTGGGCGTGGCTAAGCACTGTTCGCCAAGAAAACAACGCTAGTTTTGATGGTCTAAACATGCGCAGAAACTCATGAAACTTGGCACACACATCTGGCCTGGCAAAATGAGCAATATTTTATCATGTATTGTCCTATTTTTACAAAAATGACTCAATAGCGCCCCCTAGAAATTTTTAACGAAGCAGCCCCGATTGTACGTTTAAGCAAGATCTACGAAAATTTTTAGGTGTATGAGGGAGTCCAAGACCTACAAAAAAGTCTCTTGGACCCATGTGCTAAAATGAACAGGAAGTGAGCTATGAATTTTTGAATGTCCCATTTTTGACGATTTTTGCACATTTTCAGGGGGCATACTTTTGCCCACTTCTCCTACACATTTCATCCGACTGACTTTAGACTTGACCTGGACCATGTCAAGACCTGAGCCAACTACAGGCAGAAAAATCTTGACTTTTGGAAATACTATATGATGAGGGCGGGGCATCAAATTTTGTGTTTCGCACTGAAAAAGGATATGCTTAATAACTCCCCGGTACATGCTCCAAAAAATCCCAAACTTGACATGTATGTTTATAGTCAAAGCCTGAAGGTATCTCTATGACAAAATTCAGTTATATATGCAGCGCCACCTAGCCCTTCAGGCGTGAAAAAAAAATACCCCACATACGGTATTTTGTACAAAAAATGTCAACTCATTCTAAGTGTGATAACTCCCATGTTCAAGCTCCAAAAAATCTCAAACTTCTCAGGCAACGTAATAGTCACGGCCTGAAAGCATCTATATGATAAAATTCAGTTATACATATAGCGCCACCTAGTGGTAACAATAAATGTCATACTTTACGTTTTTAGCTACTGTGCCGAGCTCGTTGAAGGGATCCAGTTGAAAATTGGTCAGAAAAGCCTTAAGATGTTGATCATGCCCCACACCGAATATTGTAACTTTTCGCCAAAGGGCGTGGCCGCTACGGTGACGCAAAGTCCGAAAAAATTTTCGTGACAATAAAAGCTGCATGAACTTGACCGAGATGATCCTATCTTCTCAAAATTTCACACATTTGATGAGAGTCCAGCCCTTAAGACATCTACGAACTTATATTTCATCTTACTGATAGCGCCACCTAGTGGCAATTTTTTTTCTTACGAATTTTCTTGTACATTTTTCTCCAAACACGTTAACTGGACCAACCTCATATTTGCTCAGATGAGGGTTTCGGCCTTCATGATGTCACAACACGAAGTTTGTGAGTTTTCGCGAATCGCTGTGGGCGTGGCTAAGCACTGTTCGCCAAGAAAACAACGCCAGTTTTGAGGGTCTAAACATGCGCAGAAACTCATGAAACTTGGCACACACATCTGGCCTGGTAAAATGAACAATATTTTATTGTTGATTGTACTATTTTTACAAAAATGACTCAATAGCGCCCCCTAGAAATTTTTAACGAAGCAGCCCCGATTCTACGTTTAAGCAAGATCTACGAAAATGTTTACGTGTATGAGGGAGCCA
This sequence comes from Festucalex cinctus, assembly GCF_051991245.1. NCBI lineage: Eukaryota > Metazoa > Chordata > Actinopteri > Syngnathiformes > Syngnathidae > Festucalex > Festucalex cinctus. The sequence continues at coordinate 2,244,200 of NC_135426.1, read as the reverse complement.
AAGACCTACAAAAAAGTCTCTTGGACCCATATGCTAAAATGAACAGGAAGTGAGGTACGAATTTTTGAATGTCCCATTTTTGACAATTTTTGCACATTTTCAGGGGGCATACTTTTGCCCACTTCTCCTACATGTTTTATCCGACTGACTTATGACTTGACCTGGACCATGCCAAGACCTGAGCCAACAACAGACGGAAAAATCTTGACTTTTGGAAATACTATATGATGAGCGCGGGGCATCAAAATTTGTGTTTCGCACTGAAAAAGGATATGCTTAATAACTCCCCGATACATGCTCCAAAAAATCCCAAACTTGACATGTATGTTTATCGTCAAGGCCTGAAGGTATCTCTATGACAACATTCAGTTATATATGCAGCGCCACCTCGCCCTTGAGGCAAAACAAAAAAATACCCCACATACGGTATTTTGTACAAAAAATGTAAACTCATTCTAAGTGCGATAACTAAGTCATTTATGAATATTCTTTTACTTTCCACCACTCAAAATGTTCACTGGCATTAGACTTATCCAAACATGTACTTTTTTATTTATTTTTGATAGCCTCTATGGACATTAAAAGCAATATCGTGAATGAAGGATATGCTTAATAACTCCACGGTACATGCTCCAAAAAAATCCCACACTTGACATGTATGTTTAGAGTCAAGGCTTGAAGGTATCCCTATGACAACATTCCATTATATATACAGCGCCACCTAGCCCTAGAGGCATAAAAAAAAATACACCAACTTAACGGTATTTTTACAAAAAAATAAAAAATCCACATGTCAAGGTTTATCATGCCATTTTCAAAGAAATTCTGCTTCCAATGTGCCGTACCTAAACTTGCCAGTACCCCAACGTGCCAGTACCCCAACGTGCAAGTACCCCAACGTGCAAGTACCCCAACGTGGCCCGGGCTGCGAGGGCCCTTTATAGCTGCTCGCAGCTCTAGTTATTATTATTATTATTATTATTATTATTATTATTAGGGCCCGAGCAGCGACCGCTGCGAGGTCCCTATTGTTTTTGTAAAAATTATTATTATTATTATTATTATTATTATTATTATTATTATTATTCTTCCTCTTTATTCTCCGCAAACAATCGCGATTTTGGGTACCTAAATATTCACGAAAACTCACCGAACTTTGCACACTCCTCAGGTCCGGCGAAAAATGTGATATTATGAAGTCGTTATAACAACGCGACTCCATAGCGCCCCCTAGCATAGAAAAATAAAAACCAAGCCCGGCACGTTTGAGCTAGAGCAACGAAAATTGGCAGGCACGTGTAGCACCCCGAGACGCACAAAAAAGTCTATTGGGACCATGTAGCTAAAATGTACAGGAAATGAGCTATGAATTTTTTAATGTCCAGTTTTGGCCTATTTTGGCACATTCACTGTGGTCATGCTTTTTCCCCCTTTGCAAACATTTTTCATCCAATTGACTTCAAACTTGGCATTTATCATCTCAAGACCTGAGAGAACAACTGGGCAAAACATCTTGCCTTTTTGAAATACTATATGACGGGGGCGGGGCATCAAATATTGCCTTTAAAATTTCATTTGTCCAGAAAGAGCAAATGCTTAATAACTCCCATGTTCAAGCTCCAAAAAATCTCAAACTTCTCAGGCAACGTAATAGTCACGGCCTGAAAACATCTATATGATAAAATTCAGTTATACATATAGCGCCACCTAGTGGTTACAATAAATGTCATACTTTACGTTTTTAGCTACTGTGCTGAGCTTGTTGAAGGGATCCATTTGAAAATTGGTCAGAAAAGCCTTAAGATGTTGATCATGCCCCACACCGAATATTGTAACTTTTCGCCAAAGGGCGTGGCCGCTACGGTGACGCAAAGTCTGAAGATTTTTCGTGAAAATAAAAGCTGCATTAACTTGACCGAGATGATCCTATCTTCTCAAAATTTCACACATTTGATGAGAGTCCAGCCCTAAGGACATCTACTGACTTATATTTCATCTAACTGATAGCGCCACCTAGTGGCAATTTTTTTTCTTACGAATTTTCTTCAACGTTTTTCTCCAAACACGTTAACTGGACCTACCTCATATTTGCTCAGATGAGGGTTTCGGCCTTCATGATGTCACAACACGAAGTTTGTGAGTTTTCGCGAATTGCTGTGGGTGTGGCTAAGCGCTGTTCGCCAAGAAAACAACGCCAGTTTTGAGGGTCTAAACATGCACAGAAACTCATGAAACTTGGCACACACATCTGGCCTGGTAAAATGAGCCATATTTTATTGTTGATTGTGCTATTTTTACAAAAATGACTCAATAGCGCCCCCTAGAAGTTTTTAACGAAGCAGCCCCGGTTGTACGTTTAAGCAAGAACGACGAATATTTTTAGGTGTATGAGGGAGCCCAAGACCTACAAAAAAGTCTCTTGGACCCATATGCTAAAATGAACAGGAAGTGAGCTACGAATTTTTGAATGTCCCATTTTTGACGATTTTTGCACATTCACAGGGGGCAGACTTTTGCCCACTTCTCCTACACGTTTCATCTGACTGAGTTAAGACTTGACCTGGACCATGTCAAGACCTGAGCCAACGACAGGGGGAAAAATCTTGACCTTTCGAAATACTATATGATGAAGGCGGGGCATCAAAATTTGTGTTTCGCACTGAAAAAGGATATGCTTAATAACTCCCCGGTACATGCTCCAAAAAATCCCAAACTTGACATGTATGTTTATCGTCAAGGCCTGAAGCTATCTCTATGACAACATTCAGTTATATATGCAGCGCCACCTAGCCCTTGAGGCATAAAAAAAAATACCCCACATACGGTATTTTGTACAAAAAATGTAAACTCATTCCAAGTGTGATAACTAAGTCATTTATGAATATTCTTTTAGTTTCCACCACTCAATATGTTCACTGGCATCAGACTTATCCAAACATATATATATTTTTATTTATTTTTGATAGCCTCTGTGGACATTAAAAGCAATATCGTGAATGAAGGATATGCTTAATAACTCCACGGTACATGCTCCAAAAAAAATCCCACACTTGACATGTATGCTTATAATCAAGGCCTGAAGGTATCTCGATGACAACATTCAGTTATAAATACAGCGCCACCTAGCCCTTGAGGCTTATATAAAAAAAAAAAAAACACATACGGTATTTTGTACAAAAAAATGTAAACTCATTCTAAGTGTGATGACTAAGTCATTTATGAATATTCTTTTAGTTTCCACCACTCAAATTGTTCACTGGCTTCACACCGATCCAAACGTATGTACGTTTCCATTTTGTTTTATTCATTTTTGATTGCCCCTTTGGACAATAAAAGTAACATTGTGCAATGAGTACAACGAGCGATGATGTATATATAGACTTTTACAAAAAATACCAATCAGGGCAACTCATTGCCTAAAAATAAAAAAGGACGCTGATTTTTGCAGGTCTTAACAATCACCAAAACCCGTTGAGCTTGACACACACTGGCAAAAAAAATATTCTACATGTAAACGTTTATTATGCCATTTTCAAAGAAATTTTGCTTCCAATATGCCAGTACCCCAACGTGCCAGTACCCCAACGTGCCAGTACCCTAACGTGCAAGTACCCCAACGTGCAAGGACTCCAACGTGGCCCGGGCTGCGAGGGCCCTTTATAGCTGCTCGCAGCTCTAGTTAGGGCCCGAGCAGCGACCGCTGCGAGGTCCCTATTGTTTTTGTAAAAATTATTATTATTATTATTCTTCTTCTTCTTCTTCTTCTTCTTCTTCTTCTTTATTCTCCGCAAACGATCGCGATTTTGGGTACCTAAACATTCACGAAAACTCACCAAACTTTGCACACTCCTCAGGCCCGGCGAAAAATTTGATATTATGAAGTCGTCATAACAATGCGACTCGATAGCGCCCCCTAGCGTAGAAAAATAAAAACCAAGCCCGGCACGTTTGAGCTAGAGCAACAAAAATTGGCAGGCACGTGTAGCACCGCGAGACGCACAAAAAAGTCTATTGGGACCATGTAGCTAAAATGTACAGGAAGTGAGCTATGAATTTTTTTATGTCCAATTTTGGCCTATTTTGGCACATTCACTGTGGTCATGCTTTTTCCCCCTTTGCAAAAATTTTTCATCCAATTGACTTCAAACTTGGCATTTATCATCTCAAGACCTGAGAGAAAAACTGGGCAAAACATCTTGCCTTTTTGAAATACTATATGACGGGGGCGGGGCATCAAATATTGCCTTTAAAATTTCATTTGTCCAGAAAGAGCAAATGCTTAATAACTCCCATGTTCAAGCTCCAAAAAATCTCAAACTTCTCAGGCAACGTAATAGTCACGGCCTGAAAACATCTATATGATAAAATTCAGTTATCCATGTAGCGCCACCTAGTGGTTACAATAAATGTCATACTTTACGTTTTTAGCTACTGTGCTGAGCTTGTTGAAGGGATCCATTTGAAAATTGGTCAGAAAAGCCTTAAGATGTTGATCATGCCCCACACCGAATATTGTAACTTTTCGCCAAAGGGCGTGGCCGCTACGGTGACGCAAAGTCTGAAGATTTTTCGTGAAAATAAAAGCTGCATTAACTTGACCGAGATGATCCTATCTTCTCAAAATTTCACACATTTGATGAGAGTCCAGCCCTAAAGACATCTACTGACTTATATTTCATCTAACTGATAGCGCCACCTAGTGGCAATTTTTTTTATTACGAATTTTCTTCTACGTTTTTCTCCAAACACGTTAACTGGACCTACCTCATATTTGCTCAGATGAGGGTTTCGGCCTTCATGATGTCACAACACGAAGTTTGTGAGTTTTCGCGAATTGCTGTGGGTGTGGCTAAGCGCTGTTCGCCAAGAAAACAACGCCAGTTTTGAGGGTCTAAACATGCACAGAAACTCATGAAACTTGGCACACACATCTGGCCTGGTAAAATGAGCAATATTTTATTGTTGATTGTGCTATTTTTACAAAAATGACTCAATAGCGCCCCCTAGAAGTTTTTAACGAAGCAGCCCCGGTTGTACGTTTAAGCAAGAACGACGAATATTTTTAGGTGTATGAGGGAGCCCAAGACCTACAAAAAAGTCTCTTGGACCCATATGCTAAAATGAACAGGAAGTGAGCTACGAATTTTTGAATGTCCCATTTTTGACAATTTTTGCACATTCACAGGGCGCAGACTTTTGCCCACTTCTCCTACACGTTTCATCTGACTGAGTTAAGACTTGACCTGGACCATGTCAAGACATGAGCCAACGACAGGGGGAAAAATCTTGACCTTTCGAAATACTATATGATGAAGGCGGGGCATCAAAATTTGTGTTTCGCACTGAAAAAGGGTATGCTTAATAACTCCCCGGTACATGCTCCAAAAAATCCCAAACTTGACATGTATGTTTATCGTCAAGGCCTGAAGCTATCTCTATGACAACATTCAGTTATATATGCAGCGCCACCTAGCCCTTGAGGCATAAAAAAAAAAATACCCCACATACGGTATTTTGTACAAAAAATGTAAACTCATTCTAAGTGTGATAACTAAGTCATTTATGAATATTCTTTTAGTTTCCACCACTCAAAATGTTCACTGGCATCAGACTTATCCAAACATATATATATTTTTATTTATTTTTGATAGCCTCTGTGGACATTAAAAGCAATATCGTGAATGAAGGATATGCTTAATAACTCCACGGTACATGCTCCCAAAAAAATCCCACACTTGACATGTATGCTCATAATCAAGGCCTGAAGGTATCTCGATGACAACATTCAGTTATAAATACAGCGCCACCTAGCCCTTGAGGCTTATATAAAAAAAAAAAAACCACATACGGTATTTTGTACAAAAAAATGTAAACTCATTCTAAGTGTGATGACTAAGTCATTTCTGAATATTCTTTTAGTTTCCACCACTCAAATTGTTCACTGGCTTCACACCGATCCAAACGTATGTACGTTTCCATTTTGTTTTATTCATTTTTGATTGCCCCTTTGGACAATAAAAGTAACATTGTGCAATGAGTACAACGAACGATGATGTATATATACACTTTTACAAAAAAAATACCAATCAGGGCAACTCATTGCCTAAAAATAAAAAAGGACGCTGATTTTTGCAGGTCTTAACAATCACCAAAACCCGTTGAGCTTGACACACACTGGCAAAAAAAATATTCTACAGGTAAACGTTTATTATGCCATTTTCAAAGAAATTTTGCTTCCAATATGCCAGTACCCCAACGTGCCAGGACCCTAACGTGCAAGTACCCCAACGTGCAAGGACTCCAACGTGGCCCGGGCTGCGAGGGCCCTTTATAGCTGCTCGCAGCTCTAGTTATTATTATTCTTTATTCTCCGCAAACAATCGCGATTTTGGGTACCTAAATATTTACGAAAACTCACCGAACTTTGCACACTCCTCAGGTCCGGCGAAAAATTTGATATTATGAAGTCGTTATAACAACGCGACTCTATAGCGCCCCCTAGCATAGAAAAATAAAAACCAAGCCCGGCACGTTTGAGCTAGAGCAACGTAAATTGGCAGGCACGTGTAGCACCCCGAGACACACAAAAAAGTCTATTGGGACCATGTAGCTAAAATGTACAGGAAGTGAGCTATGAATTTTTTAATGTCCAATTTTGGCCTATTTTGGCACATTCACTGTGGTCATGCTTTTTCCCCCTATGCAAACATTTTTCATCCCATTGACTTCAAACTTGGTATTTATCATCTCAAGACCTAATAGAACAGCTGGGCAAAACGTCTTGCCTTTTCGAAATACTATATGACGGGGGCGGGGCATCAAATATTGCCTTTAAAATTTCATTTGTCCAGAAAGAGCAAATGCTGAATAACTCCCATGTACAAGCTCCAAAAAATCTCAAACTTCTCAGGCAACGTAATAGTCACGGCCTGAAAACATCTATATGACAAAATTCAGTTATACATATAGCGCCACCTAGTGGTTACAATAAATGTCATACTTTACGTTTTTAGCTACTGTGCCGAGCTCGTTGAAGGGATCCAGTTGAAAATTGGTCAGAAAAGCCTTAAGATGTTGATGATGCCCCACACCGAATATTGTAACTTTTCGCCAAAGGGCGTGGCCGCTACGGTGACGCAAAGTCTGAAGATTTTTCGTGACAATAAAAGCTGCATTAACTTGACCGAGATGATCCTATCTTCTCAAAATTTCACACATTTGATGAGAGTCCAGCTCTAAAGACATCTACTAACTTACATTTCATCTAACTGATAGCGCCACCCAGTGGCAATTTTTTTTCTTATGAATTTTCTTCTACGTTTTTCTCCAAACACGTTAACTGGACCTCCCTCATATTTGCTCAGATGAGGGTTTCGGCCTTCATGATGTCACAACACGAAGTTTGTGAGTTTTCGCGAGTCGCTGTGGGCGTGGCTAAGCGCTGTTCGCCAAGAAAACAACGCCAATTTTGAGGGCCTAAACTGGCACAGAAACACACGAAACTTGGCACACACAGCTGGCCTGGCAAAATGAGCAATTTTTTATCGCCGATTGTGCTATTTTTACAAAAATGACTCAATAGCGCCCCCTAGAAATCTTTAACGAAACAGCCCCAGTTGTACGTTTAAGCAAGAACGACGAATATTTTTAGGTGTATGAGGGAGCCCAAGACCTACAAAAAAGTCTCATGTACCCATATGCTAAAATGAACAGGAAGTAAGCTACGAATTTTTGAATGTCCCATTTTTGACGATTTTTGCACATTCACAGGGGGCAGACTTTTGCCCACTTCTCCTACACGTTTCATCCGACTGAGTTAAGACTTGGCCTGGACCATGTCAAGACCTGAGCCAACGACAGGGGGAAACATTTTGACTTTTCAAAATACTATATGATGAGGGCGGGGCATCAAAATTTGTGTTTCGCAATGAAAAAGGATATGCTTGATAACTCCCCGGTACATGCTCCAAAAAATCCCAAACTTGACATGTATGTTTATCGTCAAGGCCTGAAGTTATCTCTATGACAACATTCAGTTATATATGCAGCGCCACCTAGCCCTTGAGGCATAAAAAAAAAATACCCCACATACGGTATTTTGTACAAAAAATGTAAACTCATTCTAAGTGTGATAACTAAGTCATTTATGAATATTCTTTTAGTTTCCACCACTCAAAATGTTCACTGGCATCAGACTTATCCAAACATATATATATTTTTATTTATTTTTGATAGCCTCTATGGACATTAAAAGCAATATCGTGAATGAAGGATATGCTTAATAACTCCACGGTACATGCTCCAAAAAAAATCCCACACTTGACATGTATGCTTATAATCAAGGCCTGAAGGTATCTCTATGACAACATTCAGTTATAAATACAGCGCCACCTAGCCCTTGAGGCTTATATATATAAAAAAAAAAAAAATACCCCACATACGGTATTTTGTACAAAAAATGTACACTCATTCTAAGTGTGATAACTAAGTCATTTATGAATATTCTTTTAGTTTCCACCACTCAAATTGTTCACTGGCTTCACACCGATCCAAACGTATGTACGTTTCCATTTTGTTTTATTCATTTTTGATTGCCCCTTTGGACAATAAAAGTAACATTGTGCAATGAGTACAACGAGCGATGATGTGTATATACACTTTTACAAAAAAATACCAATCAGGGCAACTCATTGCCTAAAAATAAAAAAGGACGCTGATTTTTGCAGGTCTTAACAATCACCAAAACCCGTTGAGCTTGACACACACACTGGCAAAAAAATATTCTACATGTCAACGTTTATTATGCCATTTTCAAAGAAATTTTGCTTCCAATATGCCAGTACCCCAATGTGCCAGTACCCCAACGTGCAAGTACCCCAACGTGCAAGGACCCCAACGTGGCCCGGGCTGCGAGGGCCCTTTATAGCTGCTCGCAGCTCTAGTTATTATTCTTCTTCTTCTTCTTCTTCTTTATTCTCCGCAAACGATCGCGATTTTGGGTACCTAAACATTCTCGAAAACTCACCGAACTTTGCACACTCCTCAGGCCCGGCGAAAAATTTGATATTATTAAGTCGTCATAACAATGCGACTCGATAGCGCCCCCTAGCGTAGAAAAATAAAAACCAAGCCCGGCACGTTTGAGCTAGTGCAACAAAAATTGGCGGGCACGTGTAGCACCCCGAGACGCACAAAAAAGTCTATTGGGACCATGTAGCTAAAATGTACAGGAAGTGAGCTATGAATTTTTTAATGTCCAATTTTGGCCGATTTTGGCACATTCACTGTGGTCATGCTTTTTCCCCCTTTGCAAACATTTTTCATCCAATTGACTTCAAACTTGGCATTTATCATCTCAAGACCTGAGAGAACAACTGGGCAAAACATCTTGCCTTTTTGAAATACTATATGACGGGGGCGGGGCATCAAATATTGCCTTTAAAATTTCATTTGTCCAGAAAGAGCAAATGCTTAATAACTCCCATGTTCAAGCTCCAAAAAATCTCAAACTTCTCAGGCAACGTAATAGTCACGGCCTGAAAACATCTAGATGATAAAATTCAGTTATACATATAGCGCCACCTAGTGGTTACAATAAATGTCATACTTTACGTTTTTAGCTACTGTGCTGAGCTTGTTGAAGGGATCCATTTGAAAATTGGTCAGAAAAGCCTTAAGATGTTGATCATGCCCCACACCGAATATTGTAACTTTTCGCCAAAGGGCGTGGCCGCTACGGTGACGCAAAGTCTGAAGATTTTTCGTGAAAATAAAAGCTGCATTAACTTGACCGAGATGATCCTATCTTCTCAAAATTTCACACATTTGATGAGAGTCCAGCCCTAAAGACATCTACTGACTTATATTTCATCTAACTGATAGCGCCACCTAGTGGCAATTTTTTTTATTACGAATTTTCTTCTACGTTTTTCTCCAAACACGTTAACTGGACCTACCTCATATTTGCTCAGATGAGGGTTTCGGCCTTCATGATGTCACAACACGAAGTTTGTGAGTTTTCGCGAATTGCTGTGGGTGTGGCTAAGCGCTGTTCGCCAAGAAAACAACGCCAGTTTTGAGGGTCTAAACATGCACAGAAACTCATGAAACTTGGCACACACATCTGGCCTGGTAAAATGAGCAATATTTTATTGTTGATGTTGTTGCAGCCCCGGTTGTACGTTTAAGCAAGAACGACGAATATTTTTAGGTTTATGAGGGAGCCCAAGACCTACAAAAAAGTCTCTTGGACCCATATGCTAAAATGAACAGGAAGTTAGCTACGAATTTTTGAATGTCCCATTTTTGACTATTTTTGCACATTCACAGGGGGCAGACTTTTGCCCACTTCTCCTACACGTTTCATCTGACTGAGTTAAGACTTGACCTGGACCATGTCAAGACCTGAGCCAACGACAGGGGGAAAAATCTTGACCTTTCGAAATACTATATGATGAAGGCGGGGCATCAAAATTTGTGTTTCGCAATGAAAAAGGATATGCTTGATAACTCCCCGGTACATGCTCCAAAAAATCCCAAACTTGACATGTATGTTTATCGTCAAGGCCTGAAGTTATCTCTATAGGCGCTTTCACACCGCAGGAACTTATTCAGGAACTTCCCTATGTTCCGGGGGAGTTTGTCCAAAGTTTGCGTTCACACACAAAAGTAGTTCCGGGTCTGGGGGGGTCGAAACGGTACTACCTAAGTACCTAGGCAAGAGGAGGGTATTTCGGTGTACCCTGAACTACACAAGTGGGGGCGTGTTGTGAAGTGTGTCATGATTGGTTGACTGGACGAGGAGGTGTGTTTTGGATAGGTGAGTTTTTCGCGGTAAAGCCGCCATTTCTTTTTTACTTTTCACTGCTGAGAGCGCGACGATTTCCCCCCCCCAAACGTTTTGGAAATGGAAGGATTTAAAAAAAACCGATAGGTGGACGGACGAAGAAGTGCAGGCTCTCCTGAGCATTTACGGGGACGAGGAGACCCAACGACAATTTGAAAGTGCCACAAGAAACGATAAAGTCTATCAATTGATAACCGCGAAGCTAGAAGAGCTTAGCATTTTCCACACACAAAGGCAGGTAAGGGAAAAACTCAAGAAACTCAAACAGGACTATAAAAAACTCAAGGACCACAACAGCCGAAGCGGAAATGACCGCAAAATTAATAAATGGTACGAAAGACTGGACGTCATTCTCGGCCACCGGATGGGGTGTACAACCGGTAAAACAAAGGACTCTGCAATTGCAATGCTGGAAGTTATGTGCGAGGACACGGCAGTGGGCGAGGATTCCTCAACAACAGACACGCTAACACACCAAGGTAAGACAGAATTGCCTCATGAACATTTGTATTTATATATTCGTTTAGGTCGCTGCGCGGTCTTAACGTGGCTTTTACACCGCGCTAGCACTAAGTTGTTAGCGTAGCATGGCTTAAGCTTGGCAAAGGCACGCATCCAGCTCCGAACCTATGTAATGTTGTGAAATCATTCCTAAATCAATTAACCTAGTAAATGAAGAGTATTGTAGGCAGCTAATGCCGAAATAGCCTTGCTTCCAGTGATGACGAAATTGGAAAGCTTTGTGCAAAGGACGTGTGGAAACCAGGCATGATATGCACGGTTAAAAGCAAAACAACCACTTCGTTTGTTTTTTTTTCCCCTTAAGCCAAGGCTCTGTGTACAACGCGACTAAAGAGTTTTAACTTGTTAGTCTCATCACCTAACAGCTCGTATATAGTTCTGGGGAAACGAAAACGTAAGAAGAATGACTCGAAATTGATATTTTGCCGTGACCTTCACCTCGATACCAGCGCTACTTTGCCATGAATCGCGCGAGAATTTCGCTGGCAGGGGAGTTGACGGTCACGGTGAAATATCCGTTGCTATAAAAGGTATGCCGTCTAACAGTGTAAACTGACCTTTGTTGTGATGTACTCTGACTTACAGCGGGACCTTCTCTGAGCTTCTCTGTACCTTCTGATGTCTCCCTGAGCAGTCCTGGTATGTTTCATTTCATTTCATGTAACTTCAAAAGCTCCATATAAAACTAATAAAGCAACACACCACTCACTATTAATTTCACTTCGTTGGATACGCCAGTGTGTATTGCTGCCTAAAAAAGCTTGTACATGCCGCCATATTTGGCAATGTAGTGTGGCATATTCTGTTCTGTGGCAATGAAAAATGGAAGGATATATGTGAGTGGCGTGTTTCACCCTCACCTAAATCATTGCACTGTGCCCTTACTCAGTTCATGACTGTTGATACAGTTCCAGTCGAGGCGTTGGAAGGGATAAGCGAGGATGGTCCATCCACAAGCGGAAGCTGCGCCCCTCTGTCAACTTCCAGTAAGTTCAAAGTCATGTAACTTGAAGCTCATCGAAATTATTCACTGTTACTCATTGGATGTACATGATGTTGATACAGCTTCAAATGATGAAGTGAGTGAACATTCGCGGCTACGAGCAGAATCAGCAGAGCTGTTCCTGAGCCTTCTGCCTTGCTCTCCCGTCCAGGTAAATGTCCAGTAAAAAAAAAAAAGGACGTGTGGAAGCTAGGCATACTATTCACTGTTAAAAGCAAAACAACCACTTCGTTTTTTTGTTCTGTTTTTTTTTTCCTTAATACAAAGCTCTGCATTCAACGTAACTAAAACGTTTTAACTTGTTAGCCTCATCACCTAACAACTCATAAAAAAAACAAAAAAAAACAACAACAACTCATAAACAGTTCTAGGGAAACTGAAAAATAATGTTATGTACTGTGACTTACAGCTGGACCTTCTCTGTGCTCTCCTTTACGTTATGATGCCTCCCTGAACAGTCCTGGTATGTTTCATTTCATTTTATATAACTTCAAAAGCTTCATTTAAAACTTTTAAAGCAACACCCCACTCACAATTAATTTTGCTTCGTTGAATAAGGCAGTGTGTTTGTTTATTGGACATTATAAACAAATGAGTAGCAGTTAACATTTTAAAAGAAAGAAGAAACTTATTGCAATCATTCATAATAGTTTACATGTTCAAAGGAGTAGAAAGAAGTTAAAAACTTGTCTAGTCCTACCCATTCTTTATATCTACTGACTCATTTCATTAAAAAAAAAAAAAAAAAAAGTACATTACTGGAATGTATTAATTTACTACACATTTTCTTTTACTGGAATGTACTAAAAGAAAATGTGTAATCCTGCTTGTGTAAACAATTGCACCGTAACACATGCGTGCATTTGTCATTAACGTATGTACATGAAATTCATAGGCATACACAATAATAAATCCTCATACTCACATATACAATTTTCATTTCACTCATAATGGTGCATTGAGAAAGGGGAAAAAAAAAAAAGTTACATTCCTGCAATTTTACTAGTGTGTATTGCCTAAAAAAGCTTCAAGTGCATGCCGCCATATTTGGCAATGTAGTGTGGCATATTCTGTTCTGTAACTATGAAAAATGAAAGTACATTAACGTGAGTGCCGTGTTTTACCCCTACCTAAATCATTGTACTGTACTCTTACTCATTGCACGAATCTGTTGAAACCGTTTAAGTCGATGCGTTAGGAAGGTACAAGCGAGGATGGTCCGTCCACAAGCAGAAACTGCGCCACTCGAACAGAGTTTCCTGCCCCTTTGTCAAGTTCCAATAAGTTCAAAGTCATGTAACTGGAAGCTCATCAAAAGTATTTACTGTCACTCATTGTACATTTACATCCCTATAGGTTAGCGGACACGGGACCGAGACCACCTATTTTTGGAATACCTGCACCAATTTGATGAAAAGAAGGGGGAGTCCACGAGTGCAATGTTCTTAGAAGAAATGCAGTTGCACAAGGAGGACCTTGAACTCAGACGCGAGCAGCACAAGGAGGAAGTTGACCTCAGAAGCGAGGAGCGCAAGGAAGATCAACACGTGGCACATGAGCTGGTTGAACAAAGGCACGACAGAGAGTTCCAAATGGGCTTCCTGGCAGCCCAAAACAGACTTGTGGACACAAATAAGCCAAATGCATAAGTAATAAATGCTTTTGTTTTCATATCACTTTTGTGGTTCTGGTTTTTTTTCCACACGAATAAAAACTTATGCTCAATGAATTCTTTTTAATGTTTTTATTTTTGACAAACAGTAATGCAAACATAATTACAGCGTCCCACCATTCAGAGGTTCTGATGTTCTTCCACTCCCTGCGCGGAACACACCCAGATTGGTAGAAGTGGCAAATCTGAAACAGAAACACAACAAATTAATAAATGTTAATATCTACATTAATTACTTTTGTGCAACAGCCTTGTGATTTACATGACAGAATACCTTAAAATAGCGGAATATGCACCAATTTATGGCCCTATGATAAACCACTGGCTTGAGGTGGCAATCTGACACTTCCAAAATCAGCACTTTTCCCAAAATCCCGGCACCTTTGTTCTAACATTCGTGCATCGTCAAAGAAAGCAAGCCATTTCAACACTTTGGATCGGTCAATCATGTGTTTAACAGAAAAAAACAAAAAACAAAACATGCGGACAGACTAACAATACGTCCAGGTCCAACGGTATTATGAAATACGCAGCGTACATGTAGCGTGAACAGCAACTCGCCATCAAGCCCTATTTTGCCGTGAATTGCACGAGAACTAGGCAGGAAACACCAGTTTCCAGCGATTGCCCTTTTCATGGCAGAAAGTAAGACAAAATATCCACAAACGACCGACGCGCGGGGACACACGCAAGTAAACGTGCAACTGAACGCGCCAGTCATACGTTGTGTTTAAGGCACTAATACACTCTGTAACTTCATTTTTTTTTTCGTGTTCTCCACCTTGCAAGGGGAGCTCCGTTACATGTTACAGCTTAATTCCGATGTGAAATAAATTTCGTATAATTGTGTTTAAACCTTACCAGTGCACGTCTTCGTGTTTGCAGGTTTGACTGTCTTTCCAAGTGAGCAAGTCCTGCCCATTTCTCATCTTGATGTGGTAATACGGCGGGTCCCAATGGTTCTCATCAACCTTTCCCGTGAAGTTCTAATTGCTGCAAACACAACTCTGTACAACATGACAAGGAAAACGAAAAGATGATATGCCTTGTATCGTAACAAATGGCGATGGAGGGTCAAAGGTCGCGTTTTTCAACGTCACACTGGTTGTTTGTCATTCAGTTTTACCGGTACCGCCACTTGCTGGACAGGCGGGGTAGTGCTGTTTTTTTTCCTCCCCTGACATACGTCATCAGTCTCATTTGAATAAACTACCCTGCCTGCTTTCATGCCGTGTGAACGCAAACTCGTGGGCCGCTCACAAGTTCTTCGGACCCGGAACTGACTCTACCATGAACTCAAAGTTCCTGGGCTTTTTGGTGTGAAAGCGCCTTATGACAACATTCAGTTATATATGCAGCGCCACCTAGCCCTTGAGGCATGAAAAAAAAATACCCCACATACGGTATTTTGTACAAAAAATGTAAACTCATTCTAAGTGTGATAACGAAGTCATTTATGAATATTCTTTTAGTTTCCACCACTCAAAATGTTCACTGGCATCAGACTTATCCAAACATATATATATTTTTTTTTATTTTTGATAGCCTCTATGGACATTAAAAGCAATATCGTGAATGAAGGATATGCTTAATAACTCCACGGTACATGCTCCAAAAAAAATACCACACTTGACATGTATGCTTATAATCAAGGCCTGAAGGTATCTCTATGACAACATTCAGTTATAAATACAGCGCCACCTAGCCCTTGAGGCTTATATAAAAAAAAAAAAAAATACCCCACATACGGTATTTTGTACAAAAAATGTACACTCATTCTAAGTGTGATAACTAAGTCATTTATGAATATTCTTTTAGTTTCCACCACTCAAATTGTTCACTGGCTTCACACCGATCCAAACGTATGTACGTTTCCATTTTGTTTTATTCATTTTTGATTGCCCCTTTGGACAATAAAAGTAAACATTGTGCAATGGGTACAACGAGCGATGATGTGTATATACACTTTTACAAAAAAATACCAATCAGGGCAACTCATTGCCTAAAAATAAATAAGGACGCTGATTTTTGCAGGTCTTAACAATCACCAAAATCCGTTGAGCTTGACAGACACTGGCAAAAAAAATATTCTACATGTAAACGTTTATTATGCCATTTTCAAAGAAATTTTGCTTCCAATATGCCAGTACCCCAACGTGCCAGTACCCCAACGTGCAAGTACCCCAACGTGCAAGGACCCCAACGTGGCCCGGGCTGCGAGGGCCCTTTATAGCTGCTTGCAGCTCTAGTTATTATTAGGGCCCGAGCAGCGACCGCTGCGAGGTCCCTATTGTTTTTGTAAAAATTATTATTATTATTATTATTATTATTCTTTATTCTCCGCAAACTATCGTATTTTTGAGGACCTAAACATTTACGAAAACTCACCGAAATTTGCACACTCTTCGGGTCTGGCGAAAAATTTGATATTCTGATGTTGTCATAACAATGTCACTCTATAGCGCCCCCTAGCATAAAAAAATAAAAACCAATCCCGGCACGTTTGACCTAGAGCTACGAAAATTGGCAGGCACTTGTAGCACCACGGGACGCACAAAAAGTCAATTGGGACCATGTAGCAAAAATGTACAGGAAGTGAGTTATGAATTTTTGAATGTCCAATTTTGGCCCATTTTTGCTCATTCACTGTGGTCATACTTTCCCCCCCTTTGCAAACAGTTTTCATCCGATTGACTTCAAACTTGGCATTTATCATCTCAAGACCTGAGAGAACAACTGGGCAAAAAGTCTTGCCTTTTCGAAATACTATATGATGGGGGCGGGGCATCAAATATTGCCTTTAAAATTTCATTTGTCCAGAAAGAGCAAATGCTTAATAACTCCCATGTTCAAGCTCCTAAAAATCTCAAACTTCTCAGGCAACGTAATAGTCACTGCCTGAAAACATCTATATGATAAAATTCAGTTCTACATATAGCGCCACCTAGTGGTAACAATAAATGTCATACTTTACGTTTTTAGCTACTGCGCTGAGCTCGTTGAAGGGATCCAGTTGAAAATTGGTCAGAAAAGCCTTAAGATGTTGATCATGCCCCACACCGAATATTGTCACTTTTCGCCAAAGGGCGTGGCCGCTACGGTGCCGCAAAATCTCAAGATTTTTCGTGACAATAAAAGCTGCATTAACTTGACCGAGATGATCCTATCTTCTCAAAATCTCACACATTTGATGAGAGTCCAGCTCTAAAGACATCTACTAACTTACATTCCATCTAACTGATAGCGCTACCTAGTGGCAATTTTTTTTCTTACGAATTTTCTTCTACGTTTTTCTCCAAACACGTGAACTGGACCTACCTCATATTTGCTCAGATGTGGGTTTCGGCCTTCATGATGTCACAACACGAAGTTTGTGAGTTTTCGCGAATTGCTGTTGGCGTGGCTAAGCGCCGTTCGCCAAGAAAACAACGCCAGTTTTGAGGGTCTAAACATGCACAGAAACTCATGAAACTTGGCACACACATCTGGCCTGGTAAAATGAGCAATATTTTATTGATGATTGTGCTATTTTTACAGAAATGACTCAATAGCGCCCCCTCGAAATTTTTAACGAAGCAGCCCCGGTTGTGCGTTTAAGCAAGATCTACGAAAATTTTTAGGTGTATGAGGGAGCCCAAGACCTACAAAAAAGTCTCTTGGACCCATATGCTAAAATGAACAGGAAGTGAGCTACGAATTTTTGAATGTCCCATTTTTGACGATTTTTGCACATTCACAGGGGGCAGACTTTTGCCCACTTCTCCTACACGTTTCATCTGACTGAGTTAAGACTTGACCTGGACCATGTCAAGACCTGAGCCAACGACAGGGGGAAAAATCTTGACCTTTCGAAATACTATATGATGAAGGCGGGGCATCAAAATTTGTGTTTCGCAATGAAAAAGGATATGCTTAATAACTCCCCGGTACATGCTCCAAAAAATCCCAAACTTGACATGTATGTTTATCGTCAAGGCCTGAAGCTATCTCTATGACAACATTCAGTTATATATGCAGCGCCACCTAGCCCTTGAGGCATAAAAAAAAAATACCCCACATACGGTATTTTGTACAAAAAATGTAAACTCATTCTAAGTGTGATAACGAAGTCATTTATGAATATTCTTTTAGTTTCCACCACTCAAAATGTTCACTGGCATCAGACTTATCCAAACATATATATATTTTTATTTATTTTTGATAGCCTCTGTGGACATTAAAAGCAATATCGTGAATGAAGGATATGCTTAATAACTCCACGGTACATGCTCCAAAAAAAATCCCACACTTGACATGTATGCTTATAATCAAGGCCTGAAGGTATCTCGATGACAACATTCAGTTATAAATACAGCGCCACCTAGCCCTTGAGGCTTATATAAAAAAAAAAAACCCACATACGGTATTTTGTACAAAAAAATGTAAACTCATTCTAAGTGTGATGACTAAGTCATTTATGAATATTCTTTTAGTTTCCACCACTCAAATTGTTCACTGGCTTCACACCGATCCAAACGTATGTACGTTTCCATTTTGTTTTATTCATTTTTGATTGCCCCTTTGGACAATAAAAGTAACATTGTGCAATGAGTACAACGAGCGATGATGTATATATACACTTTTACAAAAAATACCAATCAGGGCAACTCATTGCCTAAAAATAAAAAAGGACGCTGATTTTTGCAGGTCTTAACAATCACCAAAACCCGTTGAGCTTGACACACACTGGCAAAAAAAATATTCTACATGTAAACGTTTATTATGCCATTTTCAAAGAAATTTTGCTTCCAATATGCCAGTACCCCAACGTGCCAGTACCCCAACGTGCCAGTACCCTAACGTGCAAGTACCCCAACGTGCAAGGACTCCAACGTGGCCCGGGCTGCGAGGGCCCTTTATAGCTGCTCGCAGCTCTAGTTAGGGCCCGAGCAGCGACCGCTGCGAGGTCCCTATTGTTTTTGTAAAAATTATTATTATTACTATTATTATTATTATTAGGGCCCGAGCAGCGACCGCTGCGAGGTCCCTATTGTTTTTGTAAAAATTATTATTATTATTATTATTATTATTATTATTCTTTATTCTCCGCAAACGATCGCGATTTTGGGTACCTAAACATTCACGAAAACTCACCGAACTTTGCACACTCCTCAGGCCCGGCGAAAAATTTGATATTATTAAGTCGTCATAACAATGCGACTCGATAGCGCCCCCTAGCGTAGAAAAATAAAAACCAAGCCCGGCACGTTTGAGCTAGAGCAACAAAAATTGGCAGGCACGTGTAGCACCCCGAGACGCACAAAAAAGTCTATTGGGACCATGTAGCTAAAATGTACAGGAAGTGAGCTATGAATTTTTTTATGTCCAATTTTGGCCTATTTTGGCACATTCACTGTGGTCATGCTTTTTCCCCCTTTGCAAACATTTTTCATCCAATTGACTTCAAACTTGGCATTTATCATCTCAAGACCTGAGAGAAAAACTGGGCAAAACATCTTGCCTTTTTGAAATACTATATGACGGGGGCGGGGCATCAAATATTGCCTTTAAAATTTCATTTGTCCAGAAAGAGCAAATGCTTAATAACTCCCATGTTCAAGCTCCAAAAAATCTCAAACTTCTCAGGCAACGTAATAGTCACGGCCTGAAAACATCTATATGATAAAATTCTGTTATACATATAGCGCCACCTAGTGGTTACAATAAATGTCATACTTTACGTTTTTAGCTACTGTGCTGAGCTTGTTGAAGGGATCCATTTGAAAATTGGTCAGAAAAGCCTTAAGATGTTGATCATGCCCCACACCGAATATTGTAACTTTTCGCCAAAGGGCGTGGCCGCTACGGTGACGCAAAGTCTGAAGATTTTTCGTGAAAATAAAAGCTGCATTAACTTGACCGAGATGATCCTATCTTCTCAAAATTTCACACATTTGATGAGAGTCCAGCCCTAAAGACATCTACTGACTTATATTTCATCTTACTGATAGCGCCACCTAGTGGCAATTTTTTTTCTTACGAATTTTCTTCTACGTTTTTCTCCAAACACGTTAACTGGACCTACCTCATATTTGCTCAGATGAGGGTTTCGGCCTTCATGATGTCACAACACGAAGTTTGTGAGTTTTCGCGAATTGCTGTGGGTGTGGCTAAGCGCTGTTCGCCAAGAAAATAACGCCAGTTTTGAGGGTCTAAACATGCACAGAAACTCATGAAACTTGGCACACACATCTGGCCTGGTAAAATGAGCAATATTTTATTGTTGATTGTGCTATTTTTACAAAAATGACTCAATAGCGCCCCCTAGAAGTTTTTAACGAAGCAGCCCCAGTTGTACGTTTAAGCAAGAACGACGAATATTTTTAGGTGTATGAGGGAGCCCAAGACCTACAAAAAAGTCTCTTGGACCCATATGCTAAAATGAACAGGAAGTGAGCTACGAATTTTTGAATGTCCCATTTTTGACAATTTTTGCACATTCACAGGGGGCAGACTTTTGCCCACTTCTCCTACACGTTTCATCTGACTGAGTTAAGACTTGACCTGGACCATGTCAAGTCCTGAGCCAACGACAGGGGGAAAAATCTTGACCTTTCGAAATACTATATGATGAAGGCGGGGCATCAAAATTTGTGTTTCGCACTGAAAAAGGATATGCTTAATAACTCCCCGGTACATGCTCCAAAAAATCCCAAACTTGACATGTATGTTTATCGTCAAGGCCTGAAGCTATCTCTATGACAACATTCAGTTATATATGCAGCGCCACCTAGCCCTTGAGGCATAAAAAAAAAATACCCCACATAAGGTATTTTGTACAAAAAATGTAAACTCATTCTAAGTGTGATAACTAAGTCATTTATGAATATTCTTTTAGTTTCCACCACTCAAAATGTTCACTGGCATCAGACTTATCCAAACATATATATATTTTTATTTATTTTTGATAGCCTCTGTGGACATTAAAAGCAATATCGTGAATGAAGGATATGCTTAATAACTCCACGGTACATGCTCCAAAAAAAATCCCACACTTGACATGTATGCTTATAATCAAGGCCTGAAGGTATCTCGATGACAACATTCAGTTATAAATACAGCGCCACCTAGCCCTTGAGGCTTATATAAAAAAAAAAACCCACATACGGTATTTTGTAGAAAAAAATTTAAACTCATTCTAAGTGTGATGACTAAGTCATTTCTGAATATTCTTTTAGTTTCCACCACTCAAATTGTTCACTGGCTTCACACCGATCCAAACGTATGTACGTTTCCATTTTGTTTTATTCATTTTTGATTGCCCCTTTGGACAATAAAAGTAACATTGTGCAATGAGTACAACGAGCGATGATGTATATATACACTTTCACAAAAAATATCAATCAGGGCAACTCATTGCCTAAAAATAAAAAAGGACGCTGATTTTTGCAGGTCTTAACAATCACCAAAACCCGTTGAGCTTGACACACACTGGCAAAAAAAATATTCTACATGTAAACGTTTATTATGCCATTTTCAAAGAAATTTTGCTTCCAATATGCCAGTACCCCAACGTGCCAGTACCCCAACGTGCCAGTACCCTAACGTGCAAGTACCCCAACGTGCAAGGACTCCAACGTGGCCCGGGCTGCGAGGGCCCTTTATAGCTGCTCGCAGCTCTAGTTATTCTTCTTCTTCTTCTTCTTCTTCTTCTTCTTTATTCTCCGCAAACAATCGCGATTTTGGGTACCTAAACATTCACGAAAACTCACCGAACTTTGCACATTCCTCAGGCCCGGCGAAAAATTTGATATTATTAAGTCGAGATAACAATGCGACTCGATAGCGCCCCCTAGCGTAGAAAAATAAAAACCAAGCCCGGCACGTTTGAGCTAGAGCAACAAAAATTGGCAGGCACGTGTAGCACCCCGAGACGCACGAAAAGGTCTATTGGGACCATGTAGCTAAAATGTACAGGAAGTGAGCTATGAATTTTTTAATGTCCAATTTTGGCCTATTTTGGCACATTTACTGTGGTCATGCTTTTTCCCCCTTTGCAAACATTTTTCATCCAATTGACTTCAAACTTGGCATATATCATCTCAAGACCTGAGAGAACAACTGGGCAAAACATCTTGCCTTTTTGAAATACTATATGACGGGGGCGGGGCATCAAATATTGCCTTTAAAATTTCATTTGTCCAGAAAGAGCAAATGCTTAATAACTCCCATGTTCAAGCTCCAAAAAAATCTCAAACTTCTCAGGCAACGTAATAGTCACGGCCTGAAAACATCTATATGATAAAATTCAGTTATACATATAGCGCCAGCTAGTGGTTACAATAAATGTCATACTTTACGTTTTTAGCTACTGTGCTGAGCTTTTTGAAGGGATCCATTTGAAAATTGGTCAGAAAAGCCTTAAGATGTTGATCATGCCCCACACCGAATATTGTAACTTTTCGCCAAAGGGCGTGGCCGCTACGGTGACGCAAAGTCTGAAGATTTTTCGTGAAAATAAAAGCTGCATTAACTTGACCGAGATGATCCTATCTTCTCAAAATTTCACACATTTGATGAGAGTCCAGCCCTAAAGACATCTACTGACTTATATTTCATCTAACTGATAGCGCCACCTAGTGGCAATTTTTTTTCTTACGAATTTTCTTCTACGTTCTTCTCCAAACACGTTAACTGGACCTACCTCATATTTGCTCAGATGAGGGTTTCGGCCTTCATGATGTCACAACACGAAGTTTGTGAGTTTTCGCGAATTGCTGTGGGTGTGGCTAAGCGCTGTTCGCCAAGAAAACAACGCCAGTTTTGAGGGTCTAAACATGCACAGAAACTCATGAAACTTGGCACACACATCTGGCCTGGTAAAATGAGCAATATTTTATTGTTGATTGTGCTATTTTTACAAAAATGACTCAATAGCGCCCCCTAGAAGTTTTTAACGAAGCAGCCCCGGTTGTACGTTTAAGCAAGAACGACGAATATTTTTAGGTGTATGAGGGAGCCCAAGACCTACAAAAAAAGTCTCTTGGACCCATATGCTAAAATGAACAGGAAGTGAGCTACGAATTTTTGAATGTCCCATTTTTGACGATTTTTGCACATTCACAGGGGACAGACTTTTGCCCACTTCTCCTACACGTTTCATCTGACTGAGTTAAGACTTGACCTGGACATTGTCAAGACCTGAGCCAACGACAGGGGGAAAAATCTTGACCTTTCGAAATACTATATGATGAAGGCGGGGCATCAAAATTTGTGTTTCGCACTGAAAAAGGATATGCTTAATAACTCCCCGGTACATGCTCCAAAAAATCCCAAACTTGACATGTATGTTTATCGTCAAGGCCTGAAGCTATCTCTATGACAACATTCAGTTATATTTGCAGCGCCACCTAGCCCTTGAGGCATAAAAAAAAAATACCCCACATACGGTATTTTGTACAAAAAATGTAAACTCATTCTAAGTGTGATAACTAAGTCATTTAGGAATATTCTTTTACTTTCCACCACTCAAAATATTCACTGGCATCAGACCTAACCAAACACACATATTTTTGTTATTTAGTTTTATGTATTTTTGATAGCCTCTATGGACATTAAAAAAGGATATGCTTGATAACTCCCCGGTACATGCTCCAAAAAATCCCAAACTTGACATGTATGCTTATAATCAAGGCCTGAAGGTATCTCGATGACAACATTCAGTTATAAATACAGCGCCACCTAGCCCTTGAGGCTTATATAAAAAAAAAAACACATACGGTATTTTGTACAAAAAATGTAAACTCATTCTAAGTGTGATGACTAAGTCATTTATGAATATTCTTTTAGTTTCCACCACTCAAATTGTTCACTGGCTTCACACCGATCCAAACGTATGTACGTTTCCATTTTGTTTTATTCATTTTTGATTGCCCCTTTGGACAATAAAAGTAACATTGTGCAATGAGTACAACGAGCGATGATGTATATATACACTTTTACAAAAAATACCAATCAGGGCAACTCATTGCCTAAAAATAAAAAAGGACGCAGATTTTTGCAGGTCTTAACAATCCCCAAAACCCGTTGAGCTTGATACACACTGTCAAAAAAAATATTCTACATGTAAACGTTTATTATGCCATTTTCAAAGAAATTTTGCTTCCAATATGCCAGTACCCCAACGTGCCAGTACCCCAACGTGCCAGTACCCTAACGTGCAAGTACCCCAACGTGCAAGGACTCCAACGTGGCCCGGGCTGCGAGGGCCCTTTATAGCTGCTCGCAGCTCTAGTTGCATTTAGGATTACAAAAACCAATACCTTCTATCCAAAGATTTTTCAAATTAGGGGTAATGTATGAGTAATACATATATTGTTGAGTCATAGTTAGTAAAGATGATGGTATAGCTTTCACAATTTGCCTGTATTTTTTCTTAGTACATTGAATCTGAAATTTCTCACAAAAAACATATTGTAAAATACTTCCTTCGTCATTTAAAAGATGGGCAGTCGCCCATATACCTCTGGAAAACCAGACTTTGCAAAAAAAAAAAAAAAAAGATCTAATGTTTACGGTTATATAACGATTGTTCCATATTGGACTGTTGTGTGGCGTAAAATTATGTATAAAGACTAGTTTCCAGTATAATAGTACTTGCTGGTGGAAGTTAGAAAGCTTCACCGGTAATTTACCCAACTCTAAATCACACTTTAAGAGAAGGTGAATTCCTCTCAATTTTTCAAAAATCAAGTTAGGTATGCAATGCCAAATAGAGCAATTATTGTTGAGCAACGATTTCAGCCATTTAAGTTTTAATACACCATTCATAGTTGTAGCGATAATTGGGTCGTCTTTTTGACGAATTAATAATCTGGACGTTACAGAGGTAAATTGTATTTACCTTGATAACCTCTAGGGGCACCACGTTGGCTTTGCTTTGGGTTAACAGGAGCAAACAACGACCAAAATCCTTTCTTCATCAGTCATTTATAATCTAAAGTCGCCACACTCGATATTCAGTGGTTCGTTGTACTAACAAAAGAATAAAATCCACTCGGAAACACAGATGACTTAGGCGGAATAGAGTTAATAAAATATGCATTTATTCACGATTGCTACACTACAGAATCAAAACACTGCCTATGTCTAACTATCCTACCGTCAGAAGAAAAGAAATAAAATAAAGCTAATGAAAATAAGGAAGGAATGCGAATGAATAAGGAAACAGGAAAAAAGACATTTAACTTGCCAGATCTGTGATATGTTTCAAACGTAAGTTGCAAACAGCGATATGCCAAATTGGGGAATCAAACGTGCACTCACGAGAATGGGTGCTGCGTTGAACGAGCAGAAACGGGCGGTCTTTTGAAAAAAGGGGAAAAATAGTCAATGTTCGTTCAAAAAGGCAAGAAAAAAAAAAGGGGCTATTCCACAGGTGAGCAAGGGAGCCGCTCGGGGGCTGACGTGGTTGCGCGGCTCGTCCCTTGAGCGGTCGGCGAGATGTTTCTCCGATGGTTGGTTACCGGACAGCCCTGGGGTTGACCTTGCACCGCGGCGGGGTGGTGTCTCAGCTGTCCGTGGTGGCCCGTACGGGGAAGGCCAGCCGTTGGAGGTGATCTTGCACCGCGGCGGGGCGCCACCGAATAGCAGGTGAGATGCGGTGCGGCTTGGGTGCACAACCTTGAGTCCGGCGGTACGTTGCAAGTGTACCCCGTGGCCGCGGAGCTCGTTGATGACGGGCAGTCACCGATGGCGAAGGAAAAGGGGAAAAAAATGAAAAAGGGAGTAAAAGAGTCTCTTTGGGGTCAGCGTTGCAGTTTGCACCTGGTTTGGCGTGGCGTGGAGCGAATGTCTGCTCTCGTGGCAATGGTTGCTGCCAGTAACAAAAGGGGCCACGTGTTTGACAAGTTTCTTGGACCAAAAAGTTGGAGCAGGCTGGGAAACTTGCAGGTAGTTGGCCTGAGGATGGCGAGAGCGAAGAGGGGCAGCGTGGAAGCGGGAGAGAGAGATCGGGGGAAGAGCGAGGGGGTCCCCTCGTCTTTTTAAAGTCTATGGGCGGGGCTTCAGTAGGTGGTGGCAAATCCTTCTGTTCGCTCACGCAGACTTTAAAAAGCAAATTATTAAAGGGATTAATAATTTGGCATTAAATTTGGTCAGTCTGGCAAATCAGTTTTCCCACACAACCCGTTTAACACACATCGTAATTAATGCATCATAAACTAATTTGTGAGGTAGTTCCTGCTGGTCTAATCTGACTGAACTGAAAGATATTGATTACCTTTCATTCCTTATGGAGTACAAATGAAATAGGACGTTCATACACACAAAGACATAACATGAATCATTCATAGTTCAGTTATCTGTCAAGAATTATCATGGTATAAATGTGTAAAAGGCGGTTACTTGTATGAATTGTCACTAAGGATAGTTCCAAGTTTCACCACTTGACGGTGCTGTTGCTCCATCTAGACGTTCCAGGATTGCCCCCTGGAGGGGCGACGCCAGAGAGTCCCCCCTGGTTGATAAGAAAGGTCATAAACATTCCTTTGATCAGTCGTTTGTATATTCCAATTCATTGAAGGTGTTTTCTCGGGCCCCGGGAAGTCGGGCTTGAATAAACTTTCGCAGATGCAAAAATTCCTATGTCACCTGGTCAGCGGCTACAAAAGAGCTTTGTTTGTGGTTGAGTGACCACCTGCAGAGCTAACCAAGCTTAGATCCTGTCTGAGCTGTGGAATGCTTATGCAACTGCAGAGAGTTTGTTTTAGAAGAAGTAAACCAAATAAAAATTAGAGGGTGGACTGGGCCATAGGCCATAGTTGTTACAGATCCCCCCTTCGTCAAGAGGGATGAATCTTCAGGATGTCCAGGTTGACGGCTCCAGATGATGCGTGGCCAGGGTCCAGGCCAGACGGCCGGAGTCCCAGTCACGCTCTGCTGCAACACTCAAGACATACCACTGGTGCAACTTTTCCCTAACCTCTGCAGGGTTATGTGTATGCAGGGTATTTCTGTGTGTTTTCAAGGTGTCTCTATGTGTATTCAGTTAACAGTGTGTATCTGACTTGGTACTGTGTTAGCTAACTGAGGGACTCGGGTCCCAAAACAGGCGCGGGCCTGGGAAAGACGCAAGACGCGAAATTCCAAAGAAAGGAAAGGAAGAAAACTTTTCCTAAGGCTATAAGGCTAGTATCATACTATGAGTAACTAGGGAAACGAACAGCAAATTAAAGAAAAAGAGAAAACGAAGAAGGGTACTTTCGCCACTATCCAAGGATAACTGAAGGAAAAGGGGAAAAAAAGGGAGGAGGGGAGAAAAAGAAACAAAAGAGAAAAAAAAAAAAAAAAAAAAAGAGTATCCTCGGCAGTCACTCTAGACTAAGGGAAGGAAGGCCGAGGGGCTTGGTTCGATTAGCTAGACTCACTAAAGCTTTAAAAAGAGTACTCTGACCTGGTTTTGAAGGCCTTAAGTATGGGGGAGCTTTTTATAGCTAGCGAAAAAAACTGATTTCACGCAGCATACCATTCATAAGTATTATAACACCTTGAGTGTACATAATCTTTTGAATTAAGTTGCAAATCGTTTTATAGTTGTCTAGTCTAGTGCCACCTCTTCTCCCCTCCGTGAGCCGGCACCTTAACGTGGTGGAGGGGTTTGCGTGTTCCAATGATCCTAGGAGCTATGTTGTCTGGGGCTTTATGCCCCTGGTAGGGTCACCCATGGCAAACAGGTCCTAGGTGAGGGGCCAGACTAAGAACGGCTCAGAAGACCCTTATGATGACAAATATCTTTGGAGAAGCGTTTCCCTCGCCCGGACGCGGGTCACCGGGGCCCCCCTCTGGAGCCAGGCCTGGAGGCGGGGCTCGCTGGCGAGCGCCTGGTGGCCGGGCCTGCACCCATGGGGCCCGGCCGGGCATAGCCCGAAGAGGCAACGTGGGTCCCCCTTCCCACGGGCTCACCACCGGTGGGAGGGGCCAAAGGGGTCGGGTGCAGTGTAGGCTGGGTGGCAGCCAAGGGAGGAGACCTTGGCGGACCGACCCCCGGCTACAGAAACTGGCTCTTGGGACATGGAATGTCACCTCTCTGGCAGGGAAGGAGCCCGAGCTGGTGTGCGAGGCCGAGAAGTTCCGACTAGACATAGTCGGACTCGCCTCCACACACAGCTTGGGCTCTGGTACCAGTCCTCTTGAGAGGGGTTGGACTCTCTTCCACTCTGGAGTTCCCCATGGTGTGAGGCGCAGAGCAGGTGTGGGCATACTTATTGCCCCCCCGGCTCGGCGCCTGTACGTTGGGGTTTACCCCGGTGGACGAGAGGGTAGCCTCCCTCCGCCTTTGGGTGGGGGGACGGGTCCTGACTGTTGTTTGTGCATATGCACCAAACAGCAGCTCAGAGTACCCACCCTTTTTGGAGTCCTTGGAGGGTGTGCTGGAGAGCGCTCCCTCTGGGGACTCCCTCGTCCTGCTGGGGGACTTCAACGCTCACGTGGGGAATGACAGTGAGACCTGGGGGGGCGTGATTGGGAGGAACGGCCCCCCTGATCAGAACCCGAGCGGTGTTCTGTTATTGGACTTCTGTGCTCGTCACGGTTTGTCCATAACGAACACCATGTTCAAGCATAAGGGTGTCCATATGTGCACTTGGCACCAGGACACCCTAGGCCGCAGTTCGATGATCGACTTTGTAGTCGTGTCATCGGATTTGCGGCCGCATGTTTTGGACACTCGGGTGAAGAGAGGGGCGGAGCTGTCAACTGATCACCACCTGGTGGTGTGTTGGCTCCGATGGTGGGGGAAGATGCCAGTCCGACCTGGCAGACCCAAACGTATTGTGAGGGTTTGCTGGGAACGTCTGGCGGAATCCCCTGTCAGAAAGAGTTTCAATGCCCACCTCCGGCAGGGCTTCTCCCTTGTTTCGGGGGAGGCGGGGGACATTGAGTCCGAATGGGCCATGTTCCGCGCCTCCATTGTTGAGGCGGCCGATCGGAGCTGTGGCCGTAAGGTGGTCGGTGCCTGTCGTGGCGGCAATCCTCGAACCCGCTGGTGGAGACACCAGCGGTAAGAGATGCCGTCAAGCTGAAGAAGGAGTCCTATCGGGCCTTTTTGGCCTGTCGGACTCCGGAGGCAGCTGACGGGTACCGGATGGCCAAGCGGAACGCGGCTTCGGCGGTTGCTGAGGCAAAAACTCGGACATGGGAGGAATTCGGTGAGGCCATGGAAAACGACTTCCGGACGGCTTCGAGGAAATTCTGGTCCACCATCCGGCGTCTCAGGAGGGGAAAGCAGTGCACCGTTAACACTGTGTATAGTGGCAATGGGGTGCTGCTGACCTCGACTCGGGACGTCGTGAAGCGGTGGGGGGAATACTTCGAAGACCTCCTCAATTCCACCAACACGTCTCCTCTTGAGGAAGCGGAGCCTGGGGACTCTGGGGTGGGCTCTCCTATCTCTGGGGTCGAAGTCACTGAGGTGGTTGGAAAGCTCCTCGGTGGCAGGGCCCCAGGGGTGGATGAGATCCGCCCGGAGTTCCTAAAGACTCTGGATGTTGTGGGGCTGTCGTGGTTGACACGCCTCTACAACATCGCGTGGACATCGGGGACAGTGCCTCTGGATTGGCAGACCGGGGTGGTGGTCCCCCTTTTTAAGAAGGGGGACCGGAGGGTGTGTTCCAACTACAGAGGGATCACACTCCTCAGCCTTCCTGGTAAGGTCTATTCAGGGGTGCTGGAGAGGAGGGTCCATCGGGAGGTCGAATCTCGGATTCAGGAGGAGCAGTGTGGTTTTCGTCCTGGCCGTGGAACAGTGGACCAGCTCTACACCCTCCGCAGGATCCTCGAGGGTGCGTGGGAGTTCGCTCAACCAGTCCACATGTGTTTTGTGGATTTGGAGAAGGCGTTCGACCGTGTCCCTCGGGGAGTTCTGTGGGGGGTGCTTCGGGAGTACGGGGTGCCGGGCCCCTTGATACGGGCTGTTCGGTCCCTGTACGACCGTTGCCAGAGTTTGGTCCGCATTGCCGGCAGTAAGTCGGATTCGTTTCCGGTGAGGGTTGGACTCCGCCAAGGTTGCCCTTTGTCACCGATTCTGTTCATAACTTTTATGGACAGAATTTCTAGGCGCAGCCGAGGCGTGGAGGGGTTCCGGTTTGGTGGCCTCAACATTGCATCTCTGCTCTTTGCAGATGATGTGGTGCTGTTGGCTTCATCAGGCCGGGGCCTTCAGCTCTCACTGGAGCGGTTCGCAGCCGAGTGTGAAGCGGCTGGGATGAGGATCAGCACCTCCAAATCCGAGACCATGGTCCTCAGTCGGAAAAGGGTGGAGTGTCGTCTTCAGGTCGGGGATGAGATCCTGCCCCAAGTGGAGGAGTTCAAGTATCTTGGGGTCTTGTTCACGAGTGAGGGTAGGATGGAGCGGGAGATCGACAGGCGGATCGGTGCAGCGTCTGCAGTGATGCGGACTCTGTATCGGTCCGTCGTGGTGAAGAAAGAGCTGAGCCAAAAGGCAAAGCTCTCGATTTACCGGTCGATCTACGTTCCAACCCTCACCTATGGTCACGAGCTGTGGGTAGTGACCGAAAGAACGAGATCCCGGATACAAGCGGCCGAAATGAGTTTCCTCCGCAGGGTGTCCGGGCTCTCCCTTAGAGATAGGGTGAGAAGCTCGGTCATCCGGGAGGGACTCAGAGTCGAGCCGCTGCTCCTCCGCGTTGAGAGGAGCCAGCTGAGGTGGCTCGGGCATCTGGTTCGGATGCCTCCTGGACGCCTCCCTGGGGAGGTGTTCCGGGCATGTCCCACTGGCGGGAGACCCCGGGGACGACCCAGGACACGCTGGAGAGACTATGTCTCTCGGTTGGCCTGGGAACGCCTCGGGATCCCGCCGGAGGAGCTGGTTGAAGTGGCTGGGGAGAGGGAAGTCTGGGTTTCCCTCCTGAAGCTGCTGCCCCCGCGACCCGACCCCGGATGAGCGGAAGAAGATGGATGGATGGATGGATAGTCTAGTTCTGCATAATGCTATCGGTGTTACAGCTAGGACCGTGTCCTTAAGTGTTGCACCAAGCGTCTGTAAATAAGTAGAAAAACACAGTATGCTAACTTCTCGCAATCATTCGTAAGCAATCCTGGTTATTCAATCAAGGCAATTTTCGCTGCAAGTCCGGGTTCAACCGTTTCTGGCCGACTCACCACGGCGGTCATGCACAATATCAGGGTAGTCATCATATCACGCCATCCTCTAGTAACCACCAAAGACAGGCAAATTAGCGTCGCTCTGTGTGGTGTCACTTAGGGGTTCGGTAGGTGCAGCGGGGTGTTGACTCCCCTTTTGCACGTCTGATACTTTTAAACATCGTAGTCAGCTCGGTCGGTCGACGGAGTTTGGCGCGTCTGTCAAGGGTGTCGGTTGGGTCGCTGACTCAGAGTCTGCTGGTGACCCCCCTTTGTCAGTTTCGCGTGTATGCTGGTCCTGAGATTCGCTCGATCGCGTTCCCAGACGTTCAAAACCGCAGTGACTTTTGATCTGGTTTCGGTGGACCCACCTCAGTTGGTCCCCCTGATGTCCTTTATTCATCCTAATTTGATAGGCGACTGGTGACAGTTTGTCGACGATTTTGTATGGTCCTGCCCACCGGGGAAGAAATTGCCGGGCAATGCCCCTCTGGGCACGCGGAGTATTAACATTTGGTTGCGCGAACAAGTAGTAGCATACTCGATCACCTATTTCGAACTCGGTTCGTGAGGCTTTCCTATCGTAGTAGGTTTTCTGACCTTCTGCACTTTGCTTAAGCCGTTGTTGAGCAAATGCAAACGTGGCCCGGAGGTGGGTTTGCAAGTCCTCCACGTACTGGGATGCCGTGTAAGCCGTGGCTAGGTTTGTTTCTCCTGGCTGGTACATCAAGTGCAGGGGAAGCGTCATTCGCCGTCCGGTCATCATTTCAAAGGGGGACACCCCAGTGGATTCGTGAGGGGTGGCCCGAATCGCCATGAGGATCAGTGGGAGTCGGGTGTCCCAGTCCCGATGGTTGGAAACGACAAACTTTTTCAGCAAATTTACCACGGTGCGATTAGTCCGTTCCACCTGTCCTGATGACTGCGGGTGATGGCTAATATGCAACTGGGCCTTGATTCCGAGTATTTGCCAAAGTTGCATTACCTCAACTGTGAAGTGGGTTCCCCTTTCCGAGTTAACCCGTGAGGGCAACCCAAAACGGGAGAACACGTGTTTCATCAGCAGGCATGCAGTGGTGTGTGCCGTGTCGTTTGGAGCAGGCAGGCATTCTACCCACTTGGTGAACGCGCAAACTACTGTAAGAAAATATTTGTTCCCTCTCAGAGATCTGACCAGTGGTCCCACCCAATCAATTTGGAGATCAGACCATGGGAAGGTGACTCCTTTCTGTTGGAGTGGTGCTCGGTGACTCGGGTTTGCTGGCTGAAACTGGCAGCAAACCAGGCATCCTTTGATGTAGGTTGCCACGTCATTATGCATGCGCGGCCAGTATGGCACCTGTTGTAGTGCGGTGACAGTGGCCTTGAATCCGCTGTGGCCTGCATAAGGCATGTCGTGGGCGTATGTTAGCAAGACCCCCCTTTGGCTCCGTGGAACCACCAACCGCAGGGCAGGCGGAGACGCGGACTCATAAACTAGAAGGCCCTTAACGAGACGCAGCCTTTGCAGCACGGAGAGCAAGTCTTTGAAGTCGCTGTCGTCACTCACCGCGTCAAGCGACACGGGGTTGGCGACAGGATCAGAAAGGTGCTGAATTATTTGAACAGCGCGGGGTCGCCGGCTTGTTTGGCGACCAAGTCGGAGATTCGGACGGGCGGTACGCACGCCACGGGCCCCGTAGGGGTTCGTGTGGGGGCGTCGCGAGGCTCAGCGCCGGCCGCAGCACGGCGGCGCATGAGAACGTGGACCTCCAGGGTGGGCTTGGTGGGAAGCCAAGATGTATCAAATGTCCAAGGAGTCCCGTTGAGGGCCCCTTGTTTGGCTAACATGTCCGTTAGGTCGTTAAAATGTTTGTCAAGTCCTGGGACTTTTGAGTGTCCCCGGACCTTTTTCCAATAGACATGCATATCCTTGGAGGAAACCAAATGGTCGCATGTCATAATGAGGTTGCTGTGTTTTACGGGTTTCTTCGCTGACGTAAGGAAACCATTTCGGCGCCACACCGGTAGATGACAGGTGAAGGCGAGGCGGGCATAGTTTCAGTCAGTGCAGATAACCAGCACCGTGACACCGTGTTCAACTGCCAATTTGAGTGTAATCAGGATGCCAGCGATTTCCGCATATTGAGAAGAGTGGGGGCCCAATTGGAATTGCAGTGGTTTGCACGGTGTGTCGTCGACCCAAGCGATGCCCACCCCAGCCTGCAGCTGGGTTTGGTGGTGGTAAGAGCAGCCATCCACGTAAGCTGTAGGCATGTCTTTGCAGACATGTTCCTCAAAATAGCGGTGACACGTGAATTCCGGCATCGGTGCCACGGCGACGTCTGTCGGCGGGGTCGGGGAAGTTGACACACAGTTCTGGCAAATCGCTAGATCGGTACCCAGTGGTAACTTTGTGTTTTTCGTGTACCGGACTCGAACATCGTAACTTTGTAACGCCATAAGCCAGCCGGCAATGCGCGCGTTCGTTACGACGCCGTCTCGAATATGTTGGTTGTTAAGAAAAGTAACCGGATGATGGTTAGTAATTTGAGAAATGTTTGATTGCCCATACTGTGCAAAGCAGGGCTTTTTCGCAGTCTGAGTATTTCAACTCGGGGCCGTTCAACGTTTTACTGGCGTATGCCACAACACGTTTATCCTGGTCGTACATTTGGTATAGACCCGCACTCAAACAATGGTCGGAGAATCCTACTTCCATGAAAAATTCCTCGTTGCTATCGGGGTACGCGGGACAGGGGGCGGAGCCCAGCTTTCGTTTTAGCGTGTTCATTGCGTTGTTTTGTTCGTCACCCCAATCGAAGGGCGTGTCTTTCTTCAGCAGGTTAGTAAGAGGGCGTGCTATGTCAGCAAAGTGTTCAATGAACTGGCGCGAATAGTTGCACACGCCAAGGAAGCTGCGCAGTTTTGACACATCGGTGGGGGTTTTGATGTCAAGAAGGCCTTGAATACGGCTGGATTGTGGTTCAATCCCGTTCGGCCCGACCAAGATCCCCACGTAGTTGACCTTCGTGCGACACCACTGACCTTTCAGGAGGGACAGTTTGGTGCCTGCAGAAGACAGCTGTCCAAGAACGTGGTCGATTTCCATCAAGTGGTCATCCAAAGAGGAGCTCCTCATTATAATGTCATCGACATAAATGAGGTTGCCCCTGGCGGCGGCGGCAGGGCAAGCCTTGTTGAGGAAGATGTTAAATTGGGCTGGCGAGTTGGCGTAGCCGAATGGACACCGGTTGAAAGTGTACTGTTTGTTACCAAAGGTGAATGCCAACTTGTATTGATCCCTGGGGTCTACTGGGATCGCCCAGAACCCCGAAGCCACATCAATGGTGGTGAAGAATTTGGCATCTCGAACCTTGGGAAGTTCCTGTTCAAGTTGTGTCATGGGCCATCGCGAAAGAGGAACCTGTTGGTTCAGTTTGCGATAGTCGATGGTCGGTCTCCATGTGCCGTTTGGCTTCAAGACTGGCCACAATGGAGCCGAATAGGTGCTGTTACAGGGGCGAATGATGCCCTTTGCCAGCATGGCGTCGATAGTCTTCTGTACTGGTTCGTAAGAAGCTATCGCAATCTTGTACTGGCGCACGAAAGTTGGAGGAGCGCCGGGCTGAGTCGGGATGCGGACCACATGTAGTGCCGTCAACCTGCAATCCAAGGAGTCCTTCGCAAAAGAGGGTGTGTATTTCATTAACACGGTGCGCAAACGTTCGCGGTCCTGTTCGGATCAGAGTGCGTCAGCGCGATGCAGAACTTCTTGGAGGTGCGCCTCGAACTCTGGGTACGGTTGAAGGTCCCCATTTGGAGTCGTGGAAGGTTGAGGTGTCTCTGGGTTTCCAGAGGGAATGCTAGAGGGCGTTGGAGGTAACGCGCTCAAGGCATAAATCACCAGTTGTTGGTCTGTCCCCAGGTCCACCCGGACGATGTCTTCATCGTTGGTGGGACCGGCAGGGTTGACCGTAACAAGCTGAGATGGCCTGGTGAGTCTTCGGCCACCGGTGTCTTCAGTCAAGAACAAGTCAGATGGGATGTGTCCAACCACAGGCACCGTTAGAGTGAAGTCGTGGAAGGCGGAACGGATGAGCAGGCCCAGACGGGTCGCTTTTGGTATGCGAACGTCGTACGCTAGGGGGTTGTGAACCAAGATCAGAGTGGTGAGGGAGGCGTCCACGATGGGCGTGGCCTCCAAGAGTAACGACAGGTTCATGAATTCCGATGAAGGTTGAAAGAAGGCGGAGCGGGCATTCAGGACCTGGTTAGCTCGCGCCACCAAGCGAACCGGAATGTTGATCGTGGTCGCCGGAGCGATCACTTCATCCTCGTTTAAGACTTCGCAAGCATCTGGGATGGTCTGCCCGGACTTCATGTTTGGAAGACTGGGAACACAAGCTAGAGGTTCCGAGTTGGTGAGGGACCAAAGCACGTTGTTGATGGTGTCCACATGGACGGCAAGACGAACAAGCAAATCTGCACCCACGAAAAGGGTGTGAGGCGCGTCCGGGACAACCAAGAAGTAGTGGGTCAGTGAGTGCTGCTTCCACTGAAGGTTTAAGGCGCACACGCCCACTGCAGTTATTGTGAGAGGAGGTTCCGTGTTCAACGGAAACCGTCAAGACTTGGAGACGAAAAGAATGTTCGGGTCGAGATCTCGCAAGTTGTCAGCGAATGCTGCAGAAATGGCTGATTTGTCAGCCCACAAGGCGAGGACAGCGTCAAGAACAGGTGCACCTTGCACGTGGACACCTCCGATGATGCGCGGGGCGTACCCTGCATCAGGCGGTGGTGGGTCAAGGTCACAAAGAAAAGGTGTCATGGCTTCTCAGCCGGTCCTTTGTCGGGGACGCAAGGGGTCTGGCCTTGGTCTGAGTCGTGTCCCAGCTCCCTGTGGGGGCGTCTGCTTCCCCGTGGGGTGGCTGCGCCTGAGTCACAGTGCAGAGCTGAGCCTGGTCAGGGCCCGAAGGAAATGTCGGCAGGGCCTGCCGCACCTGGGCCCAAATCTAGAGTCTCTGGTAGTCTATGATGGGTTGGAAGCGGAACAACAGGTCTTGGCCAAATAAGAAGGGGGACTGACTCAATGGGTCCCACATAGACTGGATGAATGAATTCCATGGGGCCAACGGACCAGTGTACCATCGCGACAGATTCCAGCTTTGTGTTAGTAGGTAAGAAGGCGCTAACGGTAAGTGGGCCCCGCCGTACGCGGAGCGGTCGACTGTTAGCTTGTGACGCGGCGCGGAGTTGTTCGAACACCGTGTTGGACATCACCGTGATGTCTGCGGCGGGATCTACAAGGGCTTCGTAGGTTAGAGCTCGCTCCAGGGTGACGCTCAGATAGAATTTACGAGCTATCCCCCTGGTGGTGAGATCCCCTAAAAGCTGTTGGAACGGTCTCACATCATCGGTTGATCGCGATACATGCGGGTCTGCTGTATTTGGATCAACCTGCGGTACCAATATTGTTGAGTCAGAAGGCGGTTTAGTAGGTGTCTGAGTGTCGGCTACTGGAGGCTCCGCTGGTGACCTCTGCTGGTGGGTCACTTCAGTGGGCATCCGGCCGTCAGTTAGTCATAAAGACGGGTCTTTTGACGAGTCTTTTAACAATTTCAGGAGTGCCTTCATTATGCTGTCGGCAACTGCATTGCGGTCGGTCTCGGAGTCGACTTGGCGGTTCCGGGACTCGCGGAAGGAATTGGTTGCTGGTGTGCGTTCGACTTTAGCGCGAACCGGGCTTACCTTTAGCAAATTTGGAGCACCGGCAGTCGTCAGGTTGCTTTTCTTCGTCCGATTTCTCGTCACGCGAGTAGTCAGTTTTGGAGCGCGGTTTCCGGTTTCGCGGGCCGCGGGACTGGTTTAACTTTTTTGATCTAGCCTGGTCTTCCCTCAGAGCATAGGAGCAAGCTCCCTCCAGCTCCGAAGGAGGACCCACATCCACTTTATAAATTCCTGCGTCGCCTACCTTGGGGGCGGATAATTTTAGTTTTGCATAGCCCCTAGCTGCTAAGTCACGTAGCTGCGAGCTATTCAGTGTGTCAGGACACAAAGCCAGTCCCAAGTAGTGGTTAAGGTTTTGTTGGAGGTTTCGGACAAACAACGTTTTAAAACCAGGATCTTCCTCCATGCTGGGTTCGTTACGAGTCTCAAAATAGGCATCGCGAAGACGACTATAGAAAGCCTGAGGAGACTCCTGCTTTCCCTGTTTGACGAACATGGCGGCTTCCATGCCCGACAACCCAGGAGAGCCGTCAAACTCGCGTGAGATGGCTTGGTGCAGTGCCAAGGGGTCAGACAACACATCAGCGGGCTGCCGTTCCAGCAGTCTGTTGACTGCTCGGCTGGACGTCATTTTAATCAAGTACAACTTATCTTCCACGGTTGCCGTTGGGAACCTCTAAGATGATAGTTGATGTCTTTCAAGTACTCTGTTGTGTTGTGGGACCCCCCTGGTTTCAGTTCGAATTTGGCTATGTTTCGAGCTAGCTTGTCCAAATCTTTCCAGACCACGCCCATCTGTCTCTCCAACGGGGGAGTCGACATGGGTCCACGTTGGAAACTGTCAGCACCTGATGGCCCTAAATAGTGTGGGGACGCAGCCATTGCCGGTGCCAGGCCTAAAGCGGCTGTGGTCACTGGCGGCGTCCTCCAGGCGGCTTCGGACTCAGGTGACGGTTTGAGCTGTGGTGGTGTGGCTCTGGGATCAGGAGGTCTGTGTGGGGGTGGAGCTCCCGGCAGGGAGGCTCCTCGGGAGACCTCATTTAACTGCTGCGCGCGTTGCAGCTCATGTTTAATCTGAGCTAACTCTGACTCATATTCCTGCTGGCATTGTCGGAGGCGGGTAACCTCGGCTTCAGTCAATGCTAATTTGGTTCGCAGGTCATATGAGCGGTCCACTTCGGCATTGCTTTCCTCCCTCAGGGTTTGTATCTGAACTTGGAGGCGCTTCACTTCGTCGGTTGACTGAGCTAGCGACGAACTAACCCGAAAGTAATTGGCTTCTGCTAGCCGAAGTTGGTCTTTTGACGGTCGTTCAGTCAAGTCAGTCACCTCTGCTTTTAGTTTGTGAATTTCATTTGCCGCGGTTCTCAGCAGTTGTTCTTGCTCTCGATTTGTCTCTTCGGCGGACGCGAGAGCTTGGGTTAACTCACCAACCTTTTGAGGGGAGTCATCAGTGGAAGCAGACTCATCTGCGTCACTGTCCAAATTTCCGGCTCGCACCGCATCTGCGCGGGCTTCTGCCTCATCCAGCTGCGCTTTAACGTCAACCAGCTGGGTCTCCATGACCTTCACTCGGTCGTGGGCGGCTTCAAGCCGTGCCGTGGCATCACGGCTCTGCTGTCGTGCCATGTCAAGTTGGTGTTTCACTTGACAATCCTCGGCATCGCTCAGCTTCAACTGCGCGGCAAGTTTCAAAGTCAGACATCCGAGCATTCGAATGAGTGATTTGTCCTTTGGGGCTTTTGTCTCAGCGCCGCTCATGAGCTGTGCAAGGTTATCATTTAGCGTATTGACATCCGCATCCCTAATAGACTCAGCGTATCCAGGTAAGAAGTCCTTGGTCAGCTTTTTCACCAGTTGAGCTATGGTGTCTAAGCTCTCACAGGGGCTGGGAGTCTCTCGGGGTGCTGCCATATTATCAATAGCTTTTTTGACGATCAAACTTATACTAGCGTTTAATAGTTAGTTAATTAGCGTACACAGTTAGCTAACTACCGCTATCAAGTATTATCGTCAACAATACACACTGGGTTCAAATTATCAAAAGGGAAATTGCCACAAAGCAAAAGATTTGTAGTGGGCTGTGCAACCCACAGCTTACACTATAGTTGTGGAAAATCAATTCCAGTTATCAAACAAACAAAAGCCAATAAAAATAAGAATACAAAAAAATAAATAAAAAAATTAAAAATAATACTAACTTCAACTTGATTCACTCAGCAAGGAATAGCTTAAATGAGGGACAGAGTAACTCTGAAATGTTACAGCGGTCAATCCCAAAAGCTAAATCAAAAAAAAAATTCAAAAAAAAAATTCAAAAAAAAAAAATTTTTTTTTTTTTGGAAGTCGAGTTAAAAGTTGAAATTAAAATTAAATTAAATAAACAACAAAGCAGAAACGGGGAAAATAAACTTAAAAGGGGTTAATAGTCTTACAGTGTCAGTACAGTTTTATGCGAATGTCTTGTGGACAGGGTTTGGGACACAAAAACTGCAAAACTGTACAGAAATATTTGAGCTGCCTCTCTAATAATAGCTAGTTAGAACTCACACCTTCTTATTAACTAGACACAACCGAAAAACAAAAACAAAAGAACAAACAAAAACAACAAAATTAAAAATGTGGATAAAAATGAAAAAAATAAAAGAAGAAAATAATAATAATAATAGGTTCACCAAACCAACTAAACAAACACAACACCAGAAATCAAGTGGAATGTTAAGTCAAGAATACAGCTAGTGAGCCTAGTATGAAGCTGGATAAAAGGAGAAAAAAAAGAAAAACACAACAGTGTAAATAGTTCCTTTGTATTAATTTGCCCCAGCAGTATGTTTTGTTGATGCAACCGTAATTGCTATCACGCGAGGCAGCGTAAAAGGCTAGAATGCGGTCGGCTATTACTATAATCATTAAACGCAAGCAGTCAATTGAGCCTACAAATGCGTTTAATCGGACGTGGATAATTATTTTTTTTTATTATTATCCTTGCGTACTAACGGTGACTAAAATCACTCAGTACAACGCTCGACACGGAAAACAATTCAAAAAGCAATGTGTAGTAACATTGAATCAGAATTATCGCGGAGCAAGGACCACCGGCAAAAAGCAGCAGTGGGGGGTCAGTTGTCTATTGACAGCGGAGCAAGCTCAAAGTGTGATATTATCACCTCAAACACTGACTGACAGCTAACAGCCTGCAAGACTCACTCCCTTTCGGGGTGTCTGCAGTGGCTCAAACTCGCCAACGAGAAGGAAGGGGGTGGTACTCAACCACGCCTCCACGAGCCACACAGCTCGACTTCACAAGGATTATGGCGCCACCTTGTGGAAATGCGTACACGGTACAGGTATGCAGCTAACGTCTTAGCGCCCTGTTAGTCCGCTCGCCAAGAGCTGAAAATTGGAGTCGGCAGCTACAGAAAGCTCAATCACGATTCAAACTTCTCCCACAAACTAGGTGTAGGAGGACACGGGGAAAATGACTCGGACGTCGTTTACGTTGCTCACGGTTAGCTCCTCCGAAGCACGTAACTAGAGTCTGGTCAAAGCGATGCACATCGGCTGTCACCTGACTTCCCACAATTTCCGGAAACACAACAACACAAAGACAAACAACTTCAAATTCAGCCAGCTGAAATTTAAAAGTTGCACAACTCGAGTTCTATCACGTACGTTTTCAAATACAAGCCACTATTTTCTCAAACGGTGACCGGCTCTCTTTTCTTCAATCAATCAATCCTGTTATTCTCGTTTACTAATAGCAAGCCACTCAGGTGGTAACACACGCAAGATGGCGGCTAACCCCGGGTTTACACCGGATGCGGTTGCGGTGCGGTTGCGGTGCGGTGCGTTCCGGCGACGCAAGCAATTAGATTCCATTCATTCGAATGGTGCAGTTTACACCGCTTGCGGGTGCGTTGCGTGTCGACTGCGTCTCAGCTGCGGCGTGCCGCAGCCCTTCCGCAAGGATAGACCTATTTTCTATTTTTGCCGGACGCCGCAGCGGTAGGCCTCCGGCAAATGGCAAGCTAGCACAAAACACATCGAGTGGGACAGGAAGACCGACGCAGCTTCAAAATAAATTTCCGGTTACCTTTCAAGATAAAACACTCGCCAGCTCCTATTTCGCAAGCATGCTAGCAAAACGTGATGTGGGCATAGACGGGCCTGGAGTTAACGTGCGAGGTGCTCATTCACGGTTTAGACACCAGCGAACATGGATGAGGAGAGGTTTATATTGGAGGTAGAAAGCCACAAAATAAAAAAGTCCACCACTCTTTCTGCTTCTCTGTTGAGCACAGACTTTCTGTGTGTTTGTCGTTGTTTTTAATGCCACATGATCGCGCGCGGTCACGCGAGACACGGCGGGAAGTGGTCGGCGACGGAGCTGCCGGACCGCAGCTGTGCGGTGTGGATTGGCCAAAAAATTGACGCGTCCGGAGCACGCAGTCAAGACGCACCGCAGCCGCACCGCACACGCAACCGGTGTAAACCCGGGGTAACAGACGTTCGATTCAACGCTGAAGGGTAAAGTCAGTGCAGTTCTATGTAAGCAGAAATGTTTTCCTTTTTACACAGAGCCAAATGATTAGGTACACTACGTGAAATGTGTTTTACTTTTAAAGTCCAAAATCTTGTATTTTTGAGTGGATCTTCTTATGTTATATAGCCTCACACGGCCGGCACCATTATGTAGCGATAATTGGTTCGTCTTTTGGACGAATTAATAATCTGGACGTTGCAGAGGTAAATTGTATGTACCTCGATAACCTCTAGGGGCACCACGTTGGCTTTGCTTTGGGTTAACAGGAGCAAACAACGACCAAAATCCTTTCTTCATCAGTCATTTATAATCTAAAGTCGCCACACTCGATATTCAGTGGTTCGTTGTACTAACAAAAGAATAATAATCCACTCGCAAACACAGATGACTTAGGCGGAATAGAGTTAATAAAACGTGCATTTATTCACGATTGCTACACTACAGAATCAAAACACTGCCTATCTAACTATTCTACCGTCAGAAGAAAAGAAATAAAATAAAGCTGATGAAAATAAGGAAGGAATGCGAATGAATAAGGACACAGGAAAAGAGAAATTTGACCTGCCAGATCTGTGATATGTTTCAAACGTAAGTTGCACACAGAGATGCCGAGTTGGGGAACGTGGACTTATGAGAATTGGTGCTGCGTCGAACGAGCAGAAACGGGCGGTCTTTTGAAAAAAGGGGGAAAAATAGTCAATGTTCATTCAAAAAGGCAAGAAAAAAAAAAAAGGGGGCTATTCCACGGGTGAGCAAGGGAGCCGCTCGGGGGCTGACGTAGTTGCGCGGCTCGTCCCTTGATTGGTCGGCGAGATGTTTAAGCGGCGTGATTGGACTCCAGGTGTTGGAGCTCGGTCCGCTACGTGCCGGCGTACGGGGAAGGCCAGCCGTTGGAGGTGAGCTGGCACCGCGGCGGGGCGCCACCGAATAGCAGGTGAGGTGCGGGGCGGCTTAGGTGCACAACCTTGAGTCCGGCGGTACGTTGCAAGTGTACCCCGGGGCCGCGGAGCTCGCTGCTTTGGCGTGGCGTGGAGCGAGTGTCTGCTCTCGTGGCAGTCGTTGCTGCCAGGAACAAACGGGGCCACGTGCTTGACAAGTTTCTTGGAAAAAAGAGTCAGTGGGAGCAAGCTCGGAGCTTGCAGGTAGCAGGCCTGAGGATGACGAGCGAAGAGGGGCAGCGTGGAAGCGGGAGAGAGAGATCGGGAAGAGGCATCGGAAGAGATGTTGGAAGAGAGAGAGCGAGGGGGTCCCCTCGTCTTTTTAAAGTCTATGGGCGGGGCTTCAGTAGGTGGTGGCAAACCCCTCTGTCCGCTCACACAGACTTAAAAAAAAAACAAATTATTAAAGGGATTAATAATTTGGCATTAAATTTGGTCAGTCTGGCAAATCAGTTTTCCCACACAACCCGTTTAACACACATCGGAATTAATGCATCATAAACTAACTTGTGAGGTAATTTCTTCTTGTCTAATCTGACTGAACTGAAAGATATTGATTACCTTTCATTCCTTATGGAGTACAAATGAAATAGGACGTTCATACACACAAAGACATAACATCAATCATTCGTAGTTCAGTTATCTGTCAAGAATTATCATGGTTTAAATGTGTAAAATGCGGTTACTTGTATGAATTGTCACTAAGGATAGTTCCAAGTTTCACCACTTGACGGTGCTGTTGCTCCATCTAGACGTTCCAGGCGTGCCCCCTGGAGGGGCGCGACGCCAGAATATCCTTTGTGATTGATTAGAGGTCATGAACATTCCTTTGATCAGTCGTTTGTATATTCCAAGTCATTGAAGGCGTTTTCTTGGGCTCCGGGAAGTCGGGCTTGAATACACTCCTTCGGCAGACGCATAAATTCCTTTGTCACCTGGTCAGCGGCTACAAAAGAGCTTTGTTGGTGGTTGAGTGACCACCTGCAGAGCTAACCAAGCTTAGATCCTGTCTGGGCTGTGGAATGTTTTACTGCAGAGAGTTTGCTTTAGAAGAAGCAAACCAAAAAAAAAAAAAAAGTAGAGGGTGGACTGGGCCATAGGCCATAGTTGTTACAATAGACAAAAAAATAAAAAAGCAGCACTTTACTTGGCAAACAATGCATCGCTGTGGCAACAGCGTGCGACAAAATAAAAAACTTTCGATAACTTTGCATCTTAAACATCTTAATATGAAACACACCAAGATTGAAGACGGTCGGATGAATTTTGTAGGAGGAGTTCGTTAAAATATGACCCCTAAAAAAGGCCACAAAAAATGGCTACAAATCCCATCGTAAATCAAAATGGCGGACTTCCTGTTTGGTTTTGCACATGATTCCAAGAGTGTTTTTTTGTACATCGTGGGCTCTTAAGTATGCCTGCAAATTATCATAGCTCGAGGTGAAACGTACAACCGGGAATGCTTCGTAAAAGAGGAGGGTTTTTTTTAGCTCAAAATGTGATGCCCGGCCCCTGGGGGACTTCCTGTTGGGTTTAGCACATGGCACCAAGAGACTTTTTTGTACATCGTGGGCTGTTACATGTGTCTCCAAATTTTCGTAGCTCAAGCTGCTTCGTACAACTGGGAAGGCTTCATTAAGAAGGAATTTTTTCCTTTGCAAACTGTGCATGCCACGGCAACAGCGTGCGACGAAATAAAAAGCTTTCAATAACTTTTCATCTTCAACATCTTAAGATGAATCACACCAAGTTTGAGATGATCGGATAAACTCTGTAGGAGGAGTTCGTTAAAATAAGACCCCTATGAAATGGCCCAAAAAATGGCAACATGTTCCAAAGTAAATCAAAATGTCTTCCTGGTAGGTTTAGCATATGGTTCAAAAAGAGTTTTTTGTACCTTGAGGGCTGTTACATATGTCTTCAAATTTTGATAACTCTAGGTGAAATGTACAGCCGGAAATGCTTCATTAAGTAAGAATTTTGAAACACAAAATTTGATGCCTCGCCTCTGGCGGACTTCCTGTTAGGTTAGCAGATGGCACCAACAGGCTTTTTTATTGGTCATAGTCTGTTACATATGTGTACCAATTTTCATAGCTCTAGATTAAACTTACAACCGCCAATGCTTCGTTAAGTAAGAATTTTGAAACTCTACATTTGATGCCCCGCCCCTGTCATATAGTATGTCAAAAACTTTAGATTTTATACCATGGTGTTGTCCCAGGTGTTGAGATGGTACATCCCAAGTTTGAAGTCAATCGGGTTAACCGTGTAGGAGAAGCGGGCAAAAGTATGACCCCTGTAAATGTGCAAAAATGGGCCAAAATTGGACATTTAAATACTCATACCTCACTTCCTGTCTATTTTAGGGCACACATATCAAAGAGGTTATTGTTCATCTGGATATGCTACAGGTGCCACACAATTTTCATAGCCGTAGGACAATCGTAGCGGGACAGGGATCCGTTTAAGCTATGTAGGTGGCACTACAGAGCCATTTTTCTGTTATCATGGATGGCGACTTTAAAATATCAAATTTTTCGCCAGGCCCGATCTGCGTGTAAAGTTTGGTGAGTTTTCGTTCACGTTTAGTGTCTCAAAAATGTGATTGTTTGCG
Source organism: Festucalex cinctus (assembly GCF_051991245.1). Lineage (NCBI taxonomy): Eukaryota > Metazoa > Chordata > Actinopteri > Syngnathiformes > Syngnathidae > Festucalex > Festucalex cinctus. The sequence goes on along the minus strand of NC_135426.1, from coordinate 2,199,211 downwards.
GAAAAGAATAATAACAAAGAATAGAGCTGCGAGCAGCGATAAAGGGCCCTCGCAACCCGGGCCACGTTGGGGTACTAGCACGTCGGGGTACTGGCATGTTGGGGTACTATTTCATAGGAAACCGTCTAAATTGCCATGCTTTGTGTTTGTAAAGTTTCATGGAAAGGTAAAAAATGATGCACAATTAACAAAAAAAAAATCTAAATGGTTTGACACATGGCTATCGAAACTTTTTATAGGTATTAGGCTGATAGGTATGCTTCCCAATATTCACACATCTAGCTGAATCATATAATCGGAAATACTTGATAAAAATGTCTAGAAGGCGCTATTGAGCCATTTATTACAAATTGCACAATAAATCTCTAAAATATATATAATAATAATATAATAATATAATATATATTATGTTCCAGACAGGTCTGGTGTGTGTGCAAAGTTTTGTGAGTTTTCACCCATGTTTCGACTCTCAAAAAAAAGCATTTTTCTTTGCAAACAGTGTATCGCTGCAGCAAAGGCGCGATACAAAATAAAAAATTTCAATAACTTTTCATCTTAAATATTTTAAGATGAAACACGACAAAGTTGAAGACGATTGGATAAGTTTTGTCGGAGTTTGTTAAAATATGACCCCTATAAAATGGCTACAAATACCAAAGTAAATCAAAATGGCGGACTTCCTGTTTGGTTTAGCATATGGCTACAGAATACTTTTTTGTAAGTCTTAGGATGATGGGTAACCCAATTCTTACAAATCTAGCTGAATCATACAATCGCAAAAGCTTCATAAAAATCTCTAGAGTGCGCTATTGAGCCATTTATTGCAAATTGCACAAGAAATATCTAAAATATTCATGTTTATGACAAGGCTGATGTGTGTGCAAAGTTTCATGAGTTTTCACACGTTTAGACCCCTCCAAAAAAGCAGCACTTTACTTGGCAAACAATGCATCGCTATGGCAACAGCATGCGACAAAATAAAAAACTTTATATAACTTTGCATCTTAAACATCTTAAGATGAAACACACCAAGTTTGAAGACAGTCGGATAAATTTTGTAGGAGGAGTTAAAATATGACCCCAAAGAAAGGCCATAGAAAATGGCTACAAATCCCAACGTAAATCAAAATGGTGGACTTCCTGTTTGGTTTAGCATATGGCGCCAAGAGACTTTTTTTGTACATCCTGAGCTCTTATGTATGCCTTCAAATTATCATAGCGCTAGATGAAACATACATCCGGGAATGCTTCGTTAAAGAGGAGGGTTTTTTTTTTAGCTCAAAATGTGCATGCCCCTGGGGGACTTCCTGTTGGGTTTAGCACAAGGCACCAAGAGACTTTTTTTGTACATCGTGGGCTGTTACAAATGTCTCCAAATTTTCGTAGCTCAAGCTGCTTCGTACAACTGGGAATGCTTCATTAAGAAGGATTTTTTTTTCCTTTGCAAACAGTGCATGCCACGACAACAGCGTGCGACAAAATAAAAAGCTTTCAATAACTTTTCATCTTTAACCTCTTAAAATGACTCACACCAAGTTTGAAGATGATCGGATAAACTCTGTAGAAGGAGTTCGTTAAAATAAGACCCCTATGAAATGGCCAAAAAAATGGCAACACGTTCCAAAGTAAATCAAAATGGCTGACTTCCTGTTAGGTTTAGCATATGCTTCAAAATGATTTTATGTCTTCAAATTTTTGTAACTCTAGGTGAATCGTACAGCCGGGAATGCTTCAATAAGTAAGAATTTTGAAACGCAAAATTTGATGCTCTGACTCTGGCTGACTTCCTGTTCGGTTTAGCAAATGGCACCAAAAGACTTTTTTTTTGTAGGTCATAGTCTGTTACATATGTGTACTAATTTTTGTAGCTCTAGATTAAACTAGCAATGCTTCGTTAAGTAAGAATTTTGAAACTCTAAATTTGATACCCCGCCGCCGTCATATAGTATGTCAAAAACTTTAGATTTTTTACCATGATGTTGTCCCAGGTGTTGAGATGGTACAGCCCAAGTTTGAAGTCAATCGGGTTAACCGTGTACGATTAGGGGGCAAAAGTATGACCCCTGTAAATGTGCCAAAATGGGCCAAAATTGGACATTCAAATACTCATACCCCACTTCCTGTCTACTTTAGGGTACACTTATCAAAGAGTTTTTTGTTCATCTGGATGTGCTACAGGTGCCACACAATTTTCGTAGCCGTAGGACAATCGTAGCGGGACAGGGATCCGTCTAACCTATGTAGGTGGCGCTAGAGAGCCATTTTTCTGTTATCATGTATGGCGACTTTAAAATATCAAATTTTTCGCCAGGCCTGACGTGTGTGTAAAGTTTGGTGAGTTTTCGTTCACGTTTAGCTTCTCAAAAATGTGATCATTTGCAGAGAAGAATAATAATAAGAAGAACGAGAGCTGCGAACAGCTATAAAGGGCCCTCGCAGCCCGTGCCACGTTGGGGTACTTGCACGTTGGGGGACTGGCATGTTGGGGTATTGTCACATTGGAAGCAGAATTTCTTTGAAAATGGCATGATAAACCTTTACATGTGGATTTTCTTTGCCATGTGTGATGAATGTGTCAAGCTCAATGGGTTTTGGTGAACGTTAAGATCTGCAAAAATCAGCATCCTTTTTTATTTTTAGGCAATAAGTTGCCCTGATTGGTATTTTTTGTAAAAATATATGTACCCATCATCGCTCGTACTCATTGCACAATGTTGCTTTTATTGTCCATAGAGGCTATCAAAATTAAATCAAACTAAATAAAAAAGTATGCATGTTTGGATATGTCTGATGCCAGTGAACATTTTGAGTGGTGGAAACTAAAAGAATATTCATAAATGACTTAGTTATAACACTGAGAATGAGTTTACATTTTTTGTAAAAATACCCTAAGTGGGGTATTTTTTTTTCATGCCTCAAGGGCTAGGTGGCGCTGCATATATAACTGAATGTTGTCATAGAGATAGCTAGTAGTGGAAAGTAAAAGAATATTCATAAATGACTTAGTTATAACACTTACAACGAGTTCAAAAATTTTGTACAAAATACCTTAAGTGGGGTTGGGTTTTTTTATGCCTCAAGGACTTGGTGGCGCTGTATTTATAACTGAATTTTATCATAGAGATACCTTCAGGCCTTGACTATAAACATACATGTCAAGTTTGGGATTTTTTGGAGCATGTACCGGGGAGTTATTAAGCATATCCTTTTTCATTGCGAAACACAAAATTTGATGCTCCGCCCTCATCATATAGTATTCTGAAAAGTCGAGATTTTTCCCACTGTCGTTGGCTCAGGTCTTGACATGGTCCAGGTCAAGTCTGAAGTCAGTCGGATGAAACGTGTAGGAGAAGTGGGCAAAAGTATGGCCCCTGTAAATGTGCAAAAATCGTCAAAAATGGGACATTCAAAAATTCGTAGCTCACTTCCTGTTTATTTTAGCATATGGGTCCAAGAGACTTTTTTGTAGGTCTTGGGCTCCCTCATAGACCTAAAAATTTCCAAAGAGCTTGCTTAAACGGACAAGCGGGGCTGCTTCGTTAAAAATTTCTAAGGGGCGCTATTGAGTCATTTTTGTAAAAATAGCACAATACACGATAAAATATTGTTCATTTTACCAGGCCAGATGTGTGTGCCAAGTTTCATGAGTTTCTGTGCATGTTTAGACCCTAAAAATTGCCGTCGTTTTCTTGGCGAACAGCGCTTAGCCACGCCCACAGCGATTCGCGAAAACTCACAAACTTTGTGTTGTAACATCATGAAGGCAGAAACCCTCATCTGAGCCAATATGAGGTAGGTCCAGTTAACGTGGTTGGAGAAAAACGTTGAAGACAAATCGTAAGAAAAAAAATTGCCAATAGGTGTCGCTATCAGTAAGATGAAATATAAGTTCGGAGATGTGTTAAGGGCTGGACTCTCATCAAATGTGTGAAATTTTGAGAAGATTGGACCATCTGGGTCAAGTTAAAGCAGCTTTTATTCTCACGAAAAATTATCAGATTTTGCGGCACTGTATAGGCCACGCCCTTTGGTGAAAATTTACAATATTCGGTGTGGGCCATGATCAACATGTTAAGGCGTTTCTGACCAATTTTCAACTGGATCCCTTCAACGAGCTCGGCACAGTAGCTAAAAACGTAAATTATGATATTTATTGTAACCACTAGGTGGCGCTATATGTATAGCTGAATTTTATTAAATAGATGTTTTCACATCAGAATATCAAATTTTTCACCGGGCCCGAAGAGTGTGCAAATTTCGGTGAGTTTTCGTAAATGTTTAGGTCCTCAAAAATGCGATCGGAGAATAAAGAAGAAGAAGAATAACTAGAGCTGCGAGCAGCTATGAAGGGCCCTCGCAGCCCGGGCCACATTGGGGTATTTGCACGTTGGGGTACTTGCACGTTGGGGTACTCGCACATTGGGGTACTGGCACATTAGGAGCAAAATTTCTTTTAACATGGCATGATAAACCTTTTCATGTGGATTTTTTTTTGCCAGGTGTGATGTGTGTGTCAAGCTCAATGGGTTTTGGTGATTGTTAAGATCTGCAAAAATCAGCGTCCTTTTTTATTTTTAGGGAATGAGTTGACCTGATTGGTATTTTTTGCAAAAGTATATATACCCATCATCACTCATACTCATTGCACGATGTTGCTTTTATTGTCCATAGAGGCTATCAAAAATAAATAAAACAAAATAAAAAAGTACATATGTTTGGATCGGTCTGATACCAGTGAACATCTTGAGTAGTGGAAAGTAAAAGAATATTCATAAATGACTTAGTTATAACACTTACAACGAGTTCAAAAATTTTGTACAAAATACCTTAAGTGGGGTTGGGTTTTTTTATGCCTCAAGGACTTGGTGGCGCTGTATTTATAACTGAATTTTATCATAGAGATACCTTCAGGCCTTGACTATAAATATACATGTCAAGTTTGGGATTTTTTGAAGGATGTACCGGGGAGTTATAAAGCATATCCTTCATTCATGATACTGCTTTTAACGTCCTTAGAGGCTATCATAAATAAATACAACTAAATAAAAAAATACATATGTTTGGATAGGTCTGATGCCAGTGAACATTTTGCGTGGTGGAAAGTAAAAGAATATTCATAAATGACTTAGTTATCACACTGAGAATGAGTTTACAATTTTTGTAAAAATACCGTAAGTGGGGTATTTTTTTTTCATGCCTCAAGGGCTAGGTGGCGCTGCATATCTAACTGAATGTTGTCATAGAGATAGCTTCAGGCCTTGACTATAAACATACATGTCAAGTTTGGGATTTTTTGGAGCATGTACCGGAGAGTTATTAAGCATATCATTTTTCATTGCGAAACACAAATTTTGATGCCCCGCCCTCATCATATAGTATTTAGAAAAGTCAAGATTTTTCCCCCTGTCGTTGGCTCAGGTCTTGACATGGTCCAGGTCAAGTCTTAACTCAGTCGGACGAAACGTGTAGGAGAAGTGGGCAAAAGTATGCCCCCTGTAAATGTGCAAAAATCATCAAAAATGGGACATTCAAAAATTCGTAGCTCACTTCCTGTTTATTTTAGCATATGGGTCCAAGAGACTTTTTTGTAGGTCTTGGGCTCCCTCATACACCTAAAAATATTTGTCGTTCTTGCTTAAACGTACAACCGGGGCTGCTTTGTTAAAAATTTCTAGGGGGCGCTATTGAGTCATTTTTGTAAAAATAGCACAATCAACAATAAAATATTGCTAATTTTACCAGGCCAGATGTGTGTGCCAAGTTTCATGAGTTTCTGCGCATGTTTAGACCCTCAAAACTGGCGTTGTTTTCTTGGCGAACAGCGCTTAGCCACGCCCACAGCGATTCGCGAAAACTCACAAACTTCCTGTTGTGACATCATGAAGGCCGAAACCCTCATCTGAGCAAATATGAGGTAGGTCCAGTTAATGTGTTTGGAGAAAAACGTAGGAAAGAATTCGGAAGAAAAAAAATTGCCACTAGGTGGCGCTATCAGTTAGATGATATATAAGTTAGTAGATGTCTTTAGGGCTGGACTCTCATCAAATGTGTGAAATTTTGAGAAGATAGGATCATCTCGGTCAAGTTAATGCAGCTTTTATTGTCACGAAAAATCTTCAGACTTTGTGTCACCGTAGCGGCCACGCCCTTTGGCGAAAAGTTACAATATTCGGTGTGGGGCATGATCAACATCTTAAGGCTTTCTGACCAATTTTCAACTGGATCCCTTCAACGAGCTCAGCACAGTAGCTAAAAACGTAAAGTATGACATTTATTGTAACCACTAGGTGGCGCTATATGTATAACTGAATTTTATCATATAGATGTTTTCAGGCCGTGACCATTACGTTGCCTGAGAAGTTTGAGATTTTTTGGAGCTTGAACATGGGAGTTATTAAGCATTTGCTCTTTCTGGACAAATGAAATTTTAAAGGCAATATTTAATGCCCTGCCCCCGTCATATAGTATTTCAAAAAGGCAAGATGTTTTGCCCAGTTGTTCTCTCAGGTCTTGAGATGATAAATGCCAAGTTTGAAGTCAATTGGATGAAAAATGTTTGCAAAGGGGGAAAAAGCATGAGCACAGTGAATGTGCCAAAATAGGCCAAAATTGGACATTAAAAAATTCATAGCTCACTTCCTGTACATTTTAGCTACATGGTCCCAATAGACTTTTTTGTGCGTCTCGGGGTGCTACACGTGCCTGCCAATTTTTGTTGCTCTCGCTAAAACGTGCCGGGCTTGGTTTTTATTTTTCTACGCTAGGGGGCGCTATCGAGTCGCATTGTTATGACGACTTAATAATATCAAATTTTTCGCCGGGCCTGAGGAGTGTGCAAAGTTCGGTGAGTTTTCGTGAATGTTTAGGTACCCAAAATCGCGATCGTTTGCGGAGAATAAAGAATAATAATAACTAGAGCTGCGAGCAGCTATAAAGGGCCCTCGCAACCCGGGCTACGTTGGGGTATTTGCACGTCGGGGTACTGGCATGTTGGGGTACTGTCAAATAGGAAACCATCTGAATTGTAAACGTTTTTGCCATGCTTTGTGTTTGTAAAGTTTCATGGAAAGGCAAAAAAATGATGCACAATTAACAAAATAAAATCAAAATGGATTGGCACATGGCTATATAGAATACTTTTTGAATATATTAGGCATGCCTGCCAATATTCACACATCTAGCTCAATCATATAATCGGAAAGACTTCATAAAAATGTCTAGAGGGCGCTATTGAAGCATTTATTGCGAATTTAATAAGAAATCTCTAAAATATTCATGCTTATGACAAGCCTGATGTGTGTGTAAAGTGTCATGAGTTTTTGCACATGTTTAGACCAAAAAAAAAGAAGCAGCATTTTACTTGGCAAACAATGCATCGCCATGAAACGACGTGCGACAAAATAAATAACTTTCGATAACTTTGTATCTTAAACGTCTTAAGATGAAGTACACCAAGTTTGAAGACAGTCGGATAAATTTTGTAGGAAGAGTTCGTTAAAATATGACCCCTAAAAAAGGCCACAAAAAATGGCTACAAATCCCAACGTAAATCAAAATGGCGGACTTCCTGTTTGGTTTAGCAGATGGTTCCAAGAGACTTTTTTGTACATCGTGGGCTCTTATGTATGCCTCTAAATTATCATAGCGCTAGGTGAAACGTACAACCGGGAATGCTTCGTTAAAGAGGAGTTTTTTACCTCAAAATGTGATGACCGGCCCCTACGGGACTTCCTGTTGGGTTTAGCACATGGCACCAAGAGACTTTTTTGTACATCGTGGGCTGTTAAATTTGTCTCCAAATTTTCGTAGCTCTAGCTGCTTCGTACAACTGGGAATGCTTCATTAAGAGGGAATTTTTTCCTTTGCAAACTGTGCATGCCACGGCAACAGCGTGCAACGAAATAAAAAGCTTTCAATAACTTTTCATCTTCAACATTTTAAGATGAATCACACCAAGTTTGGAGATGATCGGATAAACTCTGTAGGAGGAGTTCGTTAAAATAAGACCCCTATGAAATGGCCCAAAAAATGGCAACACGTTCCAAAGTAAATCAAAATGGCGGACTTCCTGTTCGGTTTAGCATATGGTTCAAAAAGAGTTTTTTGTACCTTGAGGGCTGTTACATATGTCTTCAAATGTTGGTAACTCTAGGTGAAATGTACAGCCGGGAATGCTTCATTAAATAAGAATTTTGAAACACAAAATTTGATGCCTCGCCTCTGGCGGACTTCCTGTTAGGCTTAGCATATGGCACCAACAGGCTTTTTTGTAGATCATAGTCTGTTACATATGTGTACCAATTTTCGTGGCTCTCAATTAAACGTACCACCGGCAATGCTTCGTTAAGTAAGAATTTTGAAACTGTAAATTTGATGCCGCGCCACCATCATATAGTATGTCAAAAACTTTTGATTTTTTACCATAATGTTGTCCCAGGTGTTGAGATGGTACATCCCAAGTTTGAAGTCAATCGGGTTAACCGTGTAGGAGAAGCGGGCAAAAGTATGACCCCTGTAAATGTGCAAAAATGGGCCAAAATTGGACATTCAAATACTCATACCTCACTTCCTGTCTATTTTAGGGTACACATATCAAAGAGGTTTTTGTTCATCTGGATGTGCTACAGGTGCCACACAATTTTCATAGCCATAGGACAATCGTAGCGGGACAGGGATCCATTAAACCTATGTAGGTGGCGCTACAGAGCCATTTTTCTGTTATCATGTATGGCGACTTTAAAATATCAAATTTTTCGCCAGGCCTGATGTGCGTGTAAAGTTTGGTGAGTTTTCGGTCACGTTTAGTGTCTCAAAAATGCGATTGTTTGCGGAGAAGAATAATAATAAGAATAATAATAAGAAGAATTCCTACAAAAACAATAGGGCCTCGCAGCGGCACCGCCGCCGCCGCTGCTCGGGCCCTAATAATAATAATAATAATAATAATAATAATAATAATAATAATAATAATTTTTACAAAAACAATAGGGACCTCGCAGCGGTCGCTGCTCGGGCCCTAATAATAATTCTTACAAAAACAAGAGGGACCTCGCAGCGGTCGCTGCTCGGGCCCTAACTAGAGCTGCGAGCAGCTATAAAGGGCCCTCGCAGCCCGGGCCACGTTGGGGTCCTTGCACGTTGGGGTCCTTGCACGTTGGGGTATTGGCACGTTGGGGTACTGGCATATTGGAAGCAAAATTTCTTTGAAAATGGCATAATAAACCTTTACATGTAGAATATTTTTTTGCCAGTGTGTGTCAAGCTCAACGGGTTTTGGTGATTGTTAAGACCTGCAAAAATCAGCGTCCTTTTTTATTTTTAGGCAATGAGTTGCCCTGATTGGTATTTTTTGTAAAAGTGTATATACACATCATCGCTCGTTGTACTCATTGCACAATGTTACTTTTATTGTCCAAAGGGGCAATCAAAAATGAATAAAACAACATGGAAACGTACATACGTTTGGATCGGTGTGAAGCCAGTGAACAATTTGAGTGGTGGAAACTAAAAGAATATTCATAAATGACTTAGTTATCACACTTAGAATGAGTGTACATTTTTTGTACAAAATATTATCTGTATTTATAACTGAATGTTGTCATAGAGATACCTTCAGGCCTTGATTATAAGCATACATGTCAAGCGTGGGATTTTTTTTGGAGCATGTACCGTGGAGTTATTAAGCATATCCTTCATTCACGATATTGCTTTTAATGTCCACAGAGGCTATCAAAAATAAATAAAAATATATATATGTTTGGATAAGTCTGATGCCAGTGAACATTTTGAGTGGTGGAAACTAAAAGGATATTCATAAATGACTTAGTTATCACACTTAGAATGAGTTTACATTTTTTGTACAAAATACCGTATGTGGGATTTTTTTTTATGCCTCAAGGGCTAGGTGGCGCTGCATATATAACTGAATGTTGGCATAGAGATAACTTCAGGCCTTGACGATAAACATACATGTCAAGTGTGGGATTTTTTTTGGAGCATGTACCGTGGAGTTATTATGCATATCCTTCATTCACGATATTGCTTTTAATGTCCACAGAAGCTATCAAAAATAAATAAAAATATATATATGTTTGGATAAGTCTGATGCCAGTGAACATTTTGAGTGGTGGAAACTAAAAGAATATTCATAAATGACTTAGTTATCACACTTAGAATGAGTTTACATTTTTTGTACAAAATACCGTATGTGGGGTATTTTTTTTTTATGCCTCAAGGGCTAGGTGGCGCTGCATATATAACTGAATGTTGTCATAGAGATAGCTTCACGCCTTGACGATAAACATACATGTCAAGTTTGGGATTTTTTGGAGCATGTACCGGGTAGTTATGAAGCATATCCTTTTTCAGTGCGAAACACAAATTTTGATGCCCCGCCTTCATCATATAGTATTTCGAAAGGTCAAGATTTTTCCCCCTGTCGTTGGCTCAGGTCTTGACATGGTCCAGGTCAAGTCTTAACTCAGTCAGATGAAACGTGTAGGAGAAGTGGGCAAAAGTCTGCCCCCTGTGAATGTGCAAAAATCGTCAAAAATGGGACATTCAAAAATTCGTAGCTCACTTCCTGTTCATTTTAGCATATGGGTCCAAAAGACTTTTTTTGTAGGTCTTGGGCTCCCTCATACACCTAAAAATTTTCATAGATCTTGCTTAAACTTACAACCGGGGCTGCTTCATTAAAAATTCCTAGGGGGCGCTATTGAGTCATTTTTGTAAAAATAGCACAATCAACAATAAAATATTGCTCATTTTACCAGGCCAGATGTGTGTGCCAAGTTTCATGAGTTTCTGCGCATGTTTAGACCCTCAAAACTGCCGTTGTTTTCTTGGCGAACAGTGCTTAGCCACGCCCACAGCGATTCGCGAAAACTCACAAACTTCGTGTTGTGACATCATGAAGGCCGAATCCCTCATCTGAGCAAATATGAGGTAGGTCCAGTTAACGTGTTTGGAGAAAAACGTAGAAGAAAATTCGTAAGAAAAAAAATTGCCACTAGGTGGCGCTATCAGTAAGATGAAATATAAGTTCATAGATGTCTTTTGGGCTGGACTCTCATCAAATGTGTGAAATTTTGAGAAGATAGGATCATCTCGGTCAAGTTAATGCAGCTTTTATTTTCACGAAAAATCTTCAGATTTTGCGTCACCGTAGCGGCCACGCCCTTTGGCGAAAAGTTACAATATTCGGTGTGGGGCATGATCAACATCTTAAGGCTTTTCTGACCAATTTTCAAATGGATCCCTTCAACAAGCTCAGCACAGTAGCTAAAAACGTAAAGTATGACATTTATTGTAACCACTAGGTGGCGCTATATGTATAACTGAATTTTATCATATAGATGTTTTCAGGCCGTGACTATTACGTTGCCTGAGAAGTTTGAGATTTTTTGGAGCTTGAACATGGGAGTTATTAAGCATTTGCTCTTTCTGGACAAATGAAATTTTAAAGGCAATATTTGATGCCCCGCCCCCGTCATATAGTATTTCAAAAAGGCAAGATGTTTTGCCCAGTTGTTCTCTCAGGTCTTGAGATGATAAATGCCAAGTTTGAAGTCAATTGGATGAAAAATGTTTGCAAAGGGGGAAAAAGCATGACCACAGTGAATGTGCCAAAATAGGCCAAAATTGGACATTAAAAAATTCATAGCTCACTTCCTGTACATTTTAGCTACATGGTCCTAATAGACTTTTTTGTGCGTCTCGGGGTGCTACACGTGCCTGCCAATTTTTGTGGCTCTAGCTCAAACGTGCCGGGCTTGGTTTTTATTTTTCTACGCTAGGGGGCGCTATCGAGTCGCATTGTTATGACGACTTAATAATATCAAATTTTTCGCCGGGCCTGAGGAGTGTACAAAGTTCGGTGAGTTTTCGTGAATGTTTAGGTACCCAAAATTGCGATCGTTTGCGGAGAATAAAGAAGAAGAAGAAGAAGAAGAAGAAGAAGAATAACTAGAGCTGCTGTCGGGTCTCGGGTCAGGTCTGGAGCCGGAAGGCTGGCCACAGCGTCACCTGTCTCAGCACCTGCTGGCAGGCTGGTGCTCCAGGTCTCCTTTTGCGTTGTGTGTTGAAATCAAATGCGAGTCGGGAAAAAGAATAGGCGGGAGTCCAAAGTCAAGCTGAACAAAAAGTGGCTTTATTGGCAAAAGCACAATGAGACCATTCAATTTGCGCAAATGGAAAAAATCTGATCATCTCAGGAAGTGCAGCAGCTTATAAAGCTTCATCCATGGTACAACCTCTTTTCCCGATTGGCTGTCAAACTTGTCTGCCCACTTCACGCTTAGATCTTATTGGCACGGGAAAGCCTCGGCCAAACCCACTTATTAACGAGATGCAAATTATTGAATGCTAATGGTATCTGCTTTTGACCACTAGGGGGTAGTGCGAGCTTAGTTTTGTGATTTCTACTGGTATCCAATTGTTATTGAGTAGCCCGCAGATCATACGTCCCCCCTCCCGTTCTTGAGACCAGAAGTAGTAACAAGTTTTACTGGTATCAAAAGAACTTATTCGTTCATAAAAATAAGGTGACCTATCATTTACATTGAAAAGAACTTATTCGTTCATAAAAATAAGGTCATCTATCATTTACATTGTATAATCTAATAATTTTGCTAAACTAACCTTTTGCAGACACCCAAAAATAGTGAGAGCCCTGTCCCAAGCCTCGTCCCCCAGCCAACAACAACGGGATCCCTGTCCCGAGTCACCTGACTGCCACTTGACCGTTTGCAAAATAATGAGATCCTTGTTCTGAGCTTCTCCTATGATTGTCCACTAGAAGTCATAAAGTAATTAAGATTCTGCTCTGACCTTTTTCACCGTCATGCTTGTTAGCTTCTTCAGGATATCTCTTGTTCGTTTTTTAGCCCTTAAGCGTGAAGGGGCAGCTCTCAACAATTGACCACAGTGAACATGTGATTTCGAAGGGGAAGTTCTTTTCAACAGTTTGACCATCGTGAACATGTGATTTCGAAGGGGAAGTTCTTTTCAACAGTTTGACCATCGTGAACATGTGATTTCTGGTATTTTCAGCTGGCACCTTAGAGTTTCAAAATTAAGTAAAAATGATTAACTGGTAACAAATACATGATTCCCTTTGTGACAAGTCAGGATACACACTGGCATTCAATTCCCTTAGGCTATTTAAACACAAGTAGCAATCATAAAGTTGTTTAGCATGAAAAGGATTTCACTTGAACATCTGGCCTAGAATAGGTCAATAGTTCAAGAGACAGCACCAAAAATCAGATCCCACATTCCCCCCTTCATGATGTGAATACATCATGAACAAAGTAGACAAAGATGATAGGGAGCACAGCTTAGTCGTTCATGAAATCACAACACAGACACCAGCATACAAATTCTGAGTTATTGGCACCGCTAACACCAATCATACAGCGTAAATAACCACACACCGCGACACTTGCAAACCTCCACATCAACTCCAGTGTTAGAGCAAAGCTCTGCAAGTGACCAATATTGAACCCGAACAGATCGAGTGTGCGCTCTTCGGAGGGGGCAGGCACCTCCTGGAGCGCGGGGGAACTTGGAAGCGGCTCGGTATGAGCCTCCACACCGTGGGACTTGGCCACATGTCAACCTGCGTAAGAGCATGGGGCCTTAAATTAATGAAAGAACTACTAGACACCTATAGCCCTGTGTCACGTAGTCAATAACCAAGCAAAAAGGCAAGTGAACACTCGCTATCTACATTACAAGCGACAGAGTTTAGCACATCAACACTCAAAGAAAGGCTAAGGGAAATTACTGTATGCCAGTAGTTGTACCCGCCGGCTGGCGGCCAAAGGGACAGATTAACATAGTGTAAGTTTAAAGGTAAAGTAAAAATAGCATAGACATAAAAAAATTGCATAAAATCATAATAAGATTAAAATAGTACAGCCATAAAGGGCTAAATAAAAGAAAAAAGAAAAGAAAAAAACATGTGGATCCAAAAGGCTAACATAACATAGTGGAGGATTTTTTTTTTTTTTTTTTTTTTTTTTTTTTTGAACAAACTGAAATCTCAAAATATAAAACAATAAAATGGCACATTGTAAAACCACATCAAAGAGAAGAACAAAGGTTATATGTCTAACACGCTAAGATAAATGCTGAGCACGTAACATGCTAACGGTACTCAAAATTTGCTATGCGATATTATGTCCAAGGAGAGGAGCGGATGGGGAGGCTCACAGAAGAGTGACAGTTCAGGAGAAAAATGTGAGCGGTGTATGCATGGATACAGGGAGTGCATGGGCTGAGAGAGAGAGGCTAGTGATGGGTGGGGGTGGAAATGTTTGCAATGGCCCGGGGCAATATGAGTGGAAGGAGGGGTGTAAATGCAAAAGAGAAAGCGGAAGAAAGAGGGGTCCAGAGGTGACGAGAGTCCGTGTGTGCGTGTGAACGCGAATGTCCATGTGTGTGCGTCAAATGTCCGTAAACGAACGAGGGCTCCGTGCCCTACACGAGTGAGTCAGGTGGATGGTGTGTGGATCAGCGACGTCCATCCGATCATGATTTCCACACTGCGTGGGGATTATTATGCCCCAACAAAACAGTGATAATGCAAGATGCGATGAAAGGGTTTCCCACTGCCCTGGGGATTATTATGCCCCAGTCAGAACAGTGACTGCAAAGGTGTGGTCGTGATGTCCAGTTGTCCTCTGGACAGCACACCTGTACTGAAAAGGTGAACCAGAGTCGCAAGGGGCGGTACAGGCGTCGGCAGGGGACCGAAAATGTCAACCCAGATTCTTTCTCGGTTGACAGGACAGGTGGTCAGAAGTGAGGCCTCTTCAGGCTAAGGATTCGGCTGTGCAGCCAGGCCACGCTGCCTGGCTAGATCACGCTGTAATGCAGCTCTCTGTCTGGCACGAGCTTTCATGATGCCAGCGCGCCACACCTGGTATAGCTCCTTGGTGTCATCTGGGATCCGGCTGCACAGGATCCTGAACTCGAGGCGGGAGATGTCAGCCAGCTGTTCCACTGCCAGGGTCGCGCAGTCGTAGCCTTGTTGCCCCAAGCTCGGGAAGCACAGGCCATGGGGCATCCTCAGTCTATGCCGCTTCCATGAATGGCGGCAAGGAGCCAAATCCTCATCTGGCCTCGGGTGTACGGCTGACGCAGGATGAGCACCTCCTCGCACCCCTGCTGCTCCTGGTTGTGGGGGAGGGTTGGGGGCCACATAAGATGAGGAGCCACTGGGGGAAGTCAACAGGTGGATGAGTCTGGTGGGAGCCTGGGGGGACCACATGCCGGGCCTAGCAACATCAGTTGGCAGGCCAGACGGCTGTGGCCTTGGCGCAGGTGATTGCCTCCCAGGCGGAGGGCACCAAGGCTGTGACCCTGGCCGTGGAGTTGGTCGCCTTTGTGGATTGGCTGGTGAGTCAGGAGATGCTGGGTCCGAAGGCGTCCGCAGCCGCAGACGGATTGGTTGCAGTGCCGGGGAAGGCCTGGATGGGTTCAATGGTGGCTCCCCTGGCTGCATCGGGGGACCCGCCGTTGGGAGTATGTTGTAACTCCCCCTTCCAGCCAGCTCATCACTCAGGCGCGGCCACCAGTTCCCGGGCGTCTCTCCCATCTCCTTCCTCCTGCTTAGGTGAGGGGGATATAAAGGAGAAACGCATCTGCCACCGCCACTTCCCTTTTTCCTGCTGCGCCACGCAATATTGGTCAATTTTTTGGAGATATCTAGTCATAAGTAGACGTCTATCACTCATGGTGTCCGCAACTAGCTTTCTCCGTGTAGAAAACAAAGTATATCCATTTAGCTTAATTGTTATCACTTCTATCAGGGCCCTAGTAATCAAAGTCTTATAGTGGTCCTGGCTGAGAACATCGTACTCAAAATAAACAGGGAATATATCAGTGAAAATTACCATTCCCCCCTTTAAAACATAAACATGTTTTAACCATTTCCAGGGATAAATAACAACCTCCCTAACCACAACATGAAGGGGGAAAGAGCCTACATAGTGATAGGGAGTAAACACTACTTTATTACTCCGGGCACATCGGGTAGTAGAGCGACAAAAAGGGATGGGGCCGAGGGGTAAGTCATTCAATATGTCCTGCAGACCAAATTTAAGTTTTTTGTTTGTTTTATGAGTCATTAGTTAAGATATTTATCTGCCATAACTTCATAGACAGAGTCGCAAGGGAAAGAGGAAGTGGCATCAGGCAAATGCATGTCGGCGCCGTAAGAATCAACCACCACTGGAAAATGGGTTACAGCATCAATAGATCTCCTAACTAGCACTTTAATCAGGGGCAATATACAACAGGTGGTAATTAACACTAGCAAGAGGAGCAGGCCCAGTGCAGTGGCAATGAGGGACAAAACCTTCCCGAAAGACATACTTTCAAGCCATTTGGCGAGTGTGTCCAGCCACCCAGTTTTGGTGTTCCAATTTGAATTACGGACATGCTCGTCTTGTAGCGTAACCAATTGTTGTAAGACTAAAGTAAGGTTACCTTTTTCGCCAGTATGCATAGGAATCTCCACGCAACATTCGTCACCAATCATTGAACAGATCCCGTTATCTACGGCTAACATAGTGTCCAACACAAGTCTATTTTGCAAGGTCATTAGAGTGGTAGCATGGAGCTGCTCATGAATATTCTCTAAAGCCATTACTGTCCAGTTAATAAAACGTTGTTGATTATACCACAAGTAATTAATCCATCTACTGTTACGAGCAATATATTGTGAATTAATAAATGGACCAAAGAGCGGAATCCAGCCAGTGCCTTGGCCGGACCGGATCCAACCTTCAGAAATAGCAGAATGCTCATCTGGGACCTCTATTGGCTGCTGGTCCCATGAAATATAGACAGAATCGGGCTCAGTGAGTGTGTTTGGACGCAAAACAGACCTCTTCCCAGCCTTCTTTTTAATAGCCAACACTGCCAACTGCCCAGTCACCATAACAGGTGCACACAACCCCCGCCAGCGGGCGGGAATTACAGCCTTAACTTGATCATCATTGTCGCACAGCCAAAAGACGTCTGCGAGTGGGGTACTGGGAGCATCACCTGCAATAACAGGGATGACTCTGTGGGTTCCAGAAGTGCCATTAACAGCATGGACCAGGTCACCTCCATTTTGGAGGACCTGCGCACATTGCAGTGGGGACAGGTCAGTTGTGTTAATTAAATGTATGACTGACCAGAGCTTGCGACCACCCGGGATGACACTAGTTAGGGTGTGGGTTCTTTGTAGATGCCCATCCATTGAACGGTTAGCTGCTTTTATCCACATTCTTTTATATTTAAGCCCAAAAGCAACACAGACCGGGTGCACAATATTTCGGTCTATACGCGACATAGGTGGGGCAGCTAAAGACATATTTTTAGACAAAACCCGCGGGCAATGGTACTTATCTGTGACCCACTCAGGATAAATACCTGATGCTAACCATAGCGCACAAGTCGTAAAACATAATCCAGCACCACAATCATTTTCCCTTAATTCCGGCAGGGGCCGTACAGTGGGCAAGCGCTTACGATTATAACATGTTATACAAGGGCGTTTACTTATTTGTCGGGCTGAATAGGCCATCCATTGATAAAATAAACTACTATCCTGTCCCAAGATTTTAACAGAATGGTCATTATTAGCAATTTCATTATAATTAGGCAAATTAACAGCACGCCGGGAGCGAGTGTGTGCCACGCGCATCAGAGTAAAAGCTTCATTTACAGTCATAGTAACGCCTGTATAACCAGTAGTCGGGAGACAGTGGGTGACATTGCATATGAGTGTGACTGAACCATAAACGTAACATTGTCTAGTCAGTGCCTCCATTGCAAATTTGTCATGAGTCGGTCCTACAGTCAGAGTATAACGGCTAGAGGGAGTATTTACATATGTCAGATCTATGTTAGAGTCATTGTCCCAGGCTCCCTGCGCCGCAACAACAAGCCCTGCAGCCAGAGCACATTGGTGAAGACGCACTTCCCTATCCTCAATACTCTGTACTACGCTAAAGGTGAAATACGTCAGGGGCGGCAGGGCTATCAGCAAGATCAGCAAGGTCAGGCTGATATTCCTGCAGTTCTCGGAGGAGGTCAAGGTCAATGGTCGAGAAAGGGACACAGTCACTCCGACTCGGCTCAGCCTGGACTGGATCCGCCTGACCGGTCTGGGCGGAGGACGGGCCGGCTCCTCCATCGTCAACTGATCCGGCCCCAATGTCCCCTCCAACTGATGCATCTCCACCCATTCCTGAGGTGGGGGGTGGGAGAGCTGCACTTCCCCCCCCCCCTCGGGGGAAGCATCACTTGTGACAGCACCTGGGCTAGGCTGCTCATTGTCAGATGATGCCAACTCACTTGCGCAGCTAGGACTCAGAGGCGGAGGTAGCGAGCCACTACTAGGTGATGAAGAGCCGCCCCCTTGTGCTAGCCTTTGGGATCGTCTAGGAGCGCGCTGCACAGAGGGTTCTCTAGCCGCCGCGGGCGTCCGAGGCCTGGCTTCTCCCTGCGGGGTGGCGTGGTCACCCCTGGCCAGGCCTGGTTGCGTTTCAGCAGGCCCTTCAGGCCGCGGTGCAGGACAGCAGTGGTTTAGGTGGAACCAGACTGATTTACCTTGGACTTTGACAGAAGTTGGAGTTGACAAGATGACCTTGAAAGGACCTTCACGTCGAGCCTCGTTCCACCTGCGCTTGAAAGTCTTCACGTACACCCAATCACCGGGCGCCACACGCTGCAGGTCAGGCTGGATTTCGGCCTGTCGGTCCTCTGCGGTCTCAATAACCTGTCGAGAGATAGCCTTGTGTATTTGGGTTAAATGGTGCAGGTAGGAGGTCAATTCCATTTCACACTGTTCTAATGGAGGCCCTTCATACGGGCCTCTCAAAAAGGGCACAGGCATGCGACGGCCAGTTAGCATTTCATGCGGGGTTAAATGGGTCGTGCGGTTAGCCTGTGATCGCATTGACATGAGAGCTAGCGGCAGGGCATCCATCCAATTCAACTTACCATTACTGCTTGCTCTAATTTTGGCTAATTTGGCTTTCAAGGTACCATTAGCACGTTCGACCACACCTTGAGACTGGGGGTGGTAGACACATCCAAATTTTTGTTTTATCCCAAGCATTTTCATGCTAATTTTTACAACGTTGGCAACAAATGCTGGACCATTATCCGAGCTGATCAGGTCAGGGATGCCAAATCTGGGGAACACCTCCCGGCACAAGAATTTAGCAGCAGAACTGGCATCAGGACCCTTCGTGGGGACAGCCTCAATCCACCTACTAAACCTGTCAATTACCACCAGAACATATCTGTAGCCCCTCACCCTTTCAATCATGTCGATGTGGTCCATCATTAGATGCCGAAACGGTCCTTCCGGTATAGGAATGTGGCCCAGTGGTGCTGAAAAGGATTTCCTCACATTGTGCTGTGCGCACACAATGCACTCGTGTAAAGTCCGATCCACCATGGCTGCCAAGAAAGGGGTCCACCAAACCGCTTTTAGCTTGCGCAACACCTCACCCCGATGACAATGATCTTGGCCATGGGCAGCCAAAATTGCTGTTTTCACCAATGACAGGGGCAACACAAAATGTCCCTCCGGGCTGCGCCACAAATTTCTCTGATGGCCATCTGTCAAACACTTGGAAGCGCCTCTTTTCTTCCAAACACTCTTCTCATACACTGATGCCGCATCCTGGGTCTCAATCAAGGAGACTAATGTAGTCAAAGGCTCACAGTCACCTGCAACCAGCAGGGGGGCCATAGCCCCCACCGATGCGACCTCCCTGGCTACCTCATCTGCATAGTTATTCCCCTGGGCAATCAATGAGTCATTCTTTTGGTGACTAGCACATTTGATGATAGCCAGAGCTGATGGCAGCATCATGGCTTCCAAAAGTGAGGCAAGCGCTTCTGCATGAACAACTGGAGTACCATCAGCTCGCTTAAAGCCTCGTTGCTGCCAAATTTTTCCATTAATATGACACACGCCATAAGCATATGCAGAATCTGTGTATGCATTTAGACGCTTGTCTCGTGCCAATTGACATGCGGCTGTCAATGCCATCAGCTCAGCAAGCTGGGCTGAACAAGGCTGCGGAACCTTTTTCGCCTGCACTTTAGATAATGAACCATCCAAGTGCAATTGGACAACTGCATAACCCGCATGGTTACCTGTTACATCTTTAAAGCATGACCCATCAACAAAATATGTGAGATCCGCCTCGATAGGCTGATTATGAAGGTCATCACGAGGTTTCAAAAATTCTTCTGTTGATTGAATACACTCATGCGTTATATCTGATTCTGGGACCATCATACGAGTGGCTGGATTAACTGTATTACATCTTTGTATCGTTAACTCAGGTGCTGACAAAATTACTTCGTATCCGGTACGCCGGGCTTGAGTCAACACAAAACGCGGACTCGTAAGCAGTGCATGCAATTGATGTGAAGTAAAAAGGGACACAGGGTGGCCCATAGTTATTGGTGCTGCTTTTTGAAAAGCAAAGACGGCCGATGCTAATCCTTGGTAGCATGGAGGCAACCCTAACTCAACATTGTCCAATTTAGAACTATAGTAAGCAATCGGCTGCTTCCCAGTTGGAGTATCCTGCATCAAGACAGCACATGCATGCCCAGATTTTTCTGCAACATACAAAAGGAATGGCTTTGAGTAATCAGGGTTTCCCAAGGCAGGTGCTTCCTGGAGGTCACGCTTTAGCATTGAGAATCCCTGAAGGGCTTTTTCATTCCACTCCAAGTTAGCTGAGCCATTGTTCTGTCCGGCCGCGCGGATCATTTCACGCAGAGGGGCCGCTTTTATGGCATAGTCACAGATCCAGGCTCTGCTATATCCTGTCATTCCCAAAAAAGTCAACATTTGACTCACTGTTTTTGGCTGTGGGGCTTTAGCAATTGCCTCCAGGTGAGTAGCAGATATTTTTCGCAAGTTGCCGCATAACCTCCTCCCCAAGTAGTCTACCTCCTTTTGACAGAACTGCAACTTGTCTCTGCTAACTTTATGCCCTCCCTTTTCAAGTGCTAAAAGAACAGTCAATGAATCACGCTCGCAATTTTCTTTTGTCGGACTGGCAACCAAAATGTCATCCATATACTGAATGACAGTGCTTTCTACCTCTAGGTGACCTAAATCCTCTGATAGGACCCTGTTAAAGATTGTGGGGCTGTCAACATAGCCCTGTGGTAGGCGTGTGTAGGTATATTGCTGCTTTTCATACGTAAACGCAAACAAATATTGCGATGCTGGATGTACCGGAACGCTGAAAAATGCTGAACACAAATCAATCACTGTATACCAGAGTGACTCAGGTGGGATGTTTGAAAGCAAAGTGTGGGGGTCCGGCACCACGGGAGTCTCAGCATCCACTATGGCATTAATAGGTCGTAAATCATGCACAAGTCTGTAATCAGGCGAGCGTGGCTTGGGAACGGGGAAGATCGGTGTGTTGCACGGGCTCTTTGTTTTGACCAAGACCCCTGCTGCTATCAGTCCTTCAATAGTGGGCTTTATCCCTATGGCTGCTTGTGGCTTCAGGGGATACTGGCTTTTATTGGGCAGTGTCACGTTTGGTTTTAACTTGATTACAACTGGCTGTGCTGACTTAACAAAGCCTATGTCTGTCTTATGTTGTGACCACAGTCGCGAGGGTATCTGACCAAGCAGGCTTTCATGCTCTGCTGACAGTGAAGCTTGCACAAAAGCTGGCCTGTGCACCAATGTGGTCACAGCGCGGCCTTCACTGACAGCAAAAAATGAAATTTTGATAAATTGTTTATCGGGTGAAATATGGACGCGCGGATTATCGGTGTCTTTCCATGCAATAATTTGTAATGCTTCTTTTACCATTGGGCCAAGCTCCCATGATTTGTGTCCCTTTTCAACAAACAGTGTCATGTGTGGTGCTGAATTTGGCACTTGAAACCATATGGCTGCTCTTAATGGAAGTGTAATTGCTGCGGCTGCCCCTTGGGGGCCTACATAAATGTTGACTACGTGCACATAGAAGCAATTATTATCCATAACTTCCTTCCAGCAAATCTCATAGTCTCTGTGGTTTTGTAATTCGTCAAAGAAGAGTGTACAATGTTCAGGCATTGATGGCTTTCTTGCATGGGGCAGTATTTTTTGTATCCATTCAGTCCATAACTTCCAATCCGACAGGAGTGGTGCAGTCTTCACGAGCAACAGAGAGTATACAGTGGCATAATGCTGTTTTTCTCGTGGGGTTTGGAGTGGCATCAGGGTGGTGGCTGGTAGCGAGTCTTTCGGCGGCAGCTCAACCCAGATTCCATCCGGTGTGCACATGATATTGGCATTAAGAGCACAGAGAATGTCTCGTCCAAGTAGGTTGATTGGCGTTTGGTCAGAGATGAGAAGTGGCGCCACTACCTTTCTTCCTGATACCAACATTGGAATTGGTTGGGTGAGGGGGATTAACTGGGTTTTCCCAGAGAAACCTATAGTCTTTATCGATGAGCCAGACAGGGGGAGTTTTAATCCAGAGCTCCCCACGCAGGAATAAGTAGCCCCTGTATCCACCATGAAGTCATGTTGTGATCCTTCAATGACAACAGGGACAGTGGGCTCGTCCTGTGGTTGCGTTGTTACTGCTGGCGCCATGATGATTTCTCCCCCAGGCTTCTCTGGGCCCCCCTATTGCGGCCCTCTCAAATCTATCCAGGGATTGGTGGGACAGTCGCGTTTGATGTGGCCTGGCTCGCCGCAGCCCCAGCATTCGTTTCCCTGGGGGCGGTTCTGGCCCCGGGGTGCTGGTCCTCGATGAGCCGCATTGCGCCTGGGGTCAGCAAAAGAGGTCGGTGGTCCCCCATGGTGGCCCGCTGGAACACTCTGTGGGCCCGCATTTCCACGACCAGGTGTCCGCCGGCTGCCATGGCTGTGAGTCTCCCTTGTGGGCTGGCTTCTTCCATCCCTTGGCTCATTATAGTGCACGTGGATTTCAGTTGGCACTGAAGGATGCATGGGAAGGTTCAGGGTCTGTGGCCCATTAGGCTGAGTCAGCAGGGGTCCTCCCAGTGGGAGGATGGGTAGGACAGCAGCTGGCACGGGTGCAGGTGCTTGTGTTGTGAAAGCAGTTGCTTGGGGCATGGAGGCTGTTACTTGGGGCACCTGGGGGCAGGGGGCCACATTTGGGGCCACAGTTGGAGCCGGAGGCTCAGGGATCGGGGGACCTCCCACCGTTACCAGAGGAGCTTGAGTCTTGACCTTGTCCTTCTTCTGTCTCAGCTCAGTCAGCTGCAAGTGGGTGAGCTTGGCGTTCATCTGACGATGTGCCTCTTCTTCTTTTTGTTTTTCCTTCCGCAGGGCCTCCACATGGTGCACCAGGTGCTCTTGGAACAGAGGCCAGTCCATTTTCATGAGTCCCACCACATTGTCCAGCCGGTCTTGAACCTCATCAGGCATAGATTTTTTCACCATGACTTTGAACAGGCTTTCAGTGGTGCTGTTATTATTCCAGGCACTGCCGGTCTCCTCTCTCCACTTCCGCTGGAAAGAGTGAAGGAATTTAATAGGGCACTCATCTTCCTTCAATGTCTCACCCTCCAGTTTGGCTGGGTCAATTTTTTCGGGATAATATTGTCGCAGCTGCCTCCAGACATCGCCACGGTGTCCATTAAAGCCAACATGATCAGCCTGGTTCCCCATCAGCAGCACATCCAGTCCAGCTCTCTCCAGGATCTCTTCCGCTGCATGTTTTCCAACCAGGTGCATCAACAGCGCTTTGATGTCTCCCAAGGCAAGCGTGACTCCGGCAGTGCTTTCTTCCAGGGCGGTGATCCATTTGTTAGCCCCGTTCGTCAAATCAGGCAGCCTGTCAGCTAGACCTATCATGTCGCAGAAGGACCAAGGCACATAGTGGCGCTTTCCATAACTTCTGGTGACCAGTGGGCACTGGGAGACGCTGGCCCCGTGAGGGCCTCCTTGTTCGCTGCTTGGGTGGTATGCTCTTCCGCTGCGCAGTGTTCCGCCAGGCCCATGTGGCTCGGCTGCATTCCTGCCAGGAAATGATGATCTTGGAGTGTTCTCATAGTCCGCCCCTTGCCGCGGCCTTTCAGTGCTCCACTGGCTGGTGTAGTGGGGAGGATCAAATGTCTCAGGGATGTCCACCAGAGCTTCCTGGTTGGGCGTGGGAGCAGTGTAGGAAGCGGATGGTGGGCTCTGGCGTGGATGCTGGCCTCCTTCTGGAGTGGGCCCAGGGTGCAGGTTCAACTCCCGTCGTGCCGTCAAGGGAGTCTGGGGGCTTAGAATTGGAGGTGTCGGTTCGGCAGCGCTTTCTGACAGCTGGATCAGGGATGTCTGTGGGCACCTGCTCTCACCCCCTCCGTACCGCTTCTCCATGTCAGCCAGTGAAAGGAGCCCATTGTTGGAGCCTCCCTCATTCGCGCGTGTGATATGTCCTTGCTTTTTAAGGCACTCTGCTAGCATTATGTCTCTGTATTGCTTTCTGTTGTCTCTCGTTTCTTGAGTTGTCATTTCCATGAAGTCCAATGAGTCATCCGTGAACTTCTTCTTTTTTGACCACATGGGCAAAGCATCCACTCCTACTTTTCGTATTACTTCATGAAGGGCACTTAGTTTTTCTTCCAGTTGCTCATCATCAATCATGGGTGTGCGTGTCTGTGAATTAGGATCAAGTCTACGTGTGAATAAACTCGATCGAGTTGTCGGGTTGTGGGCTGTGTCTATACTATTCTCTTTGGCTCTGATGCGTGTGAGTGTGTGTGCTTCAGCAGCGCGCCTGTGTGCAAGGGTCAAAGGGTCAATAGAGTGCGCGCGCGCGCGTGTGAGCTCGCTTGGATCAACAGTGTGCGTGCATGCATGCATGTCTGTACCTAAAATGTCTCCTAATGGGCTAGGACTACATGTGGATGTAGACAAATCCGAAGAACCGCCCGCCCTCGCACCTGCATCAAAGCCCACCCTTCCATATCCTCTGTCTGCTTTTGGCTGTGTTTTGAATGACACCTCAAAAGTGCCTGTAACCTCCCCGCTTAAACTTCTGTCTTGGCCCCCCCTTACCACGTATTGACCAGACTGGCCCCCACCCTTCTCATACGTATATGGTGGCGGTGGATTGGCCTGCAGCTCTGGAGCAGTAGGCAGGCACAGTAGCTCTTCAGCTTTATTTTTTTGAATTTGAGGATGAGACGGCCCGTCTTCCCTGAGCGGGAGCTGTGATGCTCCAAATGCCCGCTTTCTGCCCTCCTCCCTAAAAAATCGCAACACTTCTCGCTCTCTCGCCCGCTTTCCTTGCCTGCTTGCGCTAAAGTCTTTTGCTTTATAATGTTTAATATTTTGCTCAATTTCATCGCAACAGGCAGCCATAAAGGTCCCTTCTTTAGGCCATCTTAATTGGCCAGAGGTTCTTTTGTGCCACTTTGCCATACATTGTCGAATTTGTTGCTCAAAATCAGGTTTTTGCATGATTACAAATGCCATTGGGCTAGATGTCCCGACTCCCTTTGAGTGTCGAACACCCATGACGCCCTGCGTAACCTCACCTGATTGTGAATTCAGACTTGCCGGTTCGTTGTCCGCGCTTACTTTTATCAAGACAATTATCTTGCCCGCGGTAATAGCAGTTTTTAGTTTTGTTCGGGGGTGAAAAGTTAGCCTTAGCTGCTCCTCGCCGTAACAGTCAATTTCTTTAGTTAATTGCCCAAATTTACCCACCTCCCAATGCACTTTTCGGGGAACCACTGAAATACAGAGCTTTGGATCTTCTGAAATTTTGTTTTCTCCCACAAGAGGCAAATGGTTGGGGATTCCCAATAAAGGTTTTAGAGGGACAACTGCTTGATCTTGAAAATTTCTGCAGAGATAGTCCAACAGTGGAGCTAGCCGGGCTGCTGTCCAAATTTCCCTAAGTTGCAAATCCCAGTCAATACCGGGAAAATCTTTCTTAATACACCCAAGATTACAGAAATCTGTTATTTTCCACAGTTTATGATTTATCAATAGCTCACTTTGCCACTGTTCTTTCCCGTTTTTGTCACGAAACGTACGTTCAAGCCAGAAGTGGGTTCTTATTCCCTGCACTTCGGGCTCGTCAATATCAGGAATATTTAATTTTGGCACACTTTCCTGTACGATTATATTCTCCATCCACTATTAGTTCATATCACTCACCTTACTTTTATTTATACTATTTTACTATTTCCTTTCTTTATTTATTCGTTTAATTATTTTATTATTATTGCTCTCGTTATTATTCTTATTATTATTGCCGACAACAAAAAGGCACTTTATTTATTTGTTTTTATTATTATTATTAATATTATTATTTTTAAACCCGCTCTCCTTCCTTTCTATCCCTCCCACTGCAGGCTTAACAATTTTATTCCTTATTTTTCCATGCCGTTTACAATGCAATCCACAGACTAATTCACAATGCGATTCACAAATCTTTCCAACACTATTTCCCACTATCTCACAATCCTTCCCTAATTACCTATTTCACATCAGTTTTTCAGAAAACCTTCCTTTGTCTTTTCGCCAACTGGCTAGCACACAGGCATCAACCACTAACCTTCTCACTATTTTGCATACTTTTCATCCAACTTTAGCTCAAACACCACTAGACAACACTACACAATCTTCTTTCCAGTTAACAACTTTTTCTTGATTATCCCTTCTGGACTCTTAAAAAACAACATTCAGTTATGCTTTTCCTACTAGCAATCCACTTTTATCCACAAGTCCGCCGTCTGCCACACAATTTGCCTGTCACAGACCAAAAGACATTACAAACATAGTTCCTCTTGAACTAAGCTTATAGACAAAAACACAGTGATCTTAACGACCCAAAACCTTCCTGGCTGGGGACACTGCAATCACTTGGCTCAATACAATTTCTTTAGCCTACTCCGAGGCTCTTGAACACACACAAAAATAAGGTCTTCTTCGACCTAGAAACCCGCCCGAATTTTCACACACTTAGCACAATGCTTCTCGGCCTGTCCTGAGGCCGAAAAATAGGGTCACCTTTACCCAAGCAGGTGCTCAGTTACCAGTCAAATTTACATCACAATGAGTCCATCTCGGACTTACAACAAGTCCCTTCGGACGAGACCCGCCTCGGGTCTTAAAACAATAATACTGTGGCTCACCTCAGAGCAGAAGCCTAACTAGGCTTTTTCAACAAAAATAATCCGTCCTGGATTTGCAGCCCACCTAGAGCAGAAACCTAACCTCTTAGGTTTTTACAACAACAAGGATCCGTCCTGGATCTGCAGCTCACCTAGAGCAGAAGCCTAACCTTTAGGCTTTTACAACGAAAATTATCCTTCCTGGATCACCCCTTCCTGGGGCAGCTCACCTTGAGCAAAGAACACTTTCTACTTAATACTTTGGCCGTTTTTCACACAATCAAGACAAACAAACATACAACATGCACGTGGTCAGGTTGACTTGGACTCCTACAATTTGCAATTTACTTTTGACTAAATTCGAAATAGACCTGGGCATATGTCAGACAGCTAGACACGCCGTGATCAGGCAGTTAGTTTCCAGACTTTAATAATTGAGCAGAATAAAAGGTCTGCTTACCTTAATTTTTTGTAGGCCTTGTCTGGAAGTAACGCACCGATTTGGCGTGACACGCTGTCCTTTTTTTCCCCAGAACTTTGTCCAAATCCGGATGTCACCGCACCAAAATGTCGGGTCTCGGGTCAGGTCTGGAGCCGGAAGGCTGGCCGCAGCGTCACCTGTCTCAGCACCTGCTGGCAGGCTGGTGCTCCAGGTCTCCTTTTGCGTTGTGTGTTGAAATCAAATGCGAGTCGGGAAAAAGAATAGGCGGGAGTCCAAAGTCAAGCTGAACAAAAAGTGGCTTTATTGGCAAAAGCACAATGAGACCATTCAATTTGCGCAAATGGAAAAAATCTGATCATCTCAGGAAGTGCAGCAGCTTATAAAGCTTCATCCATGGTACAACCTCTTTTCCCGATTGGCTGTCAAACTTGTCTGCCCACTTCACGCTTAGATCTTATTGGCACGGGAAAGCCTCGGCCAAACCCACTTATTAACGAGATGCAAATTATTGAATGCTAATGGTATCTGCTTTTGACCACTAGGGGGTAGTGCGAGCTTAGTTTTGTGATTTCTACTGGTATCCAATTGTTATTGAGTAGCCCGCAGATCATACGTCCCCCCTCCCGTTCTTGAGACCAGAAGTAGTAACAAGTTTTACTGGTATCAAAAGAACTTATTCGTTCATAAAAATAAGGTGACCTATCATTTACATTGAAAAGAACTTATTCGTTCATAAAAATAAGGTCATCTATCATTTACATTGTATAATCTAATAATTTTGCTAAACTAACCTTTTGCAGACACCCAAAAATAGTGAGAGCCCTGTCCCAAGCCTCGTCCCCCAGCCAACAACAACGGGATCCCTGTCCCGAGTCACCTGACTGCCACTTGACCGTTTGCAAAATAATGAGATCCTTGTTCTGAGCTTCTTCTATGATTGTCCACTAGAAGTCATAAAGTAATTAAGATTCTGCTCTGACCTTTTTCACCATCATGCTTGTTAGCTTCTTCAGGATATCTCTTGTTCGTTTTTTAGCCCTTAAGCGTGAAGGGGCAGCTCTCAACAATTGACCACAGTGAACATGTGATTTCGAAGGGGAAGTTCTTTTCAACAGTTTGACCATCGTGAACATGTGATTTCGAAGGGGAAGTTCTTTTGAACAGTTTGACCATCGTGAACATGTGATTTCTGGTATTTTCAGCTGGCACCTTAGAGTTTCAAAATTAAGTAAAAATGATTAACTGGTAACAAATACATGATTCCCTTTGTGACAAGTCAGGATACACACTGGCATTCAATTCCCTTAGGCTATTTAAACACAAGTAGCAATCATAAAGTTGTTTAGCATGAAAAGGATTTCACTTGAACATCTGGCCTAGAATAGGTCAATAGTTCAAGAGACAGCACCAAAAATCAGATCCCACACTGCGAGCAGCTATAAAGGGCCCTCGCAGCCCGGGCCACGTTGGGGTCCTTGCACGTTGGGCTACTGGCATATTGGAAGCAAAATTTCTTTGAAAATGGCATAATAAACGTTTACATGTAGAATATTTTTTTTTGCCAGTGTGTGTCAAGCTCAACGGGTTTTGGTGGTTGTTAAGACCTGCAAAAATCAGCGTCCTTTTTTATTTTTAGGCAATGAGTTGCCCTGATTGGTATTTTTTGTAAAAGTGTATCTACACATCATCGCTCGTTGTACTCATTGCACAATGTTACTTTTATTGTCCAAAGGGGCAATCAAAAATGAATAAAACAAAATGGAAACGTACATACGTTTGGATCGGTGTGAAGCCAGTGAACAATTTGAGTGGTGGAAACTAAAAGAATATTCATAAATGACTTAGTTATCACACTTAGAATGAGTGTACATTTTTTGTACAAAACACCGTATGTGGGTTTTTATATATATATATATATATATATATATATATATATATATATATATATATATATATATATATATATATATATATATATATATATATATATATATATATATAAATGCCTCAAGGGCTAGGTGGCGCTGTATTTATAACTGAATGTTGTCATAGAGATACCTTCAGGCCTTGATTATAAGCATACATGTCAAGTGTGGGATTTTTTTTGGAGCATGTACCGTGGAGTTATTAAGCATATCCTTCATTCACGATATTGCTTTTAATGTCCATAAAGGCTATCAAAAATAAATAAAAATATATATATGTTTGGATAAGTCTGATGCCAGTGAACATTTTGAGTGGTGGAAACTAAAAGAATATTCATAAATGACTTAGTTATCACACTTAGAATGAGTTTACATTTTTTGTACAAAATACCGTATGTGGGGTATTTTTTTTTTATGCCTCAAGGGCTAGGTGGCGCTGCATATATAACTGAATGTTGTCATAGAGATAACTTCAGGCCTTGACGATAAACATACATGTCAAGTTTGGGATTTTTTGGAGCATGTACCGGGGAGTTATCAAGCATATCCTTTTTCATTGCGAAACACAAATTTTGATGCCCCGCCCTCATCATATAGTATTTTGAAAAGTCAAAATTTTTCCCCCTGTCGTTGGCTCAGGTCTTGACATGGTCCAGGCCAAGTCTTAACTCAGTCGGATGAAACGTGTAGGAGAAGTGGGCAAAAGTCTGCCCCCTGTGAATGTGCAAAAATCGTCAAAAATGGGACATTCAAAAATTCGTAGCTCACTTCCTGTTCATTTTAGCATATGGGTACAAGAGACTTTTTTGTAGGTCTTGGGCTCCCACATACACCTAAAAATATTCGTCGTTCTTGCTTAAACGTACAACTGGGGCTGTTTCGTTAAAGATTTCTAGGGGGCGCTATTGAGTCATTTTTGTAAAAATAGCACAATCGGCGATAAAAAATTGCTCATTTTGCCAGGCCAGCTGTGTGTGCCAAGTTTCGTGTGTTTCTGTGCCAGTTTAGGCCCTCAAAATTGGCGTTGTTTTCTTGGCGAACAGCGCTTAGCCACGCCCACAGCGACTCGCGAAAACTCACAAACTTCGTGTTGTGACATCATGAAGGCCGAAACCCTCATCTGAGCAAATATGAGGTAGGTCCAGTTAACGTGTTTGGAGAAAAACGTAGAAGAAAATTCGTAAGAAAAAAAATTGCCACTAGGTGGCGCTATCAGTTAGATGAAATGTAAGTTAGTAGATGTCTTTAGAGCTGGACTCTCATCAATTGTGTACAATTTTGAGAAGATAGCATCATCTCGGTCAAGTTAATGCAGCTTTTGTTGTCACGAGAAATCTTCAGACTTTGCGGCACCGTTTGCAGCCACGCCCTTTGGCGAAAAGTTACAATATTCGGTGTGGGGCATGATCAACATCTTAAGGCTTTTCTGACCAATTTTCAACTGGATCCCTTCAACGAGCTCAGCACAGTAGCTAAAAACGTAAAGTCTGACAATTATTGTTACCACTAGGTGGCGCTACATGGATAACTGAATTTTATCATATAGATGTTTTCAGGCCGTGACTATTAAGTTGCCTGATAAGTTTGAGATTTTTTGGAGCTTGAACATGGGAGTTATTAAGCATTTGCTCTTTCTGGACAAATGAAATTTTAAAGGCAATATTTGATGCCCCGCCCCTGTCATATAGTATTTCGAAAAGGCAAGATTTTTTCCCCAGTTGTTCTCTCAGGTCTTGAGATGATAAATGCCAAGTTTGAAGTCAATTGGATGAAAAATGTTTGCAAAGGGGGAAAAAGCATGACCACAGTGAATGTGCCAAAATAGGCCAAAATTGGACATTAAAAAATTCATAGCTCACTTCCTGTACATTTTAGCTACATGGTCCCAATAGACTTTTTTGTGCGTCTCGGGGTGCTACACGTGCCTGCCAATTTTCTTTGCTCTAGCTCAAACATGCCGGGCTTGGTTTTTATTTTTCTATGCTAGGGGGCGCTATAGAGTCGCGTTGTTATGACGACTTCATAATATCAAATTTTTCGCCGGGCCTGAGGAGTGTGCAAAGTTTGGTGAGTTTTCGTAAATGTTTAGGCACCCAAAATCGTGATCGTTTACGGAGAAAAAGAATAATAATAATAATAATAATAATAATAATCCGATCGAAAAACAATAGGGACCTCGCAGCGGTAGCTGCTCGGGCCCTAATAATAATAATAATAATTTTCGCTGCTCGGGCCCTAACTAGAGCTGCGAGCAGCTATAAAGGGCCCTCGCAGCCCGGGCCACGTTGGGGTCCTTGCACGTTGGGGTACTTGCACGTTGGGGTACTGGCACATTGGGGTACTGGCATATTGGAAGCAAAATTTCTTTGAAAATGGCATAATAAATGTTTACATGTAGAATATTTTTTTGCCAGTGTGTGTGTCAAGCTCAACGGGTTTTGGTGATTGTTAAGACCTGCAAAAATCAGCGTCCTTTTTTATTTTTAGGCAATGAGTTGCCCTGATTGGTATTTTTTTGTAAAAGTGTATATACACATCATCGCTCGTTGTACTCATTGCACAATGTTACTTTTATTGTCCAAAGGGGCAATCAAAAATGAATAAAACAAAATGGAAACGTACATACGTTTGGATCGGTGTGAAGCCAGTGAACAATTTGAGTGGTGGAAACTGAAAGAATATTCATAAATGACTTAGTTATCACACTTAGAATGAGTGTACATTTTTTGTACAAAATACCGTATGTGTGGTATTTTTTATTTTTTTTTATATAAGCCTCAAGGGCTAGGTGGCGCTGTATTTATAACTGAATGTTGTCATAGAGATACCTTCAGGCCTTGATTATAAGCATACATGTCAAGTGTGGGATTTTTTTTGGAGCATGTACCGTGGAGTTATTAAGCATATCCTTCATTCACGATATTGCTTTTAATGTCCATAAAGGCTATCAAAAATAAATAAATATATATATATGTTTGGATAAGTCTGATGCCAGTGAACATTTTGAGTGGTGGAAACTAAAAGAATATTCATAAATGACTTAGTTATCACACTTAGAATGAGTTTACATTTTTTGTACAAAATACCGTATGTGGGGTATTTTTTTTTTATGCCTCAAGGGCTATGTGGCGCTGCATATATAACTGAATGTTGTCATAGAGATAACTTCAGGCCTTGACGATAAACATACATGTCAAGTTTGGGATTTTTTGGAGCATGTACCGGGGAGTTATCAAGCATATCCTTTTTCATTGCGAAACACAAATTTTGATGCCCCGCCCTCATCATATAGTATTTTGAAAAGTCAAAAATTTTCCCCCTGTCGTTGGCTCAGGTCTTGACACAGTCCAGGCCAAGTCTTAACTCAGTCGGATGAAACGTGTAGGAGAAGTGGGCAAAAGTCTGCCCCCTGTGAATGTGCAAAAATCGTCAAAAATTGGACATTCAAAAATTCGTAGCTCACTTCCTGTTCATTTTAGCATATGGGTACAAGAGACTTTTTTGTAGGTCTTGGGCTCCCTCATACACCTAAAAATAGTCGTCGTTCTTGCTTAAACGTACAACTGGGGCTGTTTCGTTAAAGATTTCTAGGGGGCGCTATTGAGTCATTTTTGTAAAAATAGCACAATCGGCGATAAAAAATTGCTCATTTTGCCAGGCCAGCTGTGTGTGCCAAGTTTCGTGTGTTTCTGTGCCAGTTTAGGCCCTCAAAATTGGCGTTGTTTTCTTGGCGAACAGCGCTTAGCCACGCCCACAGCGACTCGCGAAAACTCACAAACTTCGTGTTGTGACAGCATGAAGGCCGACACCCTCATCTGAGCAAATATGAGGTAGGTCCAGTTAACATGGTTGGAGAAAAACATTGAAGAAAAATCGTAAGAAAAAAAATTGCCAGTAGGTGGCGCTATCAGTAAGATGAAATATAAGTTTGTAGATGTCTTTAGGGCTGGACTCTCATCAATTGTGTACAATTTTGAGAAGATAGCATCATCTCGGTCAAGTTAATGCAGCTTTTGTTGTCACGAGAAATCTTCAGACTTTGCGGCACCGTAGCGGCCACGCCCTTTGGCGAAAAGTTACAATATTCGGTGTGGGGCATGATCAACATCTTAAGGCTTTTCTGACCAATTTTCAACTGGATCCCTTCAACGAGCTCAGCACAGTAGCTAAAAACGTAAAGTATGACAATTATTGTTACCACTAGGTGGCGCTACATGGATAACTGAATTTTATCATATAGATGTTTTCAGGCCGTGACTATTAAGTTGCCTGATAAGTTTGAGATTTTTTGGAGCTTGAACATGGGAGTTATTAAGCATTTGCTCTTTCTGGACAAATGAAATTTTAAAGGCAATATTTGATGCCCCGCCCCCGTCATATAGTATTTCGAAAAGGCAAGATTTTTTCCCCAGTTGTTCTCTCAGGTCTTGAGATGATAAATGCCAAGTTTGAAGTCAATTGGATGAAAAATGTTTGCAAAGGGGGAAAAAGCATGACCACAGTGAATGTGCCAAAATAGGCCAAAATTGGACATTAAAAAATTCATAGCTCACTTCCTGTACATTTTAGCTACATGGTCCCAATAGACTTTTTTGTGCGTCTCGGGGTGCTACACGTGCCTGCCAATTTTCGTTGCTCTAGCTCAAACATGCCGGGCTTGGTTTTTATTTTTCTATGCTAGGGGGCGCTATAGAGTCGCGTTGTTATGACGACTTCATAATATCAAATTTTTCGCCGGGCCTGAGGAGTGTGCAAAGTTTGGTGAGTTTTCGTAAATGTTTAGGTACCCAAAATCGTGATCGTTTACGGAGAAGAAGAAGAAGAAGAAGAAGAAGAAGAAGAAGAATAATAATCCGATCGAAAAACAATAGGGACCTCGCAGCGTTAGCTGCTCGGGCCCTAATAATAATAATAATAATAATAATAATAATAATAATAATAATAATAATAATAATAATAATAATTTTTACAAAAACAATAGGGACCTCGCAGCGGTCGCTGCTCGGGCCCTAATAATAATAATAATAATTTTTACAAAAACAATAGGGACCTCGCAGCGGTCGCTGCTCGGGCCCTAATAATAACTAGAGCTGCGAGCAGCTATAAAGGGCCCTCGCAGCCCGGGCCACGTTGGGGTCCTTGCACGTTGGGGTACTTGCACGTTAGGGTACTGGCACATTAGGGTACTGGCACGTTGGGGTACTGGCATATTGGAAGCAAAATTTCTTTGAAAATGGCATAATAAACGTTTACATGTAGAATATTTTATTTGCCAGTGTGTGTCAAGCTCAACGGGTTTTGGTGATTGTTAAGACCTGCAAAAATCTGCGTCCTTATTTATTTTTAGGCAATGAGTTGCCCTGATTGGTATTTTTTGTAAAAGTGTATATATACATCATCGCTCGTTGTACTCATTGCACAATGTTACTTTTATTGTCCAAAGGGGCAATCAAAAATGAATAAAACAAAATGGAAACGTACATACGTTTGGATCGGTGTGAAGCCAGTGAACAATTTGAGTGGTGGAAACTAAAAGAATATTCATAAATGACTTAGTTATCACACTTAGAATGAGTTTACATTTTTTGTACAAAATACCGTATGTGTTTTTTTTTTTTTTTTTTATATATATAAGCCTCAACGGCTAGGTGGCGCTGTATTTATAACTGAATGTTGTCATAGAGATACCTTCAGGCCTTGATTATAAGCATACATGTCAAGTGTGGGATTTTTTTTGGAGCATGTACCGTGGAGTTATTAAGCATATCCTTCATTCACGATATTGCTTTTAATGTCCATAGAGGCTATCAAAAATAAATAAAAATATATATATGTTTGGATAAGTCTGATGCCAGTGAACATTTTGAGTGGTGGAAACTAAAAGAATATTCATAAATGACTTCGTTATCACACTTAGAATGAGTTTACATTTTTTGTACAAAATACCGTATGTGGGGTATTTTTTTTTCATGCCTCAAGGGCTAGGTGGCGCTGCATATATAACTGAATGTTGTCATAGAGATAACTTCAGGCCTTGACGATAAACATACATGTCAAGTTTGGGATTTTTTGGAGCATGTACCGGGGAGTTATCAAGCATATCCTTTTTCATTGCGAAACACAAATTTTGATGCCCCGCCCTCATCATATAGTATTTCGAAAAGTCAAAATTTTTCCCCCTGTCGTTGGCTCAGGTCTTGACATGGTCCAGGCCAAGTCTTAACTCAGTCGGATGAAACGTGTAGGAGAGGTGGGCAAAAGTCTGCCCCCTGTGAATGTGCAAAAATCGTCAAAAATGGGACATTCAAAAATTCGTAGCTCACTTCCTGTTCATTTTAGCATATGGGTACAAGAGACTTTTTTGTAGGTCTTGGGCTCCCTCATACACCTGAAAATATTCGTCGTTCTTGCTTCGTCGGGGCTGCTTCGTTAAAAATTTCGAGGGGGCGCTATTGAGTCATTTTTGTAAAAATAGCACAATCAACAATAAAATATTGCTCATTTTACCAGGCCAGATGTGTGTGCCAAGTTTCAGGAGTTTCTGTGCATGTTTAGACCCTCAAAACTGGCGTTGTTTTCTTGGCGAACAGCGCTTAGCCACGCCCACAGCAATTCGCGAAAACTCACAAACTTCGTGTTGTGACATCATGAAGGCCGAAACCCTCATCTGAGCAAATATGAGGGAGGTCCAGTTAACGTGTTTGGAGAAAAACGTAGAAGAAAATTCGTAAGAAAAAAAATTGCCACTAGGTGGCGCTATCAGTTAGATGAAATGTAAGTTAGTAGATGTCTTTAGAGCTGGACTCTCATCAAATGTGTGAAATTTTGAGAAGATAGGATCATCTCAGTCAAGTTAATGCAGCTTTTATTGTCACGAAAAATCTTCAGACTTTGCGTCACCGTAGCGGCCACGCCCTTTGGCGAAAAGTTACAATATTCGGTGTGGGGCATCATCAACATCTTAAGGCTTTTCTGACCAATTTTCAACTGGATCCCTTCAACGAGCTCAGCACAGTAGCTAAAAACGTAAAGTATGACATTTATTGTAACCACTAGGTGGCGCTATATGTATAACTGAATTTTGTCATATAGATGTTTTCAGGCCGTGACTATTACGTTGCCTGAGAAGTTTGAGATTTTTTGGAGCTTGTACATGGGAGTTATTCAGCATTTGCTCTTTCTGGACAAATGAAATTTTAAAGGCAATATTTGATGCCCCGCCCCCGTCATATAGTATTTCGAAAAGGCAAGACTTTTTGCCCAGCTGTTCTCTTAGGTCTTGAGATGATAAATACCAAGTTTGAAGTCAATGGGATGAAAAATGTTTGCATAGAGGGAAAAAGCATGACCACAGTGAATGTGCCAAAATAGGCCAAAATTGGACATTAAAAAATTCATATCTCACTTCCTGTACATTTTAGCTACATGGTCCCAATAGACTTTTTTGTGCGTCTCGGGGTGCTACACGTGCCTGCCAATTTACGTTGCTCTAGCTCAAACGTGCCGAGCTTGGTTTTTATTTTTCTATGCTAGGGGGCGCTATAGAGTCGCGTTGTTATAACGACTTCATAATATCAAATTTTTCGCCGGACCTGAGGAGTGTGCAAAGTTCGGTGAGTTTTCGTGAATATTTAGGTACCCAAAATCGCGATTGTTTGCGGAGAATAAAGAAGAAGAAGAAGAACTAGAGCTGCGAGCAGCTATAAAGGGCCCTCGCAGCCCGGGCCACATTGGGGTCCTTGCACGTTGGGGTACTTGCACGTTGGGGTACTGGCACGTTGGGGTACTGGCATATTGGAAGCAAAATTTCTCTGAAAATGGCATAATAAACGTTTACATGTAGAATATTTTTTTTCCAGTGTGTGTGTCAAGCTCAACGGGTTTTGGTGATTGTTAAGACCTGCAAAAATCAGCGTCCTTATTTATTTTTAGGCAATGAGTTGCCCTGATTGGTATTTTTTTGTAAAAGTGTATATACTGTCAACTTCCGCTTACCCGCAGGACTTAAATCGGGAAATATGTCCTGATCGACTCTCCAATTAAAGGGTTAGAAATTCCCCTTTTTCCTCACCAGCTCTAAGGCGTCAGCGTGAGGAGACGGGAATTAAATAAGCCGATATATCAAAGTGCATTCACCTAGGTTTGTTCACTGTCATCTTATCATGAGGCCAATCCGTTTTCATACACCTATCAATCCTGAGTGAGTAACCACACACACAGAGCCCAGGAATGCTAGCATGTACACCTCACTTCATTGGCAGCTCCACTTCTCTGAGTTGTTTGCATTTGTTATTGACCTAGTAATTTAATAATCCTTGTTAGGATCATACGGATTTGTTACATATCGAGCAGGAGTATTTGACTTATATTAATACAGATGGAAGCATTGGTTAGAGGTTATTCAAATGCACTTACCTTCCTCCAAACGTCCTTTACTGTTGTCCGTCTTGGAAAAAATAATGAGGTGGACTTATAAAATGTCCGGAATAAATAAAATAAAATCAAAAAAATAATGAGGGCTCATCAAACGTCCCAAATAAAATCATAAACAAACATTAAGGTCTTATAAAACGACCAAAGAATAAAAATAAAATCATAAACAAATGTAAAGGTCTTATAAAACGACCAACTTATAAAAATAAAATCATAAACAAATAAAAAGGTCTTATAGAACGACCAAAATAAAAATAAAATCATAAACAAATAAAAAGGTCTTATAAAACGACCAACTTATAAAAATAAAATCATAAACAAATGAAAAGGTCTTATAGAACGACCAAAAATAAAAATAAAATCATAAGCAAATGAAAGGGACTTATTAAAACGTCCAAAAATAAATATAATAAAATCAAAACAATATGAGACAAGATAATAGAATGATTAATACGAACTTTGTCTTTTAAATAATTTTATTGACGATAATAAGACAACCAATATAAATCGTAAAATCACATTTAATAATAAAACTTTAAATCAATCAAATTAAAATAAAATAAAATAAAATAAAATAAAATAAAATAAAATAAAATAAAATAAAATAAAATAAAATAAAATAAAATAAAATAAAATAAAACAAAATAAAACAGGAGATTAGGAATAGTATAACCTTTTACAATAAGCTTCACAAGATTGATCATTCCTCGGAAAAGCTTAAGACCTGATTGACAATAAGATGTTTTTGGAAAAAATAATTTTGAAGATATGAGAGTGTATTAAATGGCCCCCACCCTAACACGGGATTAGTCATTCATATCTTCCTATTATACATCATTATTGCTAAAAGATTTGTACATTACCAATCATTGAAGAAAGGGTCCAACCACGGCTTAATCCCAGTCCTTCGTAAAAATCCAAAGTCCAGGCAGGCAGTTATATTCCATCTTCGAAAATACACTCTGTCCAGATACATCGCAGGGTGAAAAGGCGTAGCTCAGAGTTGGTGACGGCTTTTTATACTCTTGGGCCACACCACTGACTCCTTCCGGTGAATGTCTCTCCGCGCACCTTCTCATATCAAAGCGCACTTGCTGGGACTCATTTCCAGTAATCTTCCACAGACGAGCCATGAAGATGAGTCATGAGGTCATACATTCCTTACAAATGTGTCATGGATACACAGCGTTGCATGATGAGTCATACATGAAAATATGTCAAGGTCTTCAGCTCTATTCGACAATGATGAACGTTAAAATCAATAAAATCATATATATATTAATTAAGCAAGCATGAATAACATATATATACATGACATGTTAAATCCCAAATTCTCTCAGCTTGAACTTAACAGGTTAATTCTAATCTCTGTTGCACATCTTGTATATATCTTTGTTAAATCAAACAATACATACAGATAATCTTTTCAATGCAGTTACAACAATATTATCAGCGATAAAAGACAGTATCGATTATAAATGAAAGAAAAGAAAAAGAAAGACAGCAAAACTTCATAGTTGGCTTTCAATGTGTTACAAACATTGATCCGAAAATCAGGTTAACAATTATCGAATATAGATTGTGTTGTGTATTATTATTTAATTCAGGATATCATTTATTTATATTTAATTTGTATCTTATATGGAATGTCCGGGCAATGCTGAGTGGGTGGCTTAGTTGTACAGGTTTGGCGGCATCTGGTGGTTACTTTGAGGAACTACACCCAGAGGCCAAAGAATATTTATCAGTCCTGTAGACACCTATTGGTCTCTAACTAAGAATTGAGTCTAGCCCATTAATTTGCTATCTCATTTTACATGATATGGCGTTTCATCTGACCCACTCAATCTACTCAATTCAACACCCCCTCCTAGAGATCAATGGTGTCCAAACTGATCAACCTCAAAAGCCCCCAGCTCCAACCCGTCACCTGCATTCAACCCCCTTGTGTCCTCCGGCAACGGAGACACCGGGGATTCAGAAGGCAAGGAGTCGGACGGAGGATCAGTAAGAGGAGACCACAGGCCCAGTTCACCTATCACCAGGGAGGGAGATGACCCCGTTCCACCCCCATCCTCGCCTTGCACACCCTCCAGGTCATCAGTGGTCGATGTAACCGTGGGGGAGGGTGATCTCAACAGTGGCACAACCTTACCAACTGGAACATCCTGTCGGGCGGCTCTGGGTTCCCCAGGCTCGTCAACCCGGTCCAGGAAGGGCGAGGAGGGCGTTACAGGCTCGTAGGGCCACTCATCCCGATTGGATCCAACCTTTCTCAAAGGAGTGGCGGCTACACAGAAGCCAGCCAAGGTGTTGAATGTCAAGCGCCGAGCACCGTCAGGCAGGCGCCATATCATGCGCATTAAAGGGAAAGTTCTCCCGATAAATTCACCCTCAACGTTAAAATAATAACGTATCTCTTTCAAACGACTTTGAACCAAACCTTCCAACTTACTTGAGCTCACGAGGTCAACAAAGCCAGGCCATATCCAGGAACCACACTGGATATCAATGGAAAAATCACTGACGAAATTTAGAAAAAGCCCGTCTGGTATGAGCCACATTTCTCTACCCTCATCCACTGCG
The DNA here is from genome assembly GCF_051991245.1 of Festucalex cinctus. Lineage (NCBI taxonomy): Eukaryota > Metazoa > Chordata > Actinopteri > Syngnathiformes > Syngnathidae > Festucalex > Festucalex cinctus. The sequence continues at coordinate 2,158,693 of NC_135426.1, read as the reverse complement.
GGCAACGGATAGCAGCAGTGTCCATAGAAAGCGTCCCCCACCACCCAAGCGGACGTGAGGAGATCACTTCCACAGAAGACACACTGTGGCTGATCCTGGTTATCCTGTTAAACACACATCCAAAATTCGACAATTCTTAGACCCGAGGGAAACCTAAAATATTGCGGCTCCCAATATATACATTCTGAACTTGGTCTAAGTTTCCATCCGCATCCACTCCATCGATGCGGAACACCTCTACTACGGGAGAGCGAGAGTGTGGTCGCTCTTCCGAGTAGCGGAACCTCTTGGCGGGAGAGTAAAAAAAATACATAGATAAAAACCCAAATTACTAAAACCAAGTGGTCGACCAGACATAACCAAAGGAGAATTAAAATTATTCCCCACACTACTAACTTAGTTGTTCGCTATATCCGACACAACAATAAAAAAGCCATATTATAAAAATTATCCAATGTTCCACTTCATTACTCACGTTTTGAAGGGCGCCTGGTCTTCCAATAATACCTTTACCCAAAGCATTACAAGCCATGGTTAGTCGTTGGTTACTGTTCCGCCAAAAGATTTCAGTGAGAAGTGAGGAAGTCAGGGCTAGGGCGTCTTATCTATAATTGGATCGATCCCGCCCTTTTCTGAAGCCCATCCCCACTTCTCAATAATTTCCCCTTAGTCGGCCCCCCCATTTTTTCTGCAGCTCGTTGGCCAATAACTGAGCTTTAACCTTATTTGGTGAGGTTTTCTCTTTATAATTTCGGTGGGTAGATAATGCCAAAATCCCTCTTTTGATAACTGCAACAGCTATAACTGCTGACAAAACAATTCCTGACACTAGCAGGAACCATAGTCCTACATCATATAATAAACCATACAGCCCTGTACTTATCCCAATAACTGCCGTCTCTGCTACATCTTCTACAACTTCCACGGCTGTAGTGGCCACAGTTTTTACTACACCTTTTATTGCCAATCCTATTCTCTCATACCAAGTACATACATGTTCCCCCTTATGATCATATTCGTCACTGTGTCCACAATGCAGCCATCTTTCAGCAGGTTCGTGGCATGTGCCAGGGCCATAAATTTTATTAAATCCCAGCCAATCAAACCCTGTAACTATATCCCCTTTACAAAGGGTCTTCCTAAATGCGTGACCTTCTAAGATCTGCATAATAGAGTCAGGAGGCTTGGGGATCATTCTTAATCCTACCATTTTGGATAAGTCATGATCTTTGTCCCATCGCGTACAATATTCTCTACCTGCAGCTTGACTCCGGATCCATTGATTACTATTATCCTTGATCCATACTGCCCCCTCATAGTTGGCATAATTTTCATCGCGATAACGTACATTACAAAAATTCTGAAATCGGGAGACTTTATAACAGGGTATACGTGCTAATACAATTGTGCATTCATTAAAATTTTTCACGGACTCTCCCCCCTTACACAACATTTCCCATGGTCTTGGATTAGCATATAAGGCTGGTCTTTCAATGTCAGGCCAAATATCGTTCTCTTTAGAGTACACCGTCGCCATATATTGATATTTAATCCAATAGTTCTCCGACTCTCCTAAGCAAGGTATCACATCCTGAACCATCTCATCTTTATTGAGCCCCCACCACGTCTTACTCTCATCTCTCGTGTGTCCTTCTTTCCATGCTTGTAGCACTCCTTTAATCGTTAGGTTTGTGTTCAACCCTGTACAATTATATATCCAATGAGTCAAAGGTGGTGTTCCTATCTCCACCAAGGGGCATCGTGGTGAAATTCCACTTATCCACTCCTTCCTATGCAATCTGTTATACATTCTCAATGCTACACATTGGTCAATTTTATCAAAATCCCCTTTTGGGACATTATATAAATCATCCGGTGTAGGAATACGTTGAGCCCACATCCGTGCCCATACTACTTTTAACACATTTATTCCCAAAGTTTTATTAAAGGTTGATTTCAATATATATGTATCTCTTTTCCATATCCATGGAAAGGAATCATTTAGCCATACTTCATGTTTCACTTCTATTTTCTTTTGATCTAATGCATTTCCGGCATATAATCTAATAAAGTGACTCAGGATTAACCTTACATCACGCCTAAGCCCTATATCGGAGGGTGTAATTATATTACCCTCATCTTCATAACAAAACATATGATAGGGCTCAAAACAATATTTCATCATATTCCAATCACAATGGCTATTATTATACGACTGGGCCTTTTCTAACATTAACTTGCATCCTGGCCGTCGCGTTATTACTAATTTTTTCTGTGATATTGGTACAGGCTTTTTAAATTTTGCAAACCTACGTAACTTAAGAAATTTAGGTGACCTACCTGACGATGAAGTAGGAGTACCTGGCAAGTAATCTGTGGTCCCGTTGGTCCCTGGCTCCTCGCACCGAAAGGTTATACAGTTCCAACATCGTTCCCATGCCGGGCGAAATTCGGTACAGGTGTCATTCCGTGGGGCCGCCGGGTAGGTAAAGTCAGGGGCGTCATGGTCTGTCTTCAACCAGTATCCACCTGTTGCATCTGGTAGTCTTGCACAATATTCGTTGAAGTACCAAGCAGGTTCTTCCTTCCCGATCTGGACCCAGTTCTTTCTGATGATTCTTTGTTCTTGCTTCTCCAGACATAACAAGGTAATATTGACTGTAAAGTCGCTTGTTGTGTTATCAACTCGTAAAATTACTGGATGTGCACACTTGCTTTTTGATTTCGCAGGATATATAATACTTCTTCTCAAGACCTCTAGGGTTTCATTATAATATGTGCTGTTAAAGGTGCGAAGATAGGAATTTATTACTGCTATCTTCTCCCTTCTCCATTCTACCCCACAGGGTTTTTCCTCGCCAGCACCGCAGGCTCCCTTCTTCCTTCTCCATTCTTCACAAACATGCTTCACCTCCACTTTCCAGCACGTCTGATTGGTTATTTTAGTGGTGCCATACCGTATTTCTACCAGGTCGAGGGGATTAATAGGGGCTGTTCTAGCGATGCTAGATTTTGGTCTCATCAAATAATATATCAAAAATATTACCATGAAACAAAGTGTGATAGTCACCAAAACTCCTCCATACCTCCAATTTTGTCGCTGGCGGTTAATAGCTTTAGGTTGTTCATCAACCGTGTCCGGTGGGTCTTCATTTACTGGAGTCTCATAATGGTTCTCTGTCTTTCTGCGCTTCGGTTGGCGTGTAATTGTTCCTCCTGGGGAAAAACGGAATGAGGGGCCCTTCTACACTTTCTCACCAATTCTTTCCATCTAGGTGATCTATACTCACATGGATTTGCCTTGTTAAAACTAGGACATCCACGTAGCGACCGATGCACTCGGCGGTCGCCAACTACATGTCCTTCACCGGTACAACCCGGGTATGGACATCCTTGCCACCATTTTTTCTCTGGGCGACTTTTATGGTCAGATTTTCCCCTGACATGGGTCACTCGCTCTTGCCCGAGCCTTCCCTCACTTAATGAGTTCGCATTAAGTTTTTCTAGCTTTTCTGTGGCCACCTGAGCTAATGCCATCATCTTCTCATCATTACCACTAGGCCTTATTTTTTCACTCTTTTCATCTCTATAGGTTCTACCACTATACATTCTTATCTGTGCACTACTATGGCACTCCCCATAAAAAGTACATTTAGGGTGAAGCCGCTTGGCCTCCTCCTCCGTACTCATTGACACTTCCATTCCCAATGAGTATATACCCTCATAAGGTTTCATGGCCATCATTATTTTTACTTTTACCCAGTATCCTGTGTCAAACCTCGTATCCCTTTGAGGCGACACCACTGGACTCACTCTTACTACTGCTGTTTTAGCCTTATATTCCATTTTATCCAATATAGCATACATTAACACATTACTACTACACATACTACTAATATTTATTACCCTTTCTTGTGGGACGTCAGGTAATGTTTCCATCGGAATATCCCCTCGGGCTAACACACCATTGATTACTGTGGCCCAGGGTACCCTTGGTTCAACTACACACTTAGGTTCAACATATATTAGAGTTGGCGTCGCCTCCGAGCCAACAATAAGCGGAGCTGGGCGATACTCACCTCCTTCTGGCGGCCAGTTGTTGTAAAGCAGCGCCTGAAATCTTGGGTCGCACGTCCTCTCGTTTATCTCCATCGGCCAATAGGTCAGCAAATCGGAACTCAGCGACTTTATCGGGGTTTCCGCTCTAGTTAACTGCCACCCTTCGGCTTCCCCAACTCTTATCAGTGAACCTCTTTCCATTCTCATCCAACAATGTTGACAATACAATACCTTCTCTCCATCCCACATACATTTACAATACTGTGCATCTGTATTCTCTTGCGGGGCTAAATCCCACTGAACATGCACTTTTATTCTAGGTAGGCTCTTTATTCTACAATACCCACATACCTGTATTTCAAATATCTTAGCCATGCCTACCTCGCTCAAATCCGGCTTAAGCTCGTCCAACCAGCCTTCGTCGGATATCTGTTCCACATTCCACTGGCTCCTCGACTCCTCGCTTCCACTACAAATTATGCAGGTCAAGATAGCCGGTTGCCAACTAAAATCTTCTACTCTATTAACAATATATCCTCTTATTGCATTTATCCAAAGATTAAATGCCCTACCAACCATTACTTCCTTTTCAGTCCTCCGCACGATGACAGCTCCTTTCACCATAACGAGCTTGACAAAGGGCGGAGTGGCTTGTTCCATCTTTTAATTATTTGTCTTACTCCTTAGCTTTAGGCTGAATTAAGTGGCATTGGTTTTAGCTGCTCTACCCCTTGGAGTCCCTTCTTTTTTAATCGCACTGTATTTCTGTCTAAAACTTCTTCAATGATGTCAGATTGGTCATACTTTGCTTTTACTGCCTGGCTATCAGATGGACCATGAGATTTTATCCACACTCTCTGTCCTACCTGAAATGGGCACTTTCCTTTCTGAGTGTTATCTGTACTTTGCATTCGTCCTACCTCAGGAGCGACAAAGGGGCGCTGGTTTAACTCCTCTGAAGGGGAAGGTCTATCTGCTCTGCTCCTCCCATTCAAGTCCTTGACCAACTCCACCAATTTTTCACTCCATTCTTTTCCATTAGCATTTTTCCCGAGCCAACTTTTAACTAGGCCAATGGTTCGTTCAGCCACGCCATTAGCTTGAGGGGTGTAAGGCGGAGAGTAAGTCCTTATTATTCCCCACTTTTGACACCACCTGTCTATTGTAGCGTTTTTGAAATGAGTTCCATTGTCAGTTCTTAACTCTCTCGGTATGCCTAACCACATACAACCCTCTTCCAGTGTCTTCAGTACGCTATTAGCATTCGCATTACGCACCGCTTTTAATCCAAAATGTCCTGACATCGAATCTACAAGCACAACAAGATACTTCTCACCTTTAGTGCCGTTTACTCCCATGGGGCCTGCTACGTCCATGCAAACTGATGCCCATGGAACAGTGCTTTTAATCGTCAATCCGTCCACTCGTTGCCCTCGGCGTCCTGCATTATACTTATTACACAAATCGCAATTTCGTATAACTGAACGGATTTTCTTTTCTGGGATCCAAAGTTCCAGTTTCTCCAGCTCTCTCTTTGTGGGCAAGGCACCTCCATGGCCTAGCGCTCCATGTACGGCCTTAGTAACCTCACACACAAACTCATCTGGGACCACTTTTCCTCCTTTGGGAGTATTGTCCCATTTTTCTGCTCCTACAATTACCAATCTTCTCTCTTGGACGTATTTATCTATTTCATAATTTCCTCTCCAGTGAGCCCCCTCCTTGACGTGGGCTTTCTGGTGAACAACATCGATAGTCATATTTAACCTTAACTCGGCTATTTTCTTCCATAACTCAGCATGAGCGATTTCTTTACTCCTCGCCCCTTCAAACCCATTTTCTTCCCAAATGGATAAATCTTCTCTGAGCGCCTGGGCGCAATAGTGACTATCGGTTATAAGTCTTACTCGACTCACGTGTAATCTTATGGCCTCTAACAATCCTTCTAACACCGCTGTAGCCTCTCCTGCTTGGGCACTGCCAGGAGTCTGACCTTTCCTGCGGCATATCTCTTTACCATTGTGTTTCAGGATGAAGCCCCAGTGGGCATACTGGTCTTCACCCTTTTTGGATCCATCTGTATATAGAATCCATTCATATGGTTTCTCCTCACTATTTACAGTTTTCGCCTGTTTTTTAGATATGGATTTCGCTGGTCCTATCTCTAGGTCAGGGTCAAGCAGGATATCTTCCCACCTCCCCCATCTCACATTCGTCGCTTTAGTACTTTCTAGTGTGTCTTTACGCAGGTATCGATGTACTTGACTCTGCGTAACAACTTTTATGCCTTGTCCCTGGGCTAGGTCTTTTAATGTTCCCCAATATTTAGCAAGAACCGCTAATTCTCTCTCCTCCTGGGGAAACTTTTTCTCAACATTATTTATAGTATAAGTCCATAGTGTCACTAAGCCGGCACCTTCATTACTAACACTTACCATTGCATTATCTTCATCACATTGTACCTCGGCAACCAACCTGACTTCCAAGCTTCTCGGTTCGAGGCGTATAGCATTTTTTACTGCGTTTTTAAGCCCTTCTAAATTCTCTTGGTCTTTAGCTGACCAAGGCCAATCTTTTATTTTCTTTTCATTAGGATTTTTACGCAATCGGGCATAAAGGGGTCTCGCAAATTTCTGATAATACGGAACATGATCTCGAACATAATTACACAGTCCTAATATTTTCTGTAGCTCGTTCTCGGACGTTGGAGGCAAAATCTGTTCTATTTTCTCTCGATACGCTTGCGACAGCCCCAAGTCTTCAGACACTTGGAATCCCAAGTAATCTACCTTTAACCTGGCCAGCTGACACTTCTTAAGATTTAGTTTTAATCCTGCCTCCGTCACTCGTTCGATTACGGCCTGCAGAATCTCCAAATGTTCCTCCTCCGTGTCACTAGCGATGAACACATCATCGATGTAAACTGTGACTGGGAGACCTTCCAAAATATGCAAGACAGCTGATTGAAATACATTCGGGGAGTTCTTATATCCTTGCGGCAACCTCTGCCAAACGTATGCTTTTCCTTTATGCGTAAACGCTGTTTTCCCTTGTGATGCTTTGGCAATTCTCAGGGAAAAGAATCCATTTGCAAGGTCAATACATGATTTATACTTCTTTACTCTTAGTGTTTTTAAAGACGCCTGGGGGTTTATGAGGCTCGCTCGGTTAGCCACCGTTCGGCGGTTTAGAGCTTTAAAGTTAATGACTGGCCTCCATCCCCCTCCTACCGCTTCAGGTTTTTTAACAGCTTGAATTGGGCTATTGGTAATAGGGTTTAGTTCTTCACGAATAATGCCAAGTGCTAATAATTCTTTTACAATTACCTCCATTTCGGCCACTGCTCCGGGGTTGAGGGGATATTGCCTCACTGGCGGATGTACCCCCCCAATTATAATATGCACATAATTTGCGCCTAAATCACCGCAATCATTCTTAAAATGTGCGATGGCGGCTTTGTCTAGAATTTCACCTAATTTCTTTTTCCCTTCCAGTGTTAATACACTGTCTTGGATTTGTTGGGCTTTTACGGCAGGTACATCTACTGATTTATACCATTCTTGGTCGGGTATTATTTTTGTAGGGCCTACTTTCACTAATTTCGGTTTTAGTTTTTCCCATCTCTTTTTCGCAACTTGCCTTTTATTTTTAGGTATTTTCATTTCTTCTGCATCTTTTAATGTCAACAAATTGTATGGTCCTAACACCCACACAATTCCCTTCCAAATCCCTACCGGCATTTTGGCAATCGAGCCATCAGCTACCATTACTTTTAGGTGTCCGATTCGTTTTAAGGCTCTACGGGTCATGGACACCTCGGCCCCTGTGTCTACTAAATAGGGCACTCCCTCTACCTTAGCATAAAGGTTATCCCCTATTCTGTAAACCCCTTCTAGGGTGACCCGTGCCTTTGTTTCCATTATTTCCAAGGCCCCCCGGAGGCTGCAGCCTTGCGAGCCTCGAGGAAGGCCTTCCTTTCTTCTGGGTTCAGTTTGTCAAATTCTTCTTTGGGCATATATGCTAGACCTGGTCTTCGCACTGCTGGCTGTTGTCTTGGTTGGGGCCTCGTCTGCTGTCCTGGCTGGGTGGCCTGTCTCTGATTCCAGTTCGTTCTCTGCTGCTGAGGTCTCACGTAGGGGACAGTCTGAACTGGTTGCTGAGCTCCCTGCTGGACCTGCTGTTCGCTCCCTCGGGTGCGACTAGCGACTGGTCCGGCTCTCCTTTTCTCAGCGTTATGCTTAGTTAGGCGATCCCACTTCTTAACGGAGGCTTCAATTTTCAGCGTCGTGCTATTTGGGGCCATTTTCACAAAGACAGCTTCGTTCCCTCTGTCCTTGACAATCACCCGCAGCACTTTGATATACCTATTTGGAGATATAACTTCCTTAATTTTGTGCCACACATTTAGCAGTGAAACGTCCCTTTTGAGTTGCTCTCTAGCCCTGCTAATATGGGCATCTTCATCCTCATCTTCGCCGTCCACCCATCTTTCGTAGACCTGTTGTGGTGTTTCGTTTGGTCCGACAGGGCTAGCGATGATGTACTGAAGCCATAGTTTCTTAGCACCATCTCCTCCTGGGGCGTCTCTAATCATAGGCCATGTCTCAACTAAATACTCTTTAGCTGTCTCTAGCCTACCTTTTTGGCGAACCAACTCCTTCAAGGTCTTAAATTGTTGCACCTCCCCCTCCATGTCATGTGGTTGGGGTACTGGGTTTTGTACTATTGTAGTTGATCCCAGCTGTGTCACATATTGGGACTGTTGGTTCAAAGAGGTTCTTGGGGCAGCTGGTACCGTTACAGTAACCGCTGCTCCATCATTATCAGAACCTGAATTCAGGTCATCGTCGGCTCTCAGCTCACATTTTGCTTTATTATTTATTGCTTTTTTAAGCCTTCTCAACATAAAATCATGTGCCACCGCCACGTAGCCATCCCTGAAATTCTTAGTCAGGTCTTGGTGAATTAATAATGTGGTATATGGCGGAGCCTGTAAAATGTTAATAGCCTCGCGATAAATTATTCGCATAGTTAGAGGCATTTTACTATCTAGCTTATTGAGCCAGGCAGGTGGATAGGGGCGATCTACTTGCCCTGCCTCGGGTATGTAAGCTTTTCGCCCATCCTTTGTCTCGATCCATCCCAGGTTAAGATCTCTAGCTACCCTTGCTGAGGATTGGTACACGTCAAACGTAGGTTGAGGATTTTTCTTTCTTTTACTAACTGGTCTTGTAACTATTTTCGGGTTCTGGCTGGGGTTGCCCGGGTCATCTTCTGATGAGGTTGAGTCTTGGTCTTCGTCAGCGGGGTTAGCGCCAATCGCGGTCGAAACAGGAGCTTGCTCTTCATCGTCTTCCTCTTCGCTCCCATCTCCTGGCATCGCTAACGGTCCCATCGGGTTTACATTTCCCATATGCCTTTTTTGTGAAACCTGTGGCAGGGGCACCGGCGTTATGGGGGGTTGTCCCGGAAAGAGCTCCCGTGCTGTTCCAGGGGTAGACGTGACGGGGCTAAAGGTCACCGTTCCCCTTGGGGCCTTGTTTTTTCCCTTTGGGGTTTGTCTGCTCGGTCCCGCTTGCTCTTCGTCCTCCACCTCCCGGGCAGCTTCTGACTTCCTTCCACTTACCGGGAGAGGCACGGGAGATGTTTTAACTGGGGATGAAGACTGGGGTGAGTCCCTGGGTTCTCCGTTTATTGATTGCTGGGGCTGGCGTCGTTCACGATGCATCTGTCTAGTACGGGTTAAAATCTCGTCTGTCACTGATTTAACTCGTTCCTCTCTCTGCTTTTTTGATATTACTATCACAAATTCTACTCCCGATGGTGTTGTTACAGAAGTCTTAGCTCTTAGAGTGAACGCTGCTACTGCTATGGACTCAGCCTGTTGCCACTGCATCTTTCCAGTTTTAATCCAATTTACAGCCATCACTATTCTCTCCGCTCCTTCTCCTAACGCTTTGTCGACCCCCCTCTCCAATGCTTTTGCCATCTCGTCCGCATATTGTGACTGATCGATATTGGGGTTCCACTCTGTCCCTGGCACGTGTATTATCATGCCGTAGGGAGTGTTCCCGCCACTAGTTTTTGCCGCTATTATTGGCCGCTGATTATCTTTTTGTAATTCTTGTTTAACCTCTAATTCATATTCTTGTCCCGCTTCCTGCCTTAAAATGTTTCCAAGCGCTTTACTATGCGGTTTTAGTGATCTATCTGTTATTATCACTATAGCATCCCCCCGTATTTGCCAGGGGCTTCCCACATAGTGGCACAATATTACACCATTCCCGATTGAAACCCTTTTTGTTTCCTCCGGCAGCCCACCCAGGGGCGCCGTTCTTATCAGGGGAGTCATTTTTACAATTTTTCCTGGGCTTTCATTTTCTGATGCTCCTGCATCCTCCTCATGGACACATGAGCCCATATCAACAAAGCCCTCTTCACCAACGGCCTCAGCTGGCCTTTTCCGCATTTTTTGTAACTCTTTCTGCTTTTGATCAAATCCCGACTGCTCCCAGAGGTTGAAGCTTAATTCTTCAGCCCCCTTGGGATTTGCTAATTCCACCCTTATCTGCATTTTCTCAGCGAGGGATTTAATCGTAGAGTCCCACTGGACTCCGGTGCTAGTTACTTCCACTACGTTATACACATCCAACAACACAGTCCACCAGTGGACCCAAAGGCCCACCGTCCCAGAGGTGCATCCCTCTTGGGGGTGGTTTACCACTACTGTTGCTATGCCCATTATTTCGGGAAATTCACTCACAAACACTCCTGTTTCCTTCACCGACCTTTCCACCTCAGCTGCGAGGTCGGTAGGACGGATTGAAGGGTTATTTACTTCCAGGTGCCTTCTTGCTCCTGGTGGCCATCGATCTACACCTTCGCCCAGTAGCATAACCACTACTGGTATATCTGGTTGTTCTAGAGGATGGGGTGCAGGCATTAACCCTGCTACCCCCTCTGTGGGGCTGGGGGGCTTTCCCCTCCCATTTCTCCCTATTATTCTTTCCATTACTTCACTAGCGTGTTCTATAGCCCGCTTTGCTTTCTTATTGTAGGAGTGGAGCTATCTATTTCCGAAGCCTTCCCCGCGCGCTTTGGGTTCAGGGACGTACTTTAGCTCCTGGTTACTCAGCTCCGTACCTGTGTACGTTGCCTCTACTGCTATCGGGACTACCGCCTTCGGGTTTCCTACCTTTACTCGTCGGCGGATGTCCTCTCTCAAACGGTGGGGTGTGTTGTCCTTTCGGGTCGGTTGTAATCCTTCCCGCTTCTCTTCTCCGGGATCTGGATGTCTTCTTGTTCCAATGGACACGTCTGCTGAGAACCGAAAAAGGCTGCCTCCACTAGAACATTAGTCTAGTGGAAACACCTACCTTCTCTCCTTGGTTTCTCGACGACCTTCTTCTTGTGCCAATGGACACTCCTGTCAGGAACCGAAAAAAGGCTGCTTCCACTAGAACATTAGTCTAGTGGAAACCCCTACCTTTTCTCCTAGGTTCTCGACGACTTTCTTCTTGTGCCAATGGACACTCCTGTCGGGGAACCGAAAAAAGGCTGCCTCCACTAGAACATTAGTCTAGTGGAAACACCTACCTTTCCTCCTAGGTTCTCGACGACTTTCTTCTTGTGCCAATGGACACTCCTGTCGGGGAACCGAAAAAAGGCTGCCTCCACTAGAACATTAGTCTAGTGGAAACACCTACCTTTCCTCCTAGGTTCTCGACAACTTTCTTCTTGTGCCAATGGACACTCCTGTCGGGAACCGAAAACTTAAAAGTTTTTCAAAAACTCCAGGAGAAAAGGCAAGCGACCGGGAATCAGGGTTAGGTTTGCAGCGTCAGCCTCTGACACTGAGTCCGCTATCCAAGATAAGGGACTATAAATATCTTCAGGCACCCCGCAATAACTAAGCAAAGAGTATGGTAGTTTTGCTACAAATGGATACCTGAGATAACAAACCAATAAAATGGGCAACCGCACCCAATCTGGCAAGCCTAAATAGCGCAAACCATAGTTTAACATCACAAGTCTAGAAGAGACTGCCTCTCTCCGAGCAGCCTCTCAACATTAACTCTAACTGTTCAAGCCCTCCTTCTTTTTGTGGACAGGCCTGAACCACCCCTTGACTCAGCCCCCCCCTCAGGAAAGCGCGACGCAGCGCGCTCTGCCAAGTACACTATCAGTACTTTCACAGCTGACCAGAGCAGCAGGCCGCTGTTAAAGCCCATTCACTTTGAATGGCCTTCTCACACTCAACCTCTTTTAGAGTGCAAGTCTCATGGGGGAGCCAGTCACCGTTTCTTTAACACAAAATAGTACAATCAACTTCAACTCAAAAATCACACTAGATTTTCACAATTAAAGAAGCTCTTTTCCATGAAACACTATTCATCAAAGAGACTATTTTGTGTTAGCTCAGGGTCGTATGACATGACAATTTATCAGCGAGTTCGCTATCAGCTCCAAGCACTGTGCCCTCCGCTCAGAGCCGCGCTCACTCGGGTTCCGGTTTGGGCCTCGATCGATCCCGATTTTGACAAAAATGAGTCAATCGAGCCCCACGTCTGGGCGCCACATGTCAACTTCCGCTTACCCGCAGGACTTAAATCGGGAAATATGTCCTGATCGACTCTCCAATTAAAGGGTTAGAAATTCCCCTTTTTCCTCACCAGCTCTAAGGCGTCAGCGTGAGGAGACGGGAATTAAATAAGCCGATATATCAAAGTGGATTCACCTAGGTTTGTTCACTGTCATCTTATCATGAGGCCAATCCGTTTTCATACACCTATCAATCCTGAGTGAGTAACCACACACACAGAGCCCAGGAATGCTAGCATGTACACCTCACTTCATTGGCAGCTCCACTTCTCTGAGTTGTTTGCATTTGTTATTGACCTAGTAATTTAATAATCCTTGTTAGGATCATACGGATTTGTTACATATCGAGCAGGAGTATTTGACTTATATTAATACAGATGGAAGCATTGGTTAGAGGTTATTCAAATGCACTTACCTTCCTCCAAACGTCCTTTACTGTTGTCCGTCTTGGAAAAAATAATGAGGTGGACTTATAAAATGTCCGGAATAAATAAAATAAAATCAAAAAAATAATGAGGGCTCATCAAACGTCCCAAATAAAATCATAAACAAACATTAAGGTCTTATAAAACGACCAAAGAATAAAAATAAAATCATAAACAAATGTAAAGGTCTTATAAAACGACCAACTTATAAAAATAAAATCATAAACAAATAAAAAGGTCTTATAGAACGACCAAAATAAAAATAAAATCATAAACAAATAAAAAGGTCTTATAAAACGACCAACTTATACAAATAAAATCATAAACAAATGAAAAGGTCTTATAGAACGACCAAAAATAAAAATAAAATCATAAGCAAATGAAAGGGACTTATTAAAACGTCCAAAAATAAATATAATAAAATCAAAACAATATGAGACAAGATAATAGAATGATTAATACGAACTTTGTCTTTTAAATAATTTTATTGACGATAATAAGACAACCAATATAAATCGTAAAATCACATTTAATAATAAAACTTTAAATCAATCAAATTAAAATAAAATAAAATAAAATAAAATAAAATAAAATAAAATAAAACAAAATAAAACAGGAGATTAGGAATAGTATAACCTTTTACAATAAGCTTCACAAGATTGATCATTCCTCGGAAAAGCTTAAGACCTGATTGACAATAAGATGTTTTTGGCAAAAATAATTTTGAAGATATGAGAGTGTATTAAATGGCCCCCACCCTAACACGCGATTAGTCATTCATATCTTCCTATTATACATCATTATTGCTAAAAGATTTGTACATTACCAATCATTGAAGAAAGGGTCCAACCACGGCTTAATCCCAGTCCTTCGTAAAAATCCAAAGTCCAGGCAGGCAGTTATATTCCATCTTCGAAAATACACTCTGTCCAGATACATCGCAGGGTGAAAAGGCGTAGCTCAGAGTTGGTGACGGCTTTTTATACTCTTGGGCCACACCACTGACTCCTTCCGGTGAATGTCTCTCCGCGCACCTTCTCATATCAAAGCGCACTTGCTGGGACTCATTTCCAGTAATCTTCCACAGACGAGCCATGAAGATGAGTCATGAGGTCATACATTCCTTACAAATGTGTCATGGATACACAGCGTTGCATGATGAGTCATACATGAAAATATGTCAAGGTCTTCAGCTCTATTCGACAATGATGAACGTTAAAATCAATAAAATCATATATATATTAATTAAGCAAGCATGAATAACATATATATACATGACATGTTAAATCCCAAATTCTCTCAGCTTGAACTTAACAGGTTAATTCTAATCTCTGTTGCACATCTTGTATATATCTTTGTTAAATCAAACAATACATACAGATAATCTTTTCAATGCAGTTACAACAATATTATCAGCGATAAAAGACAGTATCGATTATAAATGAAAGAAAAGAAAAAGAAAGACAGCAAAACTTCATAGTTGGCTTTCAATGTGTTACAAACATTGATCCGAAAATCAGGTTAACAATTATCGAATATAGATTGTGTTGTGTATTATTATTTAATTCAGGATATCATTTATTTATATTTAATTTGTATCTTATATGGAATGTCCGGGCAATGCTGAGTGGGTGGCTTAGTTGTACAGGTTTGGCGGCATCTGGTGGTTACTTTGAGGAACTACACCCAGAGGCCAAAGAATATTTATCAGTCCTGTAGACACCTATTGGTCTCTAACTAAGAATTGAGTCTAGCCCATTAATTTGCTATCTCATTTTACATGATATGGCGTTTCATCTGACCCACTCAATCTACTCAATTCAACAATACACATCATCGCTCGTTGTACTCATTGCACAATGTTTACTTTTATTGTCCAAAGGGGCAATCAAAAATGAATAAAACAAAATGGAAACGTACATACGTTTGGATCGGTGTGAAGCCAGTGAACAATTTGAGTGGTGGAAACTAAAAGAATATTCATAAATGACTTAGTTATCACACTTAGAATGATTGTACATTTTTTGTACAAAATACCGTATGTGGGGTATTTTTTATTTTTTTTTATATAAGCCTCAAGGGCTAGGTGGCGCTGTATTTATAACTGAATGTTGTCATCGAGATACCTTCAGGCCTTGATTATAAGCATACATGTCAAGTGTGGGATTTTTTTTTTATACAGTGGCATCTAGTGGTGAAACAATAAATCATTCGGAAAAAAAACCCAATTGTTTGTGTTAGTAGTATGTAAAAAGATATGTTGTATCGCATAAACGTACTTTTTTTAAATATAACGGTTAGTCTAGAATTCGCAAATTATCTTACATGTCCGAGCCGCGGCTTCTAGTGTCCGCCATGTTTCGCCGCCATCTTTCTGCTACGGGTGCCGTCAAACACAAATTTCAGCGCTCCATTTCTTAACGCGTTTTTGGAACGCACTTCCGGTTTGTATGGCGACCGCATTTCCACGAAGAAGAAGAGTTTCCGGTCCCCGAAGAGAGCATTATCAAGCATCACACTTACTTTGGGAATTTATTTTATTTCAGCGCGACAAAACAAGAGTTTATATTGTAGCCGCATTTGCCAGATGGAGAGAAATGAGGAACAGACTAGGTTTGGGACGTGCCGGTGCCTTCGACTGCTTTCTACTTGACCGGTAAGTAAGAGTACATTTGTGTTTACGTTTTGAGAGCGAGAGAAAAAGTATACACTGTACTAATTAATACGATGTTCGTACCTTTGTTTTACGATTACTGTAGCTGTTGATTAGCAACTCCGCACCACTCGAACGATTTCGTTATGTAGCTACTTGCTTTGAAAAAAAAAAAGATTCCCGCTGGCACGTTATATTTAGAGTAAATGCGCAAGTTATTGTGTAATGTAATGTAACTGTGATTTCGGAGGTATATTTGCCCATAACTTCAATGGAGAATCTAAAGCATACTGTATTAGTGGAGGAGTTGAACATTATTTTCGTTGTGGTTGGTGAAAATAGTGTTCTCGAAATTAATTTTCGGCAGGGAATAACTTTCTGGACTTAAATGCTGGCTGTACCGTAAGCACTGCTAGAGTCTGAACTCTCTGACTCAAGTGTGTACTGGTCCATTGTGTAATTGGGTGCACAAGAATTTACAGGCTGCCACGTTTTCCACGGAAATTCGACAAGCAAGCAGCCTTTGCATATTCTATGCAGTATGCAGTCAAGTTACTTTTATCTAGCTAATACAATGTTTTGGGCCCAAAAACTAAAGATCTTACCTCTATTTTGGGGGCTTTGTTGGAAAATTGGTGACATATAGTAGTATCATCAATTATTCTATTTTATTTTATAATTGTGTTTTTGTTTGTGTCACACTAGATCAACAGCCAAACTTGAGGGGTTCCAGAACCATATTCTGATGTATACAAGCATTCATGCACCGTTTAAATACATCACCGACCTGCAAGAAAAAAAATATCAAGGGGAGAGTCAGCAGCCAAATTGGAATGCCCCGAATGAGGACACTTGAATGGAGGACCCCAGAAGGCTTCGGTGTTGTACCACCAGTATCTCCACCTACCATATCTGAGCTGCAACAAACTGAAGTCAGCCGACGTCTTGGTATGTCATTTACATATGGACGGCATTGCACACTACATGAACTTTTTGTGTGAAGCAATACGGAATGGTCACATGTACAAGCACCACTTGTTTTACACAGGACCTGCTGACCAGGTGTCTGAAGCCATGGAGTGACTCCTCCCTCACTTTCCTCAGCAGCCAAATTGGAATGTCCCAAATGAGGACACTTGAATGCAGGACCCCAGAAGGCTTCGGTGTTGTACCACCAGTATCTCCACCTACCATATCTGAGCTGCAACAAACTGAAGTCAGCCGACGTCTTGGTATGTCATTTACATATGGACGGCATTGCACACTACATTAACTTTTTGTGTGAAGCAATACGGAATGGTCACATGTACAAGCACCACTTGTTTTACACAGGACCTGCTGACCAGGTGTCTGAAGCCATGGAGTGACTCCTCCCTCACTTTCCTCAGCAAGCCTTTGAAGAATATGATATCATCGTTGGTGGGAACATGCCCTCACTCCATAACATGTACTTGTGCAGTCAAGGAGCATGTCAAACTTAATAAAACCAGCAAACATTGAAGTGACTTCATTTTTACTGCAGTCTGTTCACACAATCAATGGACAAGCCTTCCTTGATTTTGCCCCAATAACATCATAGAGTAGGCGAAAAGTAGTGTTACAGATCATACTATGTGTTCGGGAGAGTTTGAGGAATGTTGCAATGTTAATGGGGGACAATGTCAGCACACACACACACACACAAAAAAAAAAAAACCATCATGGTATTGAGTTAATCAGATATTTTAGCTGTGTACAACACATACCTGCTCTGTAACACTACCTTTGGCCCAAACCTGTATGTCTATTTTCCATATTTTGAAATGCACAGCGTATTGGTAAATTTCTGGATCAACTGCAATTCATGTCGCTCATTATATTATAACAGCATTTTTTTTTTTTTAGTTAATATGTTCATTTCATGTAGACTTTTATTTTACTTTATTTTATTTATTCATTTTCATGTACTGTACCTTACATTCATTGGCCAATGAAGAATTCCTTGTCATTGCAAGCATTTATAATAATTCTCCAGGCTTTTGATGTTTTACATTTCTAGTCATGTAAAATAGTGTTAGGTTAGGTGTCGAATGAACACTGCATGTTGACGCCAAAGGAAATAGTATTTTTTAGTTATTCAAAATGTACAAATTAACACACAACAACAATATACAAGTTATACAAACTACAGCAAGTGTCAGACATGGACTAATTATATGCCAGGTAAAAAACCTTTGTATTGTCCTCGAGGATCTGGGAAAGTGTCACTTATTTGCCACAAGTCACCAAGGTGCTGCAGTCTGGGATCCAGGTACAGGAAATCATGGTGATGCTGATGTGGGATCCAGGTACAGGAAATCATGGTGGTGCTGATGTGTCAGCAATGTGTCAAAAAGTATTTCTTGGTGTCAGTCTATCAGCTGGACTTGGATATCTTCATGTTCCTCCATGGTCATTTCCTGTACGAGTCTCTGCAAGAAGGTAACAATTGTATGTCAGATGAGGTACCAAACAATGAACTGAAAGTCACTGAGCCAATTAAGTACATTATTACATGAGCAAGACTATTTGTGAAAGCCATGTAAATTCCTGCACATCGAAGTACAAGGAAGCTGTTGTATCTTCAATCAAAACTAATTAAGTTGCTTAGTGATATTTATTAGGTAAAATTGTTCAACATGGTGACAAATCGATATCTGAGTAAAGGGTTTCAAATGTTTTTGTAAGCAGCACTTTTCTGAGTGGTTAGTAGCAACAAGACACGGGGGGGTTTACGAGTCTGAGTTGCATCTGTGTAGTTCAGTTAACACCATTATTTTTGTACGATATACTAAACATATCAGCAAACGATGTAATCTAAATACCACATATTCCAAGCAAAGGTATGTTTTGAGCCATTCACATGCATGCTCGAATGGAATTATTTTTCCATGATGACATAATTGTACGTTACGAGACACCGCGTTCACTTCCGCGTTCTCTTCCTCGTCTCCCTCGCCCTCTTTGAGATGGTCCACATGTCTATAAAACATATAACATAACTGTGTGTTCTCTGTTGCATAGTTTAGTTGCACTAACAAATATGAACAGATAGCCATTATCATTAGCTGACGTACAGTATTTCCTAACAATGCCGACAAAAATATTAATTCTGAAATTAAATGACTAAATCACAAATATTAGGGGTCTGTACAGTATTTCTAAAAAATGCAATTCACTTACGTCATCACTCGAGGTATACCAGAAGTTGTTTGCGTTCTGTTCCGGTGAAATTGGTGGTAGGCTGTTGAAGTAGGGTCTCTCTGAGACGCCGTAGTTCGTGTGCTTAAAATCATTGCATTATCTTGTTTGACCGATAGATGGCGGTCGTGAGCTACACACTGGGGCTTTAAGCATATCCTTCATTCACGATATTGCTTTTAATGTCCATAGAGGCTATCAAAAATAAATAAAAATATATATATGTTTGGATAAGTCTGATGCCAGTGAACATTTTGAGTGGTGGAAACTAAAAGAATATTCATAAATGACTTAGTTATCACACTTAGAATGAGTTTACATTTTTTGTACAAAATACCGTATGTGGGGTATTTTTTTTCATGCCTCAAGGGCTAGGTGGCGCTGCATATATAACTGAATGTTGTCATAGAGATAACTTCAGGCCTTGACGATAAACATACATGTCAAGTTTGGGATTTTTTGGAGCATGTACCGGGGAGTTATCAAGCATATCCTTTTTCATTGCGAAACACACATTTTGATGCCCCGCCCTCATCATATAGTATTTCGAAAAGTCAAGATTTTTCCCCCTGTCGTTGGCTCAGGTCTTGACATGGTCCAGGCCAAGTCTTAACTCAGTCGGATGAAACGTGTAGGAGAAGTGGGCAAAAGTCTGCCCCCTGTGAATGTGCAAAAATCGTCAAAAATGGGACATTCAAAAATTCGTAGCTCACTTCCTGTTCATTTTAGCATATGGGTACAAGAGACTTTTTTGTAGGTCTTGAGCTCCCTCATACACCTAAAAATATTCGTCGTTCTTGCTTAAACGTACAACCGGGGCTGCTTCGTTAAAAATTTCGAGGGGGCGCTATTGAGTCATTTTTTTTAAAATAGCACAATCAACAATAAAATATTGCTCATTTTACCAGGCCAGATGTGTGTGCCAAGTTTCAGGAGTTTCTGTGCATGTTTAGACCCTCAAAACTGGCGTTGTTTTCTTGGCGAACAGCGCTTAGCCACGCCCACAGCAATTCGCGAAAACTCACAAACTTCGTGTTGTGACATCATGAAGGCCGAAACCCTCATCTGAGCAAATATGAGGAAGGTCCAGTTAACGTGTTTGGAGAAAAACGTAGAAGAAAATTCGTAAGAAAAAAAATTGCCACTAGGTGGCGCTATCAGTTAGATGAAATGTAAGTTAGTAGATGTCTTTAGAGCTGGACTCTCATCAAATGTGTGAAATTTTGAGAAGATAGGATCATCTCGGTCAGGTTAATGCAGCTTTTATTGTCACGAAAAATCTTCAGACTTTGCGTCACCGTAGCGGCCACGCCCTTTGGCGAAAAGTTACAATATTCGGTGTGGGGCATCATCAACATCTTAAGGCTTTTCTGACCAATTTTCAACTGGATCCCTTCAACGAGCTCAGCACAGTAGCTAAAAACGTAAAGTATGACATTTATTGTCACCACTAGGTGGCGCTATATATATAACAGAATTGTATCATATAGATGTTTTCAGGCCGTGACTATTACGTTGCCTGAGAAGTTTGAGATTTTTTGGAGCTTGTACATGGGAGTTATTCAGCATTTGCTCTTTCTGGACAAATGAAATTTTAAAGGCAATATTTGATGCCCCGCCCCCGTCATATAGTATTCCGAAAAGGCAAGACTTTTTGCCCAGCTGTTCTCTTAGGTCTTGAGATGATAAATGCCAAGTTTGAAGTCAATGGGATGAAAGATGTTTGCATAGGGGGAAAAAGCATGACCACAGTGAATGTGCCAAAATAGGCCAAAATTGGACATTAAAAAATTCATAGCTCACTTCCTGTACATTTTAGCTACATGGTCCCAATAGACTTTTTTGTGCGTCTCGGGGTGCTACACGTGCCTGCCAATTTTCGTTGCTCTAGCTCAAATGTGCCGGGCTTGGTTTTTATTTTTCAATGCTAGGGGGCGCTATAGAGTCGCGTTGTTATAACGACTTCATAATATCAAATTTTTCGCCGGACCTGAGGAGTGTGCAAAGTTCGGTGAGTTTTCGTGAATATTTAGGTACCCAAAATCGCGATTGTTTGCGGAGAATAAAGAATAATAATAATAATAATAATAATAATAATAATAACTAGAGCTGCGAGCAGCTATAAAGGGCCCTCGCAACCCGGGCCACGTTGGGGTATATGCAAGTCGGGGGACTTGCACGTTGGGGTACTGTTAAATAGACAAGGACCATGGAAAATAGAAATGCATTTGCCGTGCCTTGTGTGTAAAAAGGTGCAGTAAAAGGCCAAAAATGATGCACAATTCCCAAAATAAATTCAAAAGTGTGGACTTTCTGATGTGTGTGCAAAGTTTCATGAAAAGTCGCTCGTTTGATATTCAAAACCAGCATCTGTTCATTTGAAAACATTGCATGGCACAGAGATGGTGTGTGATCAAATAAAAAGCTTTTTGATGACTCTTAATGTGGTGTCGCTGTGCAACACATATGTATTCATGACATAGTGAAGTATTGTGACAGTTTTGTAGGGTCCAGCAAACAGTAAATGTGTGACAGTTATTCAAGAAAAAATGTAGCTTTGAAGCAGGCTAACCAATGACATCATCTAAAGGGGAAAAAAGCACATGAGCAAGCATAGGTATAAGTAGAGGAGAAAAAGAGATGAAAGAAGTGCGAGAGATGGAACAGGAGAGGAATGCAGCTGTTTATGTAGAGCTGTTGTAACAGGACAGATTAAATAACACTTTAACCTGGGGTTAACAGCGCCCTAGGACAGATAAACTCTTTAGTGTAAAAGTTTTCTGGGACAGATGAATCCCTTGGGGTCAAAGAGTTTGGGTTAGCACATAGTCTGTCTTAGGATAATGTAACCTCCATGGATGAATTAGTCCTAGGACGCTTTGACCTGCGGGCTAAAACTTCAGGGGGGTTAACCTGTCCTGTTATATTGTGATCATCGTCTTCGTGCATGTCCTCAGTGGCTTCTTCTGTCTGTGTGGCAGCATTTGATACATCTGTAGAACAAAAAAGAATGAAGAATCATGTTAGATCTGTGAAGTTTGGTTGTCTTAGGTGTAGTTTACAGAACAGTCGTGTGCATATTTTTAGCATGGTAGTGTCTTAATACAAATGCATATTATGTAATGCACTGTATATGGATATTACAGACGTAATATTTGACGGTGATCTTATATTCATAGTTTTTGCCCGTTAATAAATAATATAGCTAGTAAGTAATAAGACACGCAAAAATGGTATAGTTGAATCCTCTGGGTCAAAAAGCAATGTTTTAGGATTGTGTGATGAAATGATGAATAAAAGTAAGGATACGACAGGTACATAAATGGTTATGTAAGTGTAAAATTTGGCATGGTGTGTCCAGATACATGCAGGATAAGTATAAAATATTATGGTGTGTGATTGATTTTTTCTTAGTAAAAATTAGTATTGTAATGGTCAGTATGTCCCAAAAATTTTTTAAAAAAAATCTATGGTATAGAAACATCATAATCAGGGGCAAAGACATAAACATAATAATAGTAATTAATAATGATAGAATTTAAATACAATCTTTTCCATGAATATGTCAGTTATTTTGAGAAGATACAGAAAAAAAAGAACTTTGAAGTGTCTATCAGTGGATGAAAGAGGGCAAGATCACAGCATAGCTACATGATATCAGTCACATTTGAAAGTAATCAAGTGTAGTATGTATTCACATTATATACATTGAGAAATTGCGGCTCAATAATCAGTCAGAGTTTTAGTTAACAGTCCAATGTTACCTTCAAGATATTCCTAACAGAAAAAAAGGAACGTGCATTAACAAAAAAATGTAAAAATGTCCATTGTCAAACATGTCATTCATTATACACAATGTGTAGGATGGGGATGCTTGCTGTGTTAGTGTTTGTGTGTCTTCCATGTCATATAGCTTACCATCACGGACAAATGCATCACATGCATCCTTTATATCCAATGCAGTCTGGAGTTCTTTCACAAGCTTGGTTTTGAAGTCTATCTGTTTTTCAAGTGCTCGATTGACTCGAGTCACATGGACTAGTTGGTTCATTTGGGAATGAAGATCAAGGCTGCGCTGGTATAAGTCGTTGCGACTGGAAGCATGATCAATGCATGCATACTGTAATGACAAAGCAATCAATGAAAATCAGTCATGTTAGATTCCATGATTCTAAATAGCAGAGGTAACGTGTTGGTGCAAAACGTTGTGGTCGTGTTGCATGTTACTCAATGGCTGTGTGTGTCAAAACGAGTTTATTTGAAAGAATATACAAATATATACACACGGACATATATATTTATACAGTATAACATTACCGCATGTATTGGTTTTAAGGAAAGAGTTGAAAAGCAGTGTTCAGAAAAAAGCATAAGACGCACAAAGTACCATTTCACTACATGTAATAAGTTGTCAAGTAGACATGTGAATTAAGTGGTTAAGATAGTGGCTACTGTGCAAGTAAGCTTCAATTGTCTCTAAAAGGTTAGCATATGTGTTCTACATGATATCAATGGCTAGACGTGCTCGTGGAGAAACATTACAAACAGAAAAACACACTAAAGGTGCCTTTAACAAACCTGTTAATAAATGAGAACTTAATACATATATGTATGGCATACTGTATATGATTGAGAAAGTTGTCCTGTTTAGTTTATGTATTGTATACTTACGGAAAAAAGTTGGCAATCTTTGCGTATGGAGATGATTAGAGGGTCTTTATCAAAAGAGAATTTGCTTGGTGATTTGTTCATGTTCTGTAGAAAAGCAAAGGAGTAGAAATAAATACAGTATCATACTTCATAAACATACAAGAAATTTGTAGCTGTATTAACCATTGTTGGTATTTGAAGTGATAATTTAGGAATAGAAGTGTAGTGATTGCAGAATTTATAGAGTGCTTACCTTGTATGACTTTGTAGATGGAAATGTCTTTTGTTGAAAGAGCTCTTTGTTGTCTACTATATATGCAAGGACAAGCATAAGTAGGTGTGGTTATGAAGTACTTGACCATTGAAATAAAGCAGTGGTATCAAATGTATGGACCGTGGTTTGGCTCAGGCCTGCAAAGGGGTTTAATGTGGCACAAGAGATAATCTTGTAAGGTACAAAAAATAATAATAATATAATAGGTATGCCTCTGAGTTTTCACAAATCTAGGTCAAGTCAAGTCATCTTTAGTTATTTCGCGCTTGAATCATCCAATCGGAAATGCTCCATAAAAAATGTATAGAGGGTGCGATTTATTGCAAATTGCACAAGAAATCTCTAAAAATTCATGTTAATGACAAGTCTGATGTGTGTGCAAAGTTTCACGAGTTTTCACACATTTATAGATAAAAAAAAACAAAGCAGCACTTTACTTGGCAACCAATGCATCGCTATAGCAGCAGCGTGCGACAAAATAAAAAACTTTCGATAAATTTGCCTCTTAAACATCTTAAGATGAAACACACCAAGTTTGAACACGGTCGGATGAATTTTGTAGGAGGAGTTAAAATATGACCCCTAAAAAAGGCCACAAAAAAAGGCTACAAATCCCATCATAAATCAAAATGGCGGACTTCCTGTTTGGTTTAGCACATGGTTCCAAGAGACTTTTTTGTACATCGTGGGCTCTTATGTATGCCTCTAAATTATCATAGCGCTAGGTGAAACGTACAACCGGGAATGCTTCGTTAAAGAGGAGTTTTTTAGCTCAAAATGTGATGCCCGGCCCCTACGGGACTTCCTGTTGGGTTTAGCACATGGCACCAAGAGACTTTTTTGTACATCGTGGGCTGTTACATTTGTCTCCAAATTTTCGTAGCTCTAGCTGCTTCGTACAACTGGGAATGCTTCATTAAGAAGTAATTTTTTCCTTTGCAAACTGTGCATGCCACGGCAACAGCGTGCGACAAAATAAAAAGCTTTCAATAACTTTTCATCTTCAACATCTTAAGATGAATCACACCAAGTTTGGAGATGATCGGATAAACTCTGTAGGAGGAGTTCGTTAAAATAAGACCCCTATGAAATGGCCCAAAAAATGGCAACACGTTCCAAAGTAAATCAAAATGGCGGACTTCCTGTTCGGTTTAGCATATGGTTCAAAAAGAGTTTTTTGTACCTTGAGGGCTGTTACATATGTCTTCAAATATTGGTAACTCTAGGTGAAATGTACAGCCGGGAATGCTTCATTAAGTTAGAATTTTGAAACACAAAATTTGATGCCTCGCCTCTGGCGGACTTCCTGTTAGGTTTAGCATATGGCACCAACAGGCTTTTTTGTAGATCATAGTCTGTTACATATGTGTACCAATTTTCGTAGCTCTAGATTAAACGTACCACCGGCAATGCTTCGTTAAGTAAGAATTTTGAAACTGTAAATTTGATGCCCCGCCACCGTCATATAGTATGTCAAAAACTTTAGATTTTTTACCATGATGTTGTCCCAGGTGTTGAGATGGTACAGCCCAAGTTTGAAGTCAATCGGGTTAACCGTGTAGGAGAAGCGGGCAAAAGTATGACCCCTGTAAATGTGCAAAAATGGGCCAAAATTTGACATTCAAATACTCATACCTCACTTCCTGTCTATTTTAGGGTACACATATCAAAGAGGTTTTTGTTCATCTGGATGTGCTACAGGTGCCACACAATTTTCGTAGCCATAGGACAATCGTAGCGGGACAGGGATCCGTTAAACCTATGTAGGTGGCGCTACAGAGCCATTTTTCTGTTATCATGTATGGCGACTTTAAAATATCAAATTTTTCGCCAGACCCGATCTGCGTGTAAAGTTTGGTGAGTTTTCGTTCATGTTTAGTGCCTCAAAAATGTGGTTGTTTGCGGAAAAGAATAATAACAAAGAAAAAGAAGAAGAAGAAGAAGAAGAAGAAGAAGAATAAGAATTCCTTCAGGAACAATAGGGACCTCGCAGCGGTCGTTGCTCGGGCCCTAACTAGAGCTGCGAGCAGCTATAAAGGGCCCTCGCAGCCCGGGCCACGTTGGGGTCCTTGCACGTTGGGGTACTTGCACGTTGGGGTACTGGCACGTTGGGGTACTGGCATATTGGAAGCAAAATTTCTTTGAAAATGGCATAATAAACGTTTACATGTAGAATATTTTTTTTTCCAGTGTCTGTCAAGCTCAACGGATTTTGGTGATTGTTAAGACCTGCAAAAATCAGCGTCCTTATTTATTTTTAGGCAATGAGTTGCCCTGATTGGTATTTTTTTGTAAAAGTGTATATACACATCATCGCTCGTTGTACTCATTGCACAATGTTTACTTTTATTGTCCAAAGGGGCAATCAAAAATGAATAAAACAAAATGGAAACGTACATACGTTTGGATCGGTGTGAAGCCAGTGAACAATTTGAGTGGTGGAAACTAAAAGAATATTCATAAATGACTTAGTTATCACACTTAGAATGAGTGTACATTTTTTGTACAAAATACCGTATGTGGGGTATTTTTTTTTTTTTTATATAAGCCTCAAGGGCTAGGTGGCGCTGTATTTATAACTGAATGTTGTCATAGAGATACCTTCAGGCCTTGATTATAAGCATACATGTCAAGTGTGGTATTTTTTTTGGAGCATGTACCGTGGAGTTATTAAGCATATCCTTCATTCACGATATTGCTTTTAATGTCCATAGAGGCTATCAAAAATAAAAAAAAATATATATATGTTTGGATAAGTCTGATGCCAGTGAACATTTTGAGTGGTGGAAACTAAAAGAATATTCATAAATGACTTCGTTATCACACTTAGAATGAGTTTACATTTTTTGTACAAAATACCGTATGTGGGGTATTTTTTTTTCATGCCTCAAGGGCTAGGTGGCGCTGCATATATAACTGAATGTTGTCATAAGGCGCTTTCACACCAAAAAGCCCAGGAACTTTGAGTTCATGGTAGAGTCAGTTCCGGGTCCGAAGAACTTGTGAGCGGCCCACGAGTTTGCGTTCACACGGCATGAAAGCAGGCAGGGTAGTTTATTCAAATGAGACTGATGACGTATGTCAGGGGAGGAAAAAAAACAGCACTACCCCGCCTGTCCAGCAAGTGGCGGTACCGGTAAAACTGAATGACAAACAACCAGTGTGACGTTGAAAAACGCGACCTTTGACCCTCCATCGCCATTTGTTACGATACAAGGCATATCATCTTTTCGTTTTCCTTGTCATGTTGTACAGAGTTGTGTTTGCAGCAATTAGAACTTCACGGGAAAGGTTGATGAGAACCATTGGGACCCGCCGTATTACCACATCAAGATGAGAAATGGGCAGGACTTGCTCACTTGGAAAGACAGTCAAACCTGCAAACACGAAGACGTGCACTGGTAAGGTTTAAACACAATTATACGAAATTTATTTCACATCGGAATTAAGCTGTAACATGTAACGGAGCTCCCCTTGCAAGGTGGAGAACACGAAAAAAAAAATGAAGTTACAGAGTGTATTAGTGCCTTAAACACAACGTATGACTGGCGCGTTCAGTTGCACGTTTACTTGCGTGTGTCCCCGCGCGTCGGTCGTTTGTGGATATTTTGTCTTACTTTCTGCCATGAAAAGGGCAATCGCTGGAAACTGGTGTTTCCTGCCTAGTTCTCGTGCAATTCACGGCAAAATAGGGCTTGATGGCGAGTTGCTGTTCACGCTACATGTACGCTGCGTATTTCATAATACCGTTGGACCTGGACGTATTGTTAGTCTGTCCGCATGTTTTGTTTTTTGTTTTTTTCTGTTAAACACATGATTGACCGATCCAAAGTGTTGAAATGGCTTGCTTTCTTTGACGATGCACGAATGTTAGAACAAAGGTGCCGGGATTTTGGGAAAAGTGCTGATTTTGGAAGTGTCAGATTGCCACCTCAAGCCAGTGGTTTATCATAGGGCCATAAATTGGTGCATATTCCGCTATTTTAAGGTATTCTGTCATGTAAATCACAAGGCTGTTGCACAAAAGTAATTAATGTAGATATTAACATTTATTAATTTGTTGTGTTTCTGTTTCAGATTTGCCACTTCTACCAATCTGGGTGTGTTCCGCGCAGGGAGTGGAAGAACATCAGAACCTCTGAATGGTGGGACGCTGTAATTATGTTTGCATTACTGTTTGTCAAAAATAAAAACATTAAAAAGAATTCATTGAGCATAAGTTTTTATTCGTGTGGAAAAAAAACCAGAACCACAAAAGTGATATGAAAACAAAAGCATTTATTACTTATGCATTTGGCTTATTTGTGTCCACAAGTCTGTTTTGGGCTGCCAGGAAGCCCATTTGGAACTCTCTGTCGTGCCTTTGTTCAACCAGCTCATGTGCCACGTGTTCATCTTCCTTGCGCTCCTCGCTTCTGAGGTCAACTTCCTCCTTGTGCTGCTCGCGTCTGAGTTCAAGGTCCTCCTTGTGCAACTGCATTTCTTCTAAGAACATTGCACTCGTGGACTCCCCCTTCTTTTCATCAAATTGGTGCAGGTATTCCAAAAATAGGTGGTCTCGGTCCCGTGTCCGCTAACCTATAGGGATGTAAATGTACAATGAGTGACAGTAAATACTTTTGATGAGCTTCCAGTTACATGACTTTGAACTTATTGGAACTTGACAAAGGGGCAGGAAACTCTGTTCGAGTGGCGCAGTTTCTGCTTGTGGACGGACCATCCTCGCTTGTACCTTCCTAACGCATCGACTTAAACGGTTTCAACAGATTCGTGCAATGAGTAAGAGTACAGTACAATGATTTAGGTAGGGGTAAAACACGGCACTCACGTTAATGTACTTTCATTTTTCATAGTTACAGAACAGAATATGCCACACTACATTGCCAAATATGGCGGCATGCACTTGAAGCTTTTTTAGGCAATACACACTAGTAAAATTGCAGGAATGTAACTTTTTTTTTTTTTTCCCCTTTCTCAATGCACCATTATGAGTGAAATGAAAATTGTATATGTGAGTATGAGGATTTATTATTGTGTATGCCTATGAATTTCATGTACATACGTTAATGACAAATGCACGCATGTGTTACGGTGCAATTGTTTACACAAGCAGGATTACACATTTTCTTTTAGTACATTCCAGTAAAAGAAAATGTGTAGTAAATTAATACATTCCAGTAATGTACTTTTTTTTTTTTTTTTTTTAATGAAATGAGTCAGTAGATATAAAGAATGGGTAGGACTAGACAATGTTACTTTTATTGTCCAAAGGAGCAATCAAAAATGAATAAAACAAAATGGAAACGTACATACGTTTGGATCGGTGTGAAGCCAGTGAACATTTTGAGTGGTGGAAACGAAAAGAATATTCATAAATGACTTAGTTATCACACTTAGAATGAGTGTACATTTTTTGTACAAAATACCGTATGTGGGGTATTTTTTAATTTTTTTTTTATATAAGCCTCAACGGCTAGGTGGCGCTGTATTTATAACTGAATGTTGTCATAGAGATACCTTCAGGCCTTGATTATAAGCATACATGTCAAGTGTGGGATTTTTTTGGAGCATGTATCGGGGAGTTATTAAGCATATCCTTTTTCAGTGCGAAACACAAATTTTGATGCCCCGCCCTCATCATATAGTATTTTCAAAAGTCAAGATTTTTCCGTCTGTTGTTGGCTCAGGTCTTGGCATGGTCCAGGTCAAGTCATAAGTCAGTCGGATAAAACGTGTAGGAGAAGTGGGCAAAAGTATGCCCTCTGAAAATGTGCAAAAATCGTAAAAAATGGGACATTCAAAAATTCGTAGCTCACTTCCTGTTCATTTTAGCATATGGGTCCAAGAGACTTTTTTGTAGGTCTTGGGCTCCCTCATACACCTAAAAATATTCGTCGTTCTTGCTTAAACGTACAACCGGGGCTGCTTCGTTAAAAACTTCTAGGGGGCGCTATTGAGTCATTTTTGTAAAAATAGCACAATCAACAATAAAATATTGCTCATTTTACCAGGCCAGATGTGTGTGCCAAGTTTCATGAGTTTCTGTGCATGTTTAGACCCTCAAAACTGGCGTTGTTTTCTTGGCGAACAGCGCTTAGCCACACCCACAGCAATTCGCGAAAACTCACAAACTTCGTGTTGTGACATCATGAAGGCCGAAACCCTCATCTGAGCAAATATGAGGTAGGTCCAGTTAACGTGTTTGGAGAAAAACGTAGAAGAAAATTCGTAAGAAAAAAAATTGCCACTAGGTGGCGCGATCAGTTAGATGAAATATAAGTTCATAGATGTCTTTAGGGCTGGACTCTCATCAAATGTGTGAAATTTTGAGAAGATAGGATCATCTCGGTCAAGTTAATGCAGCTTTTATTTTCACGAAAAATCTTCAGATTTTGCGTCACCGTAGCGGCCATGCCCTTTGGCGAAAAGTTACAATATTCGGTGTGGGGCATAATCAACATCTTAAGGCTTTTCTGACCAATTTTCAAATGGATCCCTTCAACAAGCTCAGCACAGTAGCTAAAAACGTAAAGTATGACATTTATTGTAACCACTAGGTGGCGCTATATGTATAACTGAATTTTATCATATAGATGTTTTCAGGCCGTGACTATTACGTTGCCTGAGAAGTTTGAGATTTTTTGGAGCTTGAACATGGGAGTTATTAAGCATTTGCTCTTTCTGGACAAATGAAATTTTAAAGGCAAATTTTGATGCCCCGCCTTCATCATATAGTATTTCGAAAGGTCAAGATTTTTCCCCCTGTCGTTGGCTCAGGTCTTGACATGGTCCAGGTCAAGTCTTAACTCAGTCAGATGAAACGTGTAGGAGAAGTGGGCAAAAGTCTGCGCCCTGTGAATGTGCAAAAATTGTCAAAAATGGGACATTCAAAAATTCGTAGCTCACTTCCTGTTCATTTTAGCATATGGGTCCAAGAGACTTTTTTGTAGGTCTTGGGCTCCCTCATACACCTAAAAATATTCGTCGTTCTTGCTTAAACGTACAACCGGGGCTGCTTCGTTAAAAACTTCTAGGGGGCGCTATTGAGTCATTTTTGTAAAAATAGCACAATCAACAATAAAATATTGCTCATTTTACCAGGCCAGATGTGTGTGCCAAGTTTCATGAGTTTCTGTGCATGTTTAGACCCTCAAAACTGGCGTTGTTTTCTTGGCGAACAGCGCTTAGCCACACCCACAGCAATTCGCGAAAACTCACAAACTTCGTGTTGTGACATCATGAAGGCCGAAACCCTCATCTGAGCAAATATGAGGTAGGTCCAGTTAACGTGTTTGGAGAAAAACGTAGAAGAAAATTCGTAATAAAAAAAATTGCCACTAGGTGGCGCTATCAGTTAGATGAAATATAAGTCAGTAGATGTCTTTAGGGCAGGACTCTCATAAAATGTGTGAAATTTTGAGAAGATAGGATCATCTCGGTCAAGTTAATGCAGCTTTTATTTTCACGAAAAATCTTCAGACTTTGCGTCACCGTAGCGGCCACGCCCTTTGGCGAAAAGTTACAATATTCGGTGTGGGGCATGATCAACATCTTAAGCCTTTTCTGACCAATTTTCAAATGGATCCCTTCAACAAGCTCAGCACAGTAGCTAAAAACGTAAAGTATGACATTTATTGTAACCACTAGGTGGCGCTATATGTATAACTGAATTTTATCATATAGATGTTTTCAGGCCGTGACTATTACGTTGCCTGAGAAGTTTGAAATTTTTTGGAGCTTGAACATGGGAGTTATTAAGCATTTGCTCTTTCTGGACAAATGAAATTTTAAAGGCAATATTTGATGCCCCGCCCCCGTCATATAGTATTTCAAAAAGGCAAGATGTTTTGCCCAGTTTTTCTCTCAGGTCTTGAGATGATAAATGCCAAGGTTGAAGTCAATTGGATGAAAAATGTTTGCAAAGGGGGAAAAAGCATGACCACAGTGAATGTGCCAAAATAGGCCAAAATTGGACATAAAAAAATTCATAGCTCACTTCCTGTACATTTTAGCTACATGGTCCCAATAGACTTTTTTGTGCGTCTCGGGGTGCTACAAGTGCCTGCCAATTTTTGTTGCTCTAGCTCAAACGTTCCGGGCTTGGTTTTTATTTTTCTACGCTAGGGGGCGCTATCGAGTCGCATTGTTATGACGACTTAATAATATCAAATTTTTCGCCGGGCCTGAGGAGTGTGCAAAGTTCGGTGAGTTTTCGTGAATGTTTAGGTACCCAAAATCGCGATCGTTTGCGGAGAATAAAGAAGAAGAAGAAGAAGAACTAGAGCTGCGAGCAGCTATAAAGGGCCCTCGCAGCCCGGGCCACGTTGGGGTACTTGCACGTTGGGGTACTGGCACGTTGGGGTACTGGCATATTGGAAGCAAAATTTCTTTGAAAATGGCATAATAAACGTTTACATGTAGAATATTTTTTTTGCCAGTGTCTGTCAAGCTCAACGGATTTTGGTGATTGTTAAGACCTGCAAAAATCAGCGTCCTTATTTATTTTTAGGCAATGAGTTGCCCTGATTGGTATTTTTTTGTAAAAGTGTATATACACATCATCGCTCGTTGTACTCATTGCACAATGTTTACTTTTATTGTCCAAAGGGGCAATCAAAAATGAATAAAACAAAATGGAAACGTACATACGTTTGGATCGGTGTGAAGCCAGTGAACAATTTGAGTGGTGGAAACTAAAAGAATATTCATAAATGACTTAGTTATCACACTTAGAATGAGTGTAAATTTTTTGTACAAAATACCGTATGTGGGGTATTTTTTTAATTTTTTTTATATAAGCCTCAACGGCTAGGTGGCGCTGTATTTATAACTGAATGTTGTCATAGAGATACCTTCAGGCCTTGATTATAAGCATACATGTCAAGTGTGGGTTTTTTTTGGAGCATGTACCGTGGAGTTATTAAGCATATCCTTCATTCACGATATTGCTTTTAATGTCCATAGAGGCTGTCAAAAATAAATAAAAATATATATGTTTGGATAAGTCTGATGCCAGTGAACATTTTGAGTGGTGGAAACTAAAAGAATATTCATAAATGACTTCGTTATCACACTTAGAATGAGTTTACATTTTTTGTACAAAATACCGTATGTGGGGTATTTTTTTTTCATGCCTCAAGGGCTAGGTGGCGCTGCATATATAACTGAATGTTGTCTTAGAGATAACTTCAGGCCTTGACGATAAACATACATGTCAAGTTTGGGATTTTTTGGAGCATGTACCGGGGAGTTATCAAGCATATCCTTTTTCATTGCGAAACACAAATTTTGATGCCCCGCCCTCATCATATAGTATTTCGAAAAGTCAAAATTTTTCCCCCTGTCGTTGGCTCAGGTCTTGACATGGTCCAGGCCAAGTCTTAACTCAGTCGGATGAAACGTGTAGGAGAGGTGGGCAAAAGTCTGCCCCCTGTGAATGTGCAAAAATCGTCAAAAATGGGACATTCAAAAATTCGTAGCTCACTTCCTGTTCATTTTAGCATATGGGTACAAGAGACTTTTTTGTAGGTCTTGGGCTCCCTCATACACCTGAAAATATTCGTCGTTCTTGCTTAAACGTACAACCGGGGCTGCTTCGTTAAAAATTTTGAGGGGGCGCTATTGAGTCATTTTTGTAAAAATAGCACAATCAACAATAAAATATTGCTCATTTTACCAGGCCAGATGTGTGTGCCAAGTTTCAGGAGTTTCTGTGCATGTTTAGACCCTCAAAACTGGCGTTGTTTTCTTGGCGAACAGCGCTTAGCCACGCCCACAGCAATTCGCGAAAACTCACAAACTTCGTGTTGTGACATCATGAAGGCCGAAACCCTCATCTGAGCAAATATGAGGTAGGTCCAGTTAACGTGTTTGGAGAAAAACGTAGAAGAAAATTCGTAAGAAAAAAAATTGCCACTAGGTGGCGCTATCAGTTAGATGAAATGTAAGTTAGTAGATGTCTTTAGAGCTGGACTCTCATCAAATGTGTGAAATTTTGAGAAGATAGGATCATCTCGGTCAAGTTAATGCAGCTTTTATTGTCACGAAAAATCTTCAGACTTTGCGTCACCGTAGCGGCCACGCCCTTTGGCGAAAAGTTACAATATTCGGTGTGGGGCATCATCAACATGTTAAGGCTTTTCTGACCAATTTTCAACTGGATCCCTTCAACGAGCTCAGCACAGTAGCTAAAAACGTAAAGTATGACATTTATTGTAACCACTAGGTGGCGCTATATGTATAACTGAATTTTGTCATATAGATGTTTTCAGGCCGTGACTATTACGTTGCCTGAGAAGTTTGAGATTTTTTGGAGCTTGTACATGGGAGTTATTCAGCATTTGCTCTTTCTGGACAAATGAAATTTTAAAGGCAATATTTGATGCCCCGCCCCCGTCATATAGTATTTCGAAAAGGCAAGACTTTTTGCCCAGCTGTTCTCTTAGGTCTTGAGATGATAAATACCAAGTTTGAAGTCAATGGGATGAAAAATGTTTGCATAGGGGGAAAAAGCATGACCACAGTGAATGTGCCAAAATAGGCCAAAATTGGACATTAAAAAATTCATAGCTCACTTCCTGTACATTTTAGCTACATGGTCCCAATAGACTTTTTTGTGCGTCTCGGGGTGCTACACGTGCCTGCCAATTTTCGTTGCTCTAGCTCAAACGTGCCGGGCTTGGTTTTTATTTTTCTATGCTAGGGGGCGCTATAGAGTCGCGTTGTTATAACGACTTCATAATATCAAATTTTTCGCCGGACCTGAGGAGTGTGCAAAGTTCGGTGAGTTTTCGTGAATATTTAGGTACCCAAAATCGCGATTGTTTGCGGAGAATAAAGAAGAAGAAGAATAATAACTACAGCTGCGAGCAGCTATAAAGGGCCCTCGCAGCCCGGGCCACGTTGGGGTCCTTGCACGTTGTGGTACTTGCATGTTGGGGTACTGGCACATTGGGGTACTGGCATATTGGAAGCAAAATTTCTTTGAAAATGGCATAATAAACGTTTACATGTAGAATATTTTTTTGCCAGTGTGTGTGTCAAGCTCAACGGGTTTTGGTGATTGTTAAGACCTGCAAAAATCAGCGTCCTTTTTTATTTTTAGGCAATGAGTTGCCCTGATTGGTATTTTTTTGTAAAAGTGTATATACACATCATCGCTCGTTGTACTCATTGCACAATGTTACTTTTATTGTCCAAAGGGGCAATCAAAAATGAATAAAACGAAATGGAAACGTACATACGTTTGGATCGGTGTGAAGCCAGTGAACAATTTGAGTGGTGGAAACTAAAAGAATATTCATAAATGACTTAGTTATCACACTTAGAATGAGTGTACATTTTTTGTACAAAATACCGTATGTGGGGTATTTTTTTTAATTTTTTATATAAGCCAGCCATAGTCAGGGCTAGGTGGCGCTGTATTTATAACTCAATGTTGTCATAGAGATACCTTCAGGCCTTGATTATAAGCATACATGTCAAGTGTGGGATTTTTTTTGGAGCATGTACCGTGGAGTTATTAAGCATATCCTTCATTCACGATATTGCTTTTAATGTCCATAGAGGCTATCAAAAATAAATAAAAATATATATATGTTTGGATAAGTCTGATGCCAGTGAACATTTTGAGTGGTGGAAACTAAAAGAATATTCAGAAATGACTTCGTTATCACACTTAGAATGAGTGTACATTTTTTGTACAAAATACCGTATGTGGGGTATTTTTTTTTTATTCCTCAAGGGCTAGGTGGCGCTGCATATATAACTGAATGTTGTCACAGAGATAACTTCAGGCCTTGACGATAAACATACATGTCAAGTTTGGGATTTTTTGGAGCATGTACCGGGGAGTTATCAAGCATATCCTTTTTCATTGCGAAACACAAAATTTGATGCCCCGTCCTCATCATATAGTATTTCGAAAAGTCAAAATTTTTCCCCCTGTCGTTGGCTCAGGTCTTGACATGGTCCAGGCCAAGTCTTAACTCAGTCGGATGAAACGTGTAGGAGAAGTGGGCAAAAGTCTGCCCCCTGTGAATGTGCAAAAATCGTCAAAAATGGGACATTCAAAAATTCATAGCTCACTTCCTGTTCATTTTAGCATATGGGTCCAAGAGACTTTTTTTGTAGGACTTGGGCCCCCTCATACACCTAAAAATATTCGTCGTTCTTGCTTAAACGTACAACCGGGGCTGCTTTGTTAAAAACTTCTAGGGGGCGCTATTGAGTCATTTTTGTAAAAAATAGCACAATCAACAATAAAATATGGCTCATTTTACCAGGCCAGATGTGTGTGCCAAGTTTCATGAGTTTCTGTGCATGTTTAGACCCTCAAAACTGGCGTTGTTTTCTTGTAGAACAGCGCTTAGCCACACCCACAGCAATTCGCGAAAACTCACAAACTTCGTGTTGTGACATCATGAAGGCCGAAACCCTCATCTGAGCAAATATGAGGTAGGTCCAGTTAACGTGTTTGGAGAAAAACGTAGAAGAAAATTCGTAAGAAAAAAAATTGCCACTAGGTGGCGCTATCAGTTAGATGAAATATAAGTCAGTAGATGTCTTTAGGGCTGGACTCTCATCAAATGTGTGAAATTTTGAGAAGATAGGATCATCTCGGTCAAGTTAATGCAGCTTTTATTTTCACGAAAAATCTTCAGACTTTGCGTCACCGTAGAGGCCACGCCCTTTGGCGAAAAGTTACAATATTCGGTGTGGGGCATGATCAACATCTTAAGGCTTTTCTGACCAATTTTCAAATGGATCCCTTCAACAAGCTCAGCACAGTAGCTAAAAACGTAAAGTATGACATTTATTGTAACCACTAGGTAGCGCTATATGTATAACTGAATTTTATCATATAGATGTTTTCAGGCCGTGACTATTACGTTGCCTGAGAAGTTTGAGATTTTTTGGAGCTTGAACATGGGAGTTATTAAGCATTTGCTCTTTCTCGACAAATGAAATTTTAAAGGCAATATTTGATGCCCCGCCCCCGTCATATAGTATTTCAAAAAGGCAAGATGTTTTGCCCAGTTGTTCTCTCAGGTCTTGAGATGATAAATGCCAAGTTTGAAGTCAATTGGATGAAAAATGTTTGCAAAGGGGGAAAAAGCATGACCACAGTGAATGTGCCAAAATAGGCCAAAATTGGACATAAAAAAATTCATAGCTCACTTCCTGTACATTTTAGCTACATGGTCCCAAGAGACTTTTTTGTGCGTCTCGGGGTACTACACGTGCCTGCCAATTTTTGTTGCTCTAGCTCAAACGTGCCGGGCTTGGTTTTTATTTTTCTACGCTAGGGGGCGCTATCGAGTCGCATTGTTATAACGACTTCATAATATCAAATTTTTCGCCGGACCTGAGGAGTGTGCAAAGTTCGGTGAGTTTTCGTGAATATTTAGGTACCCAAAATCGCGATTGTTTGCGGAGAATAAAGAATAATAATAATAATAATAATAATAATAATTTTTACAAAAACAATAGGGACCTCGCAGCGGTCGCTGCTCGGGCCCTAATAACTAGAGCTGCGAGCAGCTATAAAGGGCCCTCGCAGCCCGGGCCACGTTGGAGTCCTTGCACGTTGGGGTACTTGCACGTTAGGGTACTGGCACGTTGGGGTACTGGCATATTGGAAGCAAAATTTCTTTGAAAATGGCATAATAAACGTTTACATGTAGAATATTTTTTTTGCCAGTGTGTGTCAAGCTCAACGGGTTTTGGTGATTGTTAAGACCTGCAAAAATCAGCGTCCTTTTTTATATTTAGGCAATGAGTTGCCCTGATTGGTATTTTTTGTAAAAGTGTATATATACATCATCGCTCGTTGTACTCATTGCACAATGTTACTTTTATTGTCCAAAGGGGCAATCAAAAATGAATAAAACAAAATGGAAACGTACATACGTTTGGATCGGTGTGAAGACAGTGAACAATTTGAGTGGTGGAAACTAAAAGAATATTCAGAAATGACTTAGTCATCACACTTAAAATGAGTTTACATTTTTTTGTACAAAATACCGTATGTGTTTTTTTTTTTTTTTATATAAGCCTCAAGGGCTAGGTGGCGCTGTATTTATAACTGAATGTTGTCATCGAGATACCTTCAGGCCTTGATTATAAGCATACATGTCAAGTGTGGGATTTTTTTTGGAGCATGTACCGTGGAGTTATTAAGCATATCCTTCATTCACGATATTGCTTTTAATGTCCACAGAGGCTATCAAAAATAAATAAAAATATATATATGTTTGGATAAGTCTGATGCCAGTGAACATTTTGAGTGGTGGAAACTAAAAGAATATTCATAAATGACTTAGTTATCACACTTAGAATGAGTTTACATTTTTTGTACAAAATACCGTATGTGGGGTATTTTTTATTTATAATAAGCCTCAAGGGCTAGGTGGCGCTGCATATATAACTGAATGTTGTCATAGAGATACCTTCAGGCCTTGACGATAAACATACATGTCAAGTTTGGGATTTTTTGGAGCATGTACCGGGGAGTTATTAAGCATATCCTTTTTCAGTGCGAAACACAAATTTTGATGCCCCGCCTTCATCATATAGTATTTCGAAAATTTTTCCCCCTGTCGTTGGCTCAGGTCTTGACATGGTCCAGGTCAAGTCTTAACTCAGTCAGATGAAACGTGTAGGAGAAGTGGGCAAAAGTCTGCGCCCTGTGAATGTGCAAAAATTGTCAAAAATGGGACATTCAAAAATTCGTAGCTCACTTCCTGTTCATTTTAGCATATGGGTCCAAGAGACTTTTTTGTAGGTCTTGGGCTCCCTCATACACCTAAAAATATTCGTCGTTCTTGCTTAAACGTACAACCGGGGCTGCTTCGTTAAAAACTTCTAGGGGGCGCTATTGAGTCATTTTTGTAAAAATAGCACAATCAACAATAAAATATTGCTCATTTTACCAGGCCAGATGTGTGTGCCAAGTTTCATGAGTTTCTGTGCATGTTTAGACCCTCAAAACTGGCGTTGTTTTCTTGGCGAACAGCGCTTAGCCACACCTACAGCAATTCGCGAAAACTCACAAACTTCGTGTTGTGACATCATGAAGGCCGAAACCCTCATCTGAGCAAATATGAGGTAGGTCCAGTTAACGTGTTTGGAGAAAAACGTAGAAGAAAATTCGTAATAAAAAAAATTGCCACTAGGTGGCGCTATCAGTTAGATGAAATATAAGTCAGTAGATGTCTTTAGGGCTGGACTCTCATCAAATGTGTGAAATTTTGAGAAGATAGGATCATCTCGGTCAAGTTAATGCAGCTTTTATTTTCACGAAAAATCTTCAGACTTTGCGTCACCGTAGCGGCCACGCCCTTTGGCGAAAAGTTACAATATTCGGTGTGGGGCATGATCAACATCTTAAGGCTTTTCTGACCAATTTTCAAATGGATCCCTTCAACAAGCTCAGCACAGTAGCTAAAAACGTAAAGTATGACATTTATTGTAACCACTAGGTGGCGCTATATGTATAACTGAATTTTATCATATAGATGTTTTCAGGCCGTGACTATTACGTTGCCTGAGAAGTTTGAGATTTTTTGGAGCTTGAACATGGGAGTTATTAAGCATTTGCTCTTTCTGGACAAATGAAATTTTAAAGGCAATATTTGATGCCCCGCCCCCGTCATATAGTATTTCAAAAAGGCAAGATGTTTTGCCCAGTTTTTCTCTCAGGTCTTGAGATGATAAATGCCAAGTTTGAAGTCAATTGGATGAAAAATATTTGCAAAGGGGGAAAAAGCATGACCACAGTGAATGTGCCAAAATAGGCCAAAATTGGACATAAAAAAATTCATAGCTCACTTCCTGTACATTTTAGCTACATGGTCCCAATAGACTTTTTTGTGCGTCTCGGGGTGCTACACGTGCCTGCCAATTTTTGTTGCTCTAGCTCAAACGTGCCGGGCTTGGTTTTTATTTTTCTACGCTAGGGGGCGCTATCGCGTCGCATTGTTATGACGACTTAATAATATCAAATTTTTCGCCGGGCCTGAGGAGTGTGCAAAGTTCGGTGAGTTTTCGTGAATGTTTAGGTACCCAAAATCGCGATCGTTTGCGGAGAATAAAGAAGAAGAAGAAGAAGAAGAAGAAGAAGAATAACTAGAGCTGCGAGCAGCTATAAAGGGCCCTCGCAGCCCGGGCCACGTTGGGGTCCTTGCACGTTGGGGTACTGGCATCTTGGAAGCAAAATTTCTTTGAAAATGGCATAATAAACGTTTACATGTAGAATATTTTTTTGCCAATGTGTGTGTCAAGCTCAACGGGTTTTGGTGATTGTTAAGACCTGCAAAAATCAGCGTCCTTTTTTATTTTTAGGCAATGAGTTGCCCTGATTGGTATTTTTTGTAAAAGTGTATATACACATCATCGCTCGTTGTACTCATTGCACTATGTTACTTTTATTCTCCAAAGGGGCAATCAAAAATGAATAAAACAAAATGGAAACGTACATACGTTTGGATCGGTGTGAAGCCAGTGAACAATTTGAGTGGTGGAAACTAAAAGAATATTCATAAATGACTTAGTTATCACACTTAGAATGAGTGTACATTTTTTGTACAAAATACCGTATGTGGGGTATTTATTTTTTTTTTTTATATGAGCCTCAAGGGCTCGGTGGCGCTGTATTTATAACTGAATGTTGTCATAGAGATACCTTCAGGCCTTGATTATAAGCATACATGTCAAGCGTGGGATTTTTTTTGGAGCATGTACCGTGGAGTTATTAAGCATATCCTTCATTCACGATATTGCTTTTAATGTCCATAGAGGCTATCAAAAATAAATAAAAATATATATATGTTTGGATAAGTCTGAGGCCAGTGAACATTTTGAGTGGTGGAAACTAAAATAATATTCATAAATGACTTAGTTATCACACTTAGAATGAGTTTAAATTTTTTGTACAAAATACCGTATGTGGGGTATTTTTTTTTCATGCCTCAAGGGCTAGGTGGCGCTGCATATATAACTGAATGTTGTCATAGAGATAACTTCAGGCCTTGACGATAAACATACATGTCAAGTTTGGGATTTTTTGGAGCATGTACCGGGGAGTTATCAAGCATATCCTTTTTCATTGCGAAACACAAATTTTGATGCCCCGCCCTCATCATATAGTATTTCGAAAAGTCAACATTTTTCCCCCTGTCGTTGGCTCCGGTCTTGACATGGTCCAAGCCAAGTCTTAACTCAGTCGGATGAAACGTGTAGGAGAAGTGGGCAAAAGTCTGCCCCCTGTGAATGTGAAAAAATCGTCAAAAATGTGACATTCAAAAATTCGTAGCTCACTTCCTGTTCATTTTAGCATATGGGTACAAGAGACTTTTTTGTAGGTCTTGGGCTCCCTCATACACCTAAAAATATTCGTCGTTCTTGCTTAAACGTACAACCGGGGCTGCTTCGTTAAAAAATTTCGAGGGGGCGCTATTGAGTCATTTTTGTAAAAATAGCACAATCAACAATTAAATATTGCTCATTTTACCAGGCCAGATGTGTGTGCCAAGTTTCAGGAGTTTCTGTACATGTTTAGACCCTCAAAACTGGCGTTGTTTTCTTGGCGAACAGCGCTTAGCCACGCCCACAGCAATTCGCGAAAACTCACAAACTTCGTGTTGTGACATCATGAAGGCCGAAACCCTCATCTGAGCAAATATGAGGTAGGTCCAGTTAACGTGTTTGGAGAAAAACATTCGTAAGAAAAGAAATTGCCACTAGGTGGCGCTATCAGTTAGATGAAATGTAAGTTAGTAGATGTCTTTAGAGCTGGACTCTCATCAAATGTGTGAAATTTTGAGAAGATAGGATCATCTCGGTCAAGTTAATGCAGCTTTTATTGTCACGAAAAATCTTCAGACTTTGCGTCACCGTAGCGGCCACGCCCTTTGGCGAAAAGTTACAACATTCGGTGTGGGGCATCATCAACATCTTAAGGCTTTTCTGACCAATTTTCAACTGGATCCCTTCAACGAGCTCAGCACAGTAGCTAAAAACGTAAAGTATGACATTTATTGTAACCACTAGGTGGCGCTATATGTATAACTGAATTTTGTCATATAGATGTTTTCAGGCCGTGACTATTACGTTGCCTGAGAAGTTTGAGATTTTTTGGAGCTTGTACATGGGAGTTATTCAGCATTTGCTCTTTCTGGAAAAATGAAATTTTAAAGGCAATATTTGATGCCCCGCCCCCGTCATATAGTATTTCGAAAAGGCAAGTCTTTTGCCCAACTGTTCTCTTAGGTCTTGAGATGATAAATGCCAAGTTTGAAGTCAATGGGATGAAAAATGTTTGCATAGGGGGAAAAAGCATGACCACAGTGAATGTGCCAAAATAGGCCAAAGTTGGACATTAAAAAATTCATAGCTCACTTCCTGTACATTTTAGCTACATGGTCCCAATAGACTTTTTTGTGCGTCTCGGGGTGCTACACGTGCCTGCCAATTTTCGTTGCTCTAGCTCAAACGTGCCGGGCTTGGTTTTTATTTTTCTATGCTAGGGGGCGCTATAGAGTCGCGTTGTTATAACGACTTCATAATATCAAATTTTTCGCCGGACCTGAGGAGTGTGCAAAGTTCGGTGAGTTTTCGTGAATATTTAGGTACCCAAAATCGCGATTGTTTGCGGAGAATAAAGAAGAAGAAGAAGAAGAAGAAGAAGAAGAAGAAGAATTTTTACAAAAACAATAGGGACCTCGCAGCGGTCGCTGCTCGGGCCCTAACTAGAGCTGCGAGCAGCTATAAAGGGCCCTCGCAGCCCGGGCCACGTTGGGGTCCTTGCACGTTGGGGTACTTGCACGTTGGGGTACTGGCACATTGGGGTACTGGCATATTGGAAGCAAAATTTCTTTGAAAATGGCATAATAAACGTTTACATGTAGAATATTTTTTTGCCAGTGTGTGTATCAAGCTCAACGGGTTTTGGTGATTGTTAAGACCTGCAAAAATCAGCGTCCTTTTTTATTTTTAGGCAATGAGTTGCCCTGATTGGTATTTTTTTGTAAAAGTGTATATACACATCATCGCTCGTTGTACTCATTGCACAATGTTACTTTTATTGTCCAAAGGGGCAATCAAAAATGAATAAAACAAAATGGAAACGTACATACGTTTGGATCGGTGTGAAGCCAGTGAACAATTTGAGTGGTGGAAACTAAAAGAATATTCATAAATTACTTAGTTATCACACTTAGAATGAGTTTACATTTTTTGTACAAAATACCGTATGTGGGGTATTTTTTATTTTTTTTTATATAAGCCTCAAGGGCTAGGTGGCGCTGTATTTATAACTGAATGTTGTCATAGAGATACCTTCAGGCCTTGATTATAAGCATACATGTCAAGTGTGGGATTTTTTTTGGAGCATGTACCGTGGAGTTATTAAGCATATCCTTCATTCACGATATTGCTTTTAATGTCCATAG
Source organism: Festucalex cinctus (assembly GCF_051991245.1). Classification (NCBI taxonomy): domain Eukaryota; kingdom Metazoa; phylum Chordata; class Actinopteri; order Syngnathiformes; family Syngnathidae; genus Festucalex; species Festucalex cinctus. The sequence continues at coordinate 2,115,361 of NC_135426.1, read as the reverse complement.
AGGCTATCAAAAATAAATAAAAATATATATATGTTTGGATAAGTCTGATGCCAGTGAACATTTTGAGTGGTGGAAACTAAAAGAATATTCATAAATGACTTCGTTATCACACTTACAATGAGTTTACATTTTTTGTACAAAATACCGTATGTGGGGTATTTTTTTTTCATGCCTCAAGGGCTAGGTGGCGCTGCATATATAACTGAATGTTGTCATAGAGATAACTTCAGGCCTTGACGATAAACATACATGTCAAGTTTGGGATTTTTTGGAGCATGTAACGGGGAGTTATCAAGCATATCCTTTTTCATTGTGAAACACAAATTTTGATGCCCCGCCCTCATCATATAGTATTTCGAAAAGTCAAAATTTTTCCCCCTGTCGTTGGCTCAGGTCTTGACATGGTCCAGGCCAAGTCTTAACTCAGTCGGATGAAACGTGTAGGAGAAGTGGGCAAAAGTCTGCCCCCTGTGAATGTGCAAAAATCGTCAAAAATGGGACATTCAAAAATTCGTAGCTCACTTCCTGTTCATTTTAGCATATGGGTACAAGAGACTTTTTTGTAGGTCTTGGGCTCCCTCATACACCTAAAAATATTCGGCGTTCTTGCTTAAACGTACAACCGGGGCTGCTTCGTTAAAAATTTCGAGGGGGCGCTATTGAGTCATTTTTGTAAAAATAGCACAATCACCAATAAAATATTGCTCATTTTACCAGGCCAGATGTGTGTGCCAAGTTTCAGGAGTTTCTGTGCATGTTTAGACCCTCAAAACTGGCGTTGTTTTCTTGGCGAACAGCGCTTAGCCACGCCTACAGCAATTCGCGAAAACTCACAAACTTCGTGTTGTGACATCATGAAGGCCGAAACCCTCCTCTGAGCAAATATGAGGTAGGTCCAGTTAACGTGTTTGGAGAAAAACGTAGAAGAAAATTCGTAAGAAAAAAAATTGCCACTAGGTGGCGCTATCAGTTAGATGAAATGTAAGTTAGTAGATGTCTTTAGAGCTGGACTCTCATCAAATGTGTGAAATTTTGAGAAGATAGGATCATCTCGGTCAAGTTAATGCAGCTTTTATTGTCACGAAAAATCTTCAGATTTTGCGTCACCGTAGCGGCCACGCCCTTTGGCGAAAAGTTACAATATTCGGTGTGGGGCATCATCAACATCTTAAGGCTTTTCTGACCAATTTTCAACTGGATCCCTTCAACGAGCTCAGCACAGTAGCTAAAAACGTAAAGTATGACATTTATTGTAACCACTAGGTGGCGCTATATGTATGACTGAATTTTGTCATATAGATGTTTTCAGGCCGTGACTATTACGTTGCCTGAGAAGTTTGAGATTTTTTGGAGCTTGTACATGGGAGTTATTCAGCATTTGCTCTTTCTGGAAAAATGAAATTTTAAAGGCAATATTTGATGCCCCGCCCCCGTCATATAGTATTTCGAAAAGGCAAGACTTTTTGTCCAACTGTTCTCTTAGGTCTTGAGATGATAAATGCCAAGTTTGAAGTCAATGGGATGAAAAATGTTTGCATAGGGGGAAAAAGCATGACCACAGTGAATGTGCCAAAATAGGCCAAAGTTGGACATTAAAAAATTCATAGCTCACTTCCTGTACATTTTAGCTACATGGTCCCAATAGACTTTTTTGTGCGTCTCGGGGTGCTACACGTGCCTGCCAATTTTCGTTGCTCTAGCTCAAACGTGCCGGGCTTGGTTTTTATTTTTCTATGCTAGGGGGTGCTATAGAGTCGCGTTGTTATAACGACTTCATAATATCAAATTTTTCGCCGGACCTGAGGAGTGTGCAAAGTTCAGTGAGTTTTCGTGAATATTTAGGTACCCAAAATCGCGATTGTTTGCGGAGAATAAAGAAGAAGAAGAAGAATAATAATAACTAGAGCTGCGAGCAGCTATAAAGGGCCCTCGCAGCCCGGGCCACATTGGGGTCCTTGCACGTTGGGGTACTTGCACGTTGGGGTACTGGCACGTTGGGGTACTGGCATATTGGAAGCAAAATTTCTTTGAAAATGGCATAATAAACGTTTACATGTAGAATATTTTTTTGCCAGTGTGTGTGTCAAGCTCAACGGGTTTTGGTGATTGTTAAGACCTGCAAAAATCAGCGTCCTTTTTTATTTTTAGGCAATGAGTTGCCCTGATTGGTATTTTTTTGTAAAAGTGTATATACACATCATCGCTCGTTGTACTCATTGCACAATGTTACTTTTATTGTCCAAAGGGGCAATCAAAAATGAATAAAACAAAATGGAAACGTACATACGTTTGGATCGGTGTGAAGCCAGTGAACAATTTGAGTGGTGGAAACTAAAAGAATATTCATAAATGACTTAGTTATCACACTTAGAATGATTGTACATTTTTTGTACAAAATACCGTATGTGAGGTATTTTTTATTTTTTTTTATATAAGCCTCAAGGGCTAGGTGGCGCTGTATTTATAACTGAATGTTGTCATAGAGATACCTTCAGGCCTTGATTATAAGCATACATGTCAAGTGTGGGATTTTTTTTGGAGCATGTACCGTGGAGTTATTAAGCATATCCTTCATTCACGATATTGCTTTTAATGTCCATAGAGGCTATCAAAAATAAATAAAACTATATATATGTTTGGATAAGTCTGATGCCAGTGAACATTTTGAGTGGTGGAAACTAAAAGAATATTCATAAATGACTTAGTTATCACACTTAGAATGAGTTTCCATTTTTTGTACAAAATACCGTATGTGTGGTATTTTTTTTTCATGCCTCAAGGGCTAGGTGGCGCTGCATATATAACTGAATGTTGTCATAGAGATAACTTCAGGCCTTGACGATAAACATACATGTCAAGTTTGGGATTTTTTGGAGCATGTACCGGGGAGTTATCAAGCATATCATTTTTCATTGCGAAACACAAATTTTGATGCCCCGCCCTCATCATATAGTATTTCGAAAAGTCAAAATTTTTCCCCCTGTCGTTGGCTCAGGTCTTGACATGGTCCAGGCCAAGTCTTAACTCAGTCGGATGAAACGTATAGGAGAAGTGGGCAAAAGTCTGCCCCCTGTGAATGTGCAAAAATCGTCAAAAATGGGACATTCAAAAATTCGTAGCTCACTTCCTGTTCATTTTAGCATATGGGTACAAGAGACTTTTTTGTAGGTCTTGGGCTCCCTTATACACCTAAAAATATTCGTCGTTCTTTCTTAAACGTACAACCGGGGCTGCTTCGTTAAAAATTTCGAGGGGGCGCTATTGAGTCATTTTTTTAAAAATAGCACAATCGCCGATAAAAAATTGCTCATTTTACCAGGCCAGATGTGTGTGCCAAGTTTCAGGAGTTTCTGTGCATGTTTAGACCCTCAAAACTGGCGTTGTTTTCTTGGCGAACAGCGCTTAGCCACGCCCACAGCAATTCGCGAAAACTCACAAACTTCGTGTTGTGACATCATGAAGGCCGAAACCCTCATCTGAGCAAATATGAGGTAGGTCCAGTTAACGTGTTTGGAGAAAAACGTAGAAGAAAATTCGTAAGAAAAAAAATTGCCACTAGGTGGCGCTATCAGTAAGATGAAATGTAAGTTAGTAGATGTCTTTAGGGCTGGACTCTCATCAAATGTGTGAAATTTTGAGAAGATAGGATCATCTCGGTCAAGTTAATGCAGCTTTATTGTCACGAAAAATCTTCAGACTTTGCGTCACCGTAGCGGCCACGCCCTTTGGCGAAAAGTTACAATATTCGGTGTGGGGCATCATCAACATCTTAAGGCTTTTCTGACCAATTTTCAACTGGATCCCTTCAACGAGCTCAGCACAGTAGCTAAAAACGTAAAGTATGACATTTATTGTAACCACTAGGTGGCGCTATATGTAGAACTGAATTTTGTCATATAGATGTTTTCAGGCCGTGACTATTACGTTGCCTGAGAAGTTTGAGATTTTTTGGAGCTTGTACATGGGAGTTATTAAGCATTTGCTCTTTCCGGACAAATGAAATTTTAAAGGCAATATTTGATGCCCCGCCCCCGTCATATAGTATTTCAAAAAGGCAAGACTTTTTGCCCAGCTGTTCTCTTAGGTCTTGAGATGATAAATGCCAAGTTTGAAGTCAATGGGATGAAAAATGTTTGCATAGGGGGAAAAAGCATGACCACAGTGAATGTGCCAAAATAGGCCAAAATTGGACATTAAAAAATTCATAGCTCACTTCCTGTACATTTTAGCTACATGGTCCCAATAGACTTTTTTGTGCGTCTCGGGGTGCTACACGTGCCTACCAATTTTCGTTGCTCTAGCTCAAACGTGCCGGGCTTGGTTTTTATTTTTCTATGCTAGGGGGCGCTATAGAGTCGCGTTGTTATGACGACTTCATAATATCAAATTTTTCGCCGGACCTGAGGAGTGTGCAAAGTTCGGTGAGTTTTCGTGAATGTTTAGGTACCCAAAATCGTGATCGTTTACGGAGAAGAAGAAGAAGAAGAAGAAGAATAATAATAATAATAATAATAATAATTCTTACAAAAACAAGAGGGACCTCGCAGCGGTCGCTGCTCGGGCCCTAACTAGAGCTGCGAGCAGCTATAAAGGGCCCTCGCAGCCCGGGCCACGTTGGGGTCCTTGCACGTTGGGGTACTTGCACGTTGGGGTACTTGCACGTTGGGGTACTGGCACATTGGGGTACTGGCATATTGGAAGCAAAATTTCTTTGAAAATGGCATAATAAACGTTTACATGTAGAATATTTTTTTGCCAGTGTGTGTGTCAAGCTCAACGGGTTTTGGTGATTGTTAAGACCTGCAAAAATCAGCGTCCTTTTTTATTTTTAGGCAATGAGTTGCCCTGATTGGTATTTTTTTGTAAAAGTGTATATACACATCATCGCTCGTTGTACTCATTGCACAATGTTACTTTTATTGTCCAAAGGGGCAATCAAAAATGAATAAAACAAAATGGAAACGTACATACGTTTGGATCGGTGTGAAGCCAGTGAACAATTTGAGTGGTGGAAACTAAAAGAATATTCATAAATGACTTAGTTATCACACTTAGAATGAGTGTACATTTTTTGTACAAAATACCGTATGTGGGGTATTTTTTTTTCATGCCTCAAGGGCTACGTGGCGCTGCATATATAACTGAATGTTGTCATAGAGATAACTTCAGGCCTTGACGATAAACATACATGTCAAGTTTGGGATTTTTTGGAGCATGTACCGGGGAGTTATCAAGCATATCCTTTTTCATTGCGAAACACAAATTTTGATGCCCCGCCCTCATCATATAGTATTTCGAAAAGTCAAAATTTTTCCCCTTGCCTTTGGCTCAGGTCTTGACATGGTCCAGGCCAAGTCTTAACTCAGTCGGATGAAACGTGTAGGAGAAGTGGGCAAAAGTCTGCCCCCTGTGAATGTGCAAAAATCGTCAAAAATGGGACATTCAAAAATTCGTAGCTCACTTCCTGTTCATTTTAGCATATGGGTACAAGAGACTTTTTTGTAGGTCTTGGGCTCCCTCATACACCTAAAAATATTCGTCGTTCTTGCTTAAACGTACAACCGGGGCTGCTTCGTTAAAGATTTCGAGGGGGCGCTATTGAGTCATTTTTGTAAAAATAGCACAATCAACAATAAAATATTGCTCATTTTACCAGGCCAGATGTGTGTGCCAAGTTTCATGAGTTTCTGTGCATGTTTAGACCCTCAAAACTGGCGTTGTTTTCTTGGCGAACAGCGCTTAGCCACACCCACAGCAATTCGCGAAAACTCACAAACTTCGTGTTGTGACATCATGAAGGCCGAAACCCTCATCTGAGCAAATATGAGGTAGGTCCAGTTAACGTGTTTGGAGAAAAACGTAGAAGAAAATTCGTAAGAAAAAAAATTGCCACTAGGTGGCGCTATCAGTTAGATGAAATATAAGTCAGTAGATGTCTTTAGGGCTGGACTCTCATCAAATGTGTGAAATTTTGAGAAGATAGGATCATCTCGGTCAAGTTAATGCAGCTTTTATTTTCACGAAAAATCTTCAGACTTTGCGTCACCGTAGCGGCCACGCCCTTTGGCGAAAAGTTACAATATTCGGTGTGGGGCATGATCAACATCTTAAGGCTTTTCTGACCAATTTTCAAATGGATCCCTTCAACAAGCTCAGCACAGTAGCTAAAAACGTAAAGTATGACATTTATTGTAACCACTAGGTGGCGCTATATGTACAACTGAATTTTATCATATAGATGTTTTCAGGCCGTGACTATTACGTTGCCTGAGAAGTTTGAGATTTTTTGGAGCTTGAACATGGGAGTTATCAAGCATTTGCTCTTTCTGGACAAATGAAATTTTAAAGGCAATATTTGATGCCCCGTCCCCGTCATATAGTATTTCAAAAAGGCATGATGTTTTGCACAGTTGTTCTCTCAGGTCTTGAGATGATAAATGCCAAGTTTGAAGTCAATTGGATGAAAAATGTTTGCAAAGGGGGAAAAAGCATGACCACAGTGAATGTGCCAAAATAGGCCAAAATTGGACATAAAAAAATTCATAGCTCACTTCCTGTACATTTTAACTACATGGTCCCAATAGACCTTTTTGTGCGTCTCGGGGTGCTACACGTGCCTGCCAATTTTTGTTGCTCTAGCTCAAACGTGCCGGGCTTGGTTTTTATTTTTCTACGCTAGGGGGCGCTATCGAGTCGCATTGTTATGACGACTTAATAATATCAAATTTTTCGCCGGGCCTGAGGAGTGTGCAAAGTTCGGTGAGTTTTCGTGAATGTTTAGGTACCCAAAATCGCGATCGTTTGCGGAGAATAAAGAAGAATAATAATAATAATAATAATAATAATAATAATAATAATAATAATAATAATAATAATTTTTACAAAAACAATAGGGACCTCGCAGCGGTCGCTGCTCGGGCCCTAATAATTTTTACAAAAACAATAGGGACCTCGCAGCGGTCGCTGCTCGGGCCCTAATAATAATAATAATAATTTTTACAAAAACAATAGTGACCTCGCAGCGGTCGCTGCTCGGGCCCTAATAATAATAACTAGAGCTGCGAGCAGCTATAAAGGGCCCTCGCAGCCCGGGCCACGTTGGGGTCCTTGCACGTTGTGGTACTTGCATGTTGGGGTACTGGCACATTGGGGTACTGGCATATTGGAAGCAAAATTTCTTTGAAAATGGCATAATAAACGTTTACATGTAGAATATTTTTTTGCCAGTGTGTGTGTCAAGCTCAACGGGTTTTGGTGATTGTTAAGACCTGCAAAAATCAGCGTCCTTTTTTATTTTTAGGCAATGAGTTGCCCTGATTGGTATTTTTTTGTAAAAGTGTATATACACATCATCGCTCGTTGTACTCATTGCACAATGTTACTTTTATTGTCCAAAGGGGCAATCAAAAATGAATAAAACAAAATGGAAACGTACATACGTTTGGATCGGTGTCAAGCGAGTGAACAATTTGAGTGGTGGAAACTAAAAGAATATTCATAAATGACTTAGTTATCACACTTAGAATGAGTGTAAATTTTTTGTACAAAATACCGTATGTGGGGTATTTTTATTTTTTTTTATATAAGCCTCAAGGGCTAGGTGGCGCTGTATTTATAACTGAATGTTGTCATAGAGATACCTTCAGGCCTTGATTATAAGCATACATGTCAAGTGTGGGATTTTTTTTGGAGCATGTACCGTGGAGTTATTAAGCATATCCTTCATTCACGATATTGCTTTTAATGTCCATAGAGGCTATCAAAAATAAATAAAAATATATATATGTTTGGATAAGTCTGATGCCAGTGAACATTTTGAGTGGTGGAAACTAAAAGAATATTCAGAAATGACTTCGTTATCACACTTAGAATGAGTGTACATTTTTTGTACAAAATACCGTATGTGGGGTATTTTTTTTTTATTCCTCAAGGGCTAGGTGGCGCTGCATATATAACTGAATGTTGTCACAGAGATAACTTCAGGCCTTGACGATAAACATACATGTCAAGTTTGGGATTTTTTGGAGCATGTACCGGGGAGTTATCAAGCATATCCTTTTTCATTGCGAAACACAAAATTTGATGCCCCGCCCTCATCATATAGTATTTCGAAAAGTCAAAATTTTTCCCCCTGTCGTTGGCTCAGGTCTTGACATGGTCCAGGCCAAGTCTTAACTCAGTCGGATGAAACGTGTAGGAGAAGTGGGCAAAAGTCTGCCCCCTGTGAATGTGCAAAAATCGTAAAAAATGGGACATTCAAAAATTCATAGCTCACTTCCTGTTCATTTTAGCATATGGGTCCAAGAGACTTTTTTGTAGGACTTGGGCTCCCTCATACACCTAAAAATATTCGTCGTTCTTGCTTAAACGTACAACCGGGGCTGCTTTGTTAAAAACTTCTAGGGGGCGCTATTGAGTCATTTTTGTAAAAAATAGCACAATCAACAATAAAATATGGCTCATTTTACCAGGCCAGATGTGTGCGCCAAGTTTCATGAGTTTCTGTGCATGTTTAGACCCTCAAAACTGGCGTTGTTTTCTTGGCGAACAGCGCCTAGCCACACCCACAGCAATTCGCGAAAACTCACAAACTTCGTGTTGTGACATCATGAAGGCCGAAACCCTCATCTGAGCAAATATGAGGTAGGTCCAGTTAACGTGTTTGGAGAAAAACGTAGAAGAAAATTCGTAAGAAAAAAAATTGCCACTAGGTGGCGCTATCAGTTAGATGAAATATAAGTCAGTAGATGTCTTTAGGGCTGGACTCTCATCAAATGTGTGAAATTTTGAGAAGATAGGATCATCTCGGTCAAGTTAATGCAGCTTTTATTTTCACGAAAAATCTTCAGACTTTGCGTCACCGTAGCGGCCACGCCCTTTGGCGAAAAGTTACAATATTCGGTGTGGGGCATGATCAACATCTTAAGGCTTTTCTGACCAATTTTCAAATGGATCCCTTCAACAAGCTCAGCACAGTAGCTAAAAACGTAAAGTATGACATTTATTGTAACCACTAGGTGGCGCTATATGTATAACTGAATTTTATCATATAGATGTTTTCAGGCCGTGACTATTACGTTGCCTGAGAAGTTTGAGATTTTTTGGAGCTTGAACATGGGAGTTATTCAGCATTTGCTCTTTCTGGACAAATGAAATTTTAAAGGCAATATTTGATGCCCCGCCCCCGTCATATAGTATTTCAAAAAGGCAAGATGTTTTGCCCAGTTGTTCTCTCAGGTCTTGAGATGATAAATGCCAAGTTTGAAGTCAATTGGATGAAAAATGTTTGCAAAGGGGGAAAAAGCATGACCACAGTGAATGTGCCAAAATCGGCCAAAATTGGACATTAAAAAAATCATAGCTCACTTCCTGTACATTTTAGCTACATGTTCCCAATAGACTTTTTTGTGCGTCTCGGGGTGCTACACGTGCCTGCCAATTTTTGTTGCTCTAGCTCAAACGTGCCGGGCTTGGTTTTTATTTTTCTACGCTAGGGGGCGCTATCGAGTCGCATTGTTATGACGACTTAATAATATCAAATTTTTCGCCGGGCCTGAGGAGTGTGCAAAGTTCGGTGAGTTTTCGGGAATGTTTAGGTACCCAAAATCCCGATCGTTTGCGGAGAATAAAGAAGAAGAAGAAGAAGAAGAATAATAACTAGAGCTGCGAGCAGCTATAAAGGGCCCTCGCAGCCCGGGCCACGTTGGGGTCCTTGCACGTTGTGGTACTTGCATGTTGGGGTACTGGCACATTGGGGTACTGGCATATTGGAAGCAAAATTTCTTTGAAAATGGCATAATAAACGTTTACATGTAGAATATTTTTTTGCCAGTGTGTGTGTCAAGCTCAACGGGTTTTGGTGATTGTTAAGACCTGCAAAAATCAGCGTCCTTTTTTATTTTTAGGCAATGAGTTGCCCTGATTGGTATTTTTTTGTAAAAGTGTATATACACATCATCGCTCGTTGTATGCACAATGTTACTTTTATTGTCCAAAGGGGCAATCAAAAATGAATAAAACAAAATGGAAACGTACATACGTTTGGATCGGTGTCAAGCCAGTGAACAATTTGAGTGGTGGAAACTAAAAGAATATTCATAAATGACTTAGTTATCACACTTAGAATGAGTGTACATTTTTTGTACAAAATACCGTATGTGGGGTATTTTTATTTTTTTTTATATAAGCCTCAAGGGCTAGGTGGCGCTGTATTTATAACTGAATGTTGTCATAGAGATACCTTCAGGCCTTGATTATAAGCATACATGTCAAGTGTGGGATTTTTTTTGGAGCATGTACCGTGGAGTTATTAAGCATATCCTTCATTCACGATATTGCTTTTAATGTCCATAGAGGCTATCAAAAATAAATACAAATATATATATGTTTGGATAAGTCTGATGCCAGTGAACATTTTGAGTGGTGGAAACTAAAAGAATATTCATAAATGACTTAGTTATCACACTTAGAATGAGTGTACATTTTTTGTACAAAATACCGTATGTGGGGTATTTTTTTTTTATTCCTCAAGGGCTAGGTGGCGCTGCATATATAACTGAATGTTGTCATAGAGATAGCTTCAGGCCTTGACGATAAACATACATGTCAAGTTTGGGATTTTTTGGAGCATGTACCGGGGAGTTATTAAGCATATCCTTTTTCAGTGCGAAACACAAATTTTGATGCCCCGCCTTCATCATATAGTATTTCGAAAGGTCAAGATTTTTCCCCCTGTCGTTGGCTCAGGACTTGACATGGTCCAGGTCAAGTCTTAACTCAGTCAGATGAAACGTGTAGGAGAAGTGGGCAAAATTCTGCCCCCTGTGAATGTGCAAAAATTGTCAAAAATGGGACATTCAAAAATTCGTAGCTCACTTCCTGTTCATTTTAGCATATGGGTCCAAGAGACTTTTTTGTAGGTCTTGGGCTCCCTCATACACCTAAAAATATTCGTCGTTCTTGCTTAAACGTACAACCGGGGCTGCTTCGTTAAAAACTTCTAGGGGGCGCTATTGAGTCATTTTTGTAAAAATAGCACAATCAACAATAAAATATTGCTAATTTTACCAGGCCAGATGTGTGTGCCAAGTTTCATGTGTTTCTGTGCCAGTTTAGGCTCTCAAAATTGGCGTTGTTTTCTTGGCAAACAGCGCTTAGCCACGCCCACAGCGATTCGTGAAAACTCACAAACTTTGTGTTGTGACATCATGAAGGCCGAAACCCTCATCTGAGCAAATATGAGGTAGGTCCAGTTAACGTGTTTGGAGAAAAACGTAGAAGAAAATTCGTAAGAAAAAAAATTGCCACTAGGTGGCGCTATCAGTTAGATGAAATGTAAGTTAGTAGATGTCTTTAAAGCTGGACTCTCATCAAATGTGTGAAATTTTGAGAAGATAGGATCATCTCGGTCAAGTTAATGCAGCTTTTATTGTCATGAAAAATCTTCAGACTTTGCGTCACCGTAGCGGCCACGCCCTTTGGTGAAAAGTTACAATATTCGGTGTGGGGCATGATCAACATCTTAAGGCTTTTCTGACCAATTTTCTAATGGATCCCTTCAACAAGCTCAGCACAGTAGCTAAAAACGTAAAGTATGACATTTATTGTAACCACTAGGTGGCGCTATATGTATAACTGAATTTTATCATATAGATGTTTTCAGGCCGTGACTATTACGTTGCCTGAGAAGTTTGAGATTTTTTGGAGCTTGAACATGGGAGTTATTAAGCATTTGCTCTTTCTGGACAAATGAAATTTTAAAGGCAATATTTGATGCCCCGCCCCCGTCATATAGTATTTCAAAAAGGCAAGATGTTTTGCCCAGTTGTTCTCTCAGGTCTTGACATGATAAATGCCAAGTTTGAAGTCAATTGGATGAAAAATGTTTGCAAAGGGGGAAAAAGCATGACCACAGTGAATGTGCCAAAATAGGCCAAAATTGGACATAAAAAAATTCATAGCTCACTTCCTGTACATTTTAGCTACATGGTCCAAATAGACTTTTTTGTGCGTCTCGGGGTGCTACACGTGCCTGCCAATTTTTGTTGCTCTAGCTCAAACGTGCCGGGCTTGGTTTTTATTTTTCTACGCTAGGGGGCGCTATCGAGTCGCATTGTTATGACGACTTAATAATATCAAATTTTTCGCCGGGCCTGAGGAGTGTGCAAAGTTCGGTGAGTTTTCGTGAATGTTTAGGTACCCAAAATCGCGATCGTTTGCGGAGAATAAAGAAGAAGAAGAATAATAATAATAATAATAATAACTAGAGCTGCGAGCAGCTATAAAGGGCCCTCGCAGCCCGGGCCACGTTGGGGTCCTTGCACGTTGGGGTACTGGCATATTGGAAGCAAAATTTCTTTGAAAATGGCATAATAAACGTTTACATGTAGAATATTTTTTTTTGCCAGTGTGTGTCAAGCTCAACGGGTTTTGGTGGTTGTTAAGACCTGCAAAAATCAGCGTCCTTTTTTATTTTTAGGCAATGAGTTGCCCTGATTGGTATTTTTTGTAAAAGTGTATATACACATCATCGCTCGTTGTACTCATTGCACAATGTTACTTTTATTGTCCAAAGGGGCAATCAAAAATGAATAAAACAAAATGGAAACGTACATACGTTTGGATCGGTGTGAAGCCAGTGAACAATTTGAGTGGTGGAAACTAAAAGAATATTCATATATGACTTAGTCATCACACTTAGAATGAGTTTACATTTTTTTGTACAAAATACCGTATGTGGGTTTTTTTTTTTTATATAAGCCTCAAGGGCTAGGTGGCGCTGTATTTATAACTGAATGTTGTCATCGAGATACCTTCAGGCCTTGATTATAAGCATACATGTCAAGTGTGGGATTTTTTTTGGAGCATGTACCGTGGAGTTATTAAGCATATCCTTCATTCACGATATTGCTTTTAATGTCCACAGAGGCTATCAAAAATAAATAAAAATATATATATGTTTGGATAAGTCTGATGCCAGTGAACATTTTGAGTGGTGGAAACTAAAAGAATATTCATAAATGACTTAGTTATCACACTTAGAATGAGTTTACATTTTTTGTACAAAATACCGTATGTGGGGTATTTTTTTTTTATGCCTCAAGGGCTAGGTGGCGCTGCATATATAACTGAATGTTGTCATAGAGATAGCTTCAGGCCTTGACGATAAACATACATGTCAAGTTTGGGATTTTTTGGAGCATGTACCGGGGAGTTATTAAGCATATCCTTTTTCAGTGCGAAACACAAATTTTGATGCCCCGCCTTCATCATATAGTATTTCGAAAGGTCAAGATTTTTCCCCCTGTCGTTGGCTCAGGACTTGACATGGTCCAGGTCAAGTCTTAACTCAGTCAGATGAAACGTGTAGGAGAAGTGGGCAAAAGTCTGCCCCCTGTGAATGTGCAAAAATTGTCAAAAATGGGACATTCAAAAATTCGTAGCTCATTTCCTGTTCATTTTAGCATATGGGTCCAAGAGACTTTTTTGTAGGTCTTGGGCTCCCTCATACACCTAAAAATATTCGTCGTTCTTGCTTAAACGTACAACCGGGGCTGCTTCGTTAAAAACTTCTAGGGGGCGCTATTGAGTCATTTTTGTAAAAATAGCACAATCAACAATAAAATATTGCTAATTTTACCAGGCCAGATGTGTGTGCCAAGTTTCATGAGTTTCTGTGCATGTTTAGACCCTCAAAACTGGCGTTATTTTCTTGGCGAACAGCGCTTAGCCACACCCACAGCAATTCGCGAAAACTCACAAACTTCGTGTTGTGACATCATGAAGGCCGAAACCCTCAACTGAGCAAATATGAGGTAGGTCCAGTTAACGTGTTTGGAGAAAAACGTAGAAGAAAATTCGTAAGAAAAAAAATTGCCACTAGGTGGCGCTATCAGTTAGATGAAATATAAGTCAGTAGATGTCTTTAGGGCTGGACTCTCATCAAATGTGTGAAATTTTGAGAAGATAGGATCATCTCGGTCAAGTTAATGCAGCTTTTATTTTCACGAAAAATCTTCAGACTTTGCGTCACCGTAGCGGCCATGCCCTTTGGCGAAAAGTTACAATATTCGGTGTGGGGCATGATCAACATCTTAAGGCTTTTCTGACCAATTTTCAAATGGATCCCTTCAACAAGCTCAGCACAGTAGCTAAAAACGTAAAGTATGACATTTATTGTAACCACTAGGTGGCGCTATATGTATAACTGAATTTTATCATATAGATGTTTTCAGGCCGTGACTATTACGTTGCCTGAGAAGTTTGAGATTTTTTGGAGCTTGAACATGGGAGTTATTAAGCATTTGCTCTTTCTGGACAAATGAAATTTTAAAGGCAATATTTGATGCCCCGCCCCCGTCATATAGTATTTCAAAAAGGCAAGATGTTTTGCCCAGTTGTTCTCTCAGGTCTTGAGATGATAAATGCCAAGTTTGAAGTCAATTGGATGAAAAATGTTTGCAAAGGGGGAAAAAGCATGACCACAGTGAATGTGCCAAAATAGGCCAAAATTGGACATAAAAAAATTCATAGCTCACTTCCTGTACATTTTAGCTACATGGTCCCAATAGACTTTTTTGTGCGTCTCGGGGTGCTACACGTGCCTGCCAATTTTTGTTGCTCTAGCTCAAACGTGCCGGGCTTGGTTTTTATTTTTCTACGCTAGGGGGCGCTATCGAGTCGCATTGTTATGACGACTTAATAATATCAAATTTTTCGCCGGGCCTGAGGAGTGTGCAAAGTTCGGTGAGTTTTCGTGAATGTTTAGGTACCCAAAATCGCGATCGTTTGCGGAGAATAAAGAAGAAGAAGAAGAAGAAGAAGAATAATAATAACTAGAGCTGCGAGCAGCTATAAAGGGCCCTCGCAGCCCGGGCCACGTTGGGGTCCTTGCACGTTGGGGTACTTGCACGTTGGGGTACTGGCACATTGGGGTACTGGCATATTGGAAGCAAAATTTCTTTGAAAATGGCATAATAAACGTTTACATGTAGAATATTTTTTTGCCAGTGTGTGTGTCAAGCTCAACGGGTTTTGGTGATTGTTAAGACCTGCAAAAATCAGCGTCCTTTTTTATTTTTAGGCAATGAGTTGCCCTGATTGGTATTTTTTTGTAAAAGTGTATATACACATCATCGCTCGTTGTACTCATTGCACAATGTTACTTTTATTGTCAAAAGGGGCAATCAAAAATGAATAAAACAAAATGGAAACGTACATACGTTTGGATCGGTGTGAAGCCAGTAAACAATTTGAGTGGTGGAAACTAAAAGAATATTCATAAATGACTTAGTTATCACACTTAGAATGAGTGTACATTTTTTGTACAAAATACCGTATGTGGGGTATTTTTTTTTCATGCCTCAAGGGCTAGGTGGCGCTGCATATATAACTGAATGTTGTCATAGAGATAACTTCAGGCCTTGACGATAAACATAGATGTCAAATTTGGGATTTTTTGGAGCATGTCCCGGGGAGTTATCAAGCATATCCTTTTACATTGCGAAACACAAATTTTGATGCCCCGCCCTCATCATATAGTATTTCGAAAAGTCAAAATTTTTCCCCCTGTCGTTGGCTCAGGTCTTGACATGGTCCAGGCCAAGTCTTAACTCAGTCGGATGAAACGTGTAGGAGAAGTGGGCAAAAGTCTGCCCCCTGTGAATGTGCAAAAATCGTCAAAAATGGGACATTCAAAAATTCGTAGCTCACTTCCTGTTCATTTTAGCATATGGGTACAAGAGACTTTTTTGTAGGTCTTGGGCTCCCTCATACACCTAAAAATATTCGTCGTTCTTGCTTAAACGTACAACCGGGGCTGCTTCGTTAAAAATTTCGAGGGGGCGCTATTGAGTCATTTTTGTAAAAATAGCACAATCAACAATAGAATATTGCTCATTTTACCAGGCCAGATGTGTGTGCCAAGTTTCATGAGTTTCTGTGCATGTTTAGACCCTCAAAACTGGCGTTGTTTTCTTGGCGAACAGCGCTTAGCCACACCCACAGCAATTCGCGAAAACTCACAAACTTCGTGTTGTGACATCATGAAGGCCGAAACCCTCATCTGAGCAAATATGAGGTAGGTCCAGTTAACGTGTTTGGAGAAAAACGTAGAAGAAAATTCGTAAGAAAAAAAATTGCCACTAGGTGGCGCTATCAGTTAGATGAAATATAAGTCAGTAGATGTCTTTAGGGCTGGACTCTCATCAAATGTGTGAAATTTTGAGAAGATAGGATCATCTCGGTCAAGTTAATGCAGCTTTTATTTTCACGAAAAATCTTCAGACTTTGCGTCACCGTAGCGGCCACGCCCTTTGGCGAAAAGTTACAATATTCGGTGTGGGGCATGATCAACATCTTAAGGCTTTTCTGACCAATTTTCAAATGGATCCCTTCAACAAGCTCAGCACAGTAGCTAAAAACGTAAAGTATGACATTTATTGTAACCACTAGGTGGCGCTATATGTATAACTGAATTTTATCATATAGATGTTTTCAGGCCGTGACTATTACGTTGCCTGAGAAGTTTGAGATTTTTTGGAGCTTGAACATGGGAGTTATTAAGCATTTGCTCTTTATGGACAAATGAAATTTTAAAGGCAATATTTGATGCCCCGCCCCCGTCATATAGTATTTCAAAAAGGCAAGATGTTTTGCCCAGTTTTTCTCTCAGGTCTTGAGATGATAAATGCCAAGTTTGAAGTCAATTGGATGAAAAATTTTTGCAAAGGGGGAAAAAGCATGACCACAGTGAATGTGCCAAAATAGGCCAAAATTGGACATAAAAAAATTCATAGCTCACTTCCTGTACATTTTAGCTACATGGTCCCAATAGACTTTTTTGTGCGTCTCGCGGTGCTACACGTGCCTGCCAATTTTTGTTGCTCTAGCTCAAACGTGCCGGGCTTGGTTTTTATTTTTCTACGCTAGGGGGCGCTATCGAGTCGCATTGTTATGACGACTTAATAATATCAAATTTTTCGCCGGGCCTGAGGAGTGTGCAAAGTTTGGTGAGTTTTCGTGAATGTTTAGGTACCCAAAATCGCGATCGTTTGCGGAGAATAAAGAAGAAGAAGAAGAAGAATAATAATAACTAGAGCTGCGAGCAGCTATAAAGGGCCCTCGCAGCCCGGGCCACGTTGGGGTACTTGCACGTTGGGGAAATTGCACATTGGGGTACTGGCACATTGGAAGCCGAATTTCTTTGAAAATGGCATGATAAACATGTGGATTTTTTATTTTTTTTGCCAGGTGTGATGAGTGTGTCAAGCTCAATGGGTTTTGGTGATTGTTAAGATCTGCAAAAATCAGCGTCTTATTTTTTATTTTTAGGCAATGAGTTGCCCTGATTGGTATTTTTCGTAAAAGTATATATACACACATCATCGCTCGTACTCATTGCACAATGTTGCTTTTATTGTCCATAGAGGCGATCAAAAAATAAATAAAACTAAATAAAAAATACGTATGTTTGGATCGGTCTGATACCAGTGAACATATTGAGTGGTGGAAAGTAAAAGAATATTCATAAATGACTTAATTATCACACTTACAATGAGTTTACAATTTTTGCAAAAATACCGTAAGTGAGGCATTTTTTTTTTTTATGCCTCAAGGACTAGGTGGCGCTGTATTTATAACTGAATTTTGTCATAGAGATACCTTCAGGCCTTGACTATAAATATACATTTCAAGTATGGGATTTTTTGGAGCATGTACCTGGGAGTTATTAAGCATAGCCTTCATTCACGATATTGCTTTTAATGTCCATAGAGGCTATCAAAAATACATAAAACTAAATAACAAAAATATGTATGTTTGGTTAGGTCTGATGCCAGTGAATATTTTGAGTGGTGGAAAGTAAAAGAATATTCCTAAATGACTTAGTTATCACACTTAGAATGAGTTTACATTTTTTGTACAAAATCCCGTAAGTGGGGTATTTTTTTTTTCATGCCTCAAGGGCTAGGTGGCGCTGCATATATAACTGAATGTTGTCATAGAGATACCTTCAGGCCTTGACAATAAACATACATGTCAAGTTTGGGATTTTTTGGAGCATGTATCGGGGAGTTATTAACCATATCCTTTTTCAGTGCGAAACACAAATTTTGATGCCCCGCCCTCATCATATAGTATTTCCAAAAGTCAAGAATTTTCCGTCTGTTGTTGGCTCAGGTCTTGGCATGGTCCAGGTCAAGTCATAAGTCAGTCGGATAAAACGTGTAGGAGAAGTGGGCAAAAGTATGCCCCCTGAAAATGTGCAAAAATCGTCAAAAATGGGACATTCAAAAATTCGTAGCTCACTTCCTGTTCATTTTAGCATATGGGTCCAAGAGACTTTTTTGTAGGTCTTTGGCTCCCTCATACACCTAAAAATTTTCGTAGATCTTGCTTAAACGTACAATCGGGGCTGCTTCGTTAAAAATTTCTAGGGGGCGCTATTGAGTCATTTTTGTAAAAATAGGACAATACATGATAAAATATTGCTCATTTTGCCAGGCCAGATGTGTGTGCCAAGTTTCATGAGTTTCTGCGCATGTTTAGACCATCAAAACTGGCGTTGTTTTCTTGGCGAACAGTGCTTAGCCACGCCCACAGTGATTCGCGAAAACTCACAAACTTCGTGTTGTGACATCATGAAGGCCGAAACCCTCATCTGAGCAAATATGAGGTTGGTCCAGTTAACGTGTTTGGAGAAAAATGTACAAGAAAATTCGTAAGAAAAAAAATTGCCACTAGGTGGCGCTATCAGTAAGATGAAATATAAGTTCGTAGATGTCTTTAGGGCTGGACTCTCATCAAATGTGTGAAATTTTGAGAAGATGGGATCATCTCGGTCAAGTTCATGCAGCTTTTATTGTCACGAAAAATCTTCAGACTTTGCGGCACCGTAGCGGCCACGCCCTTTGGCGAAAAGTTACAATATTCGATGTGGGGCATGATCAACATCTTAAGGATTTTCTGACCAACTTTCAACTGGATCCCTTCAACGAGCTCAGCGCAGTAGCTAAAAACGTAAAGTATGACATTTATTGTTACCACTAGGTGGTGCTATATGTATAACTGAATTTTATCATATAGATGTTTTCAGGCCGTGACTATTACGTTGCCTGAGAAGTTTGAGATTTTTTGGAGCTTGAACATGGGAGTTATTAAGCATTTGCTCTTTCTGGACAAATGAAATTTTCAAGACAATATTTGATGCCCCGCCCCCATCATATAGTATTTCTAAAAGGCAAGACTTTTTGCCCAGTTGTTCTCTCAGGTCTTGAGATGATAAATGCCAAGTTTGATATGAATTGGATGAAAAATGTTTGCAGAGGGGGAAAAAGCATGACCACAGTGAATGTGCCAAAATAGGCCAAAATTGGACATAAAAAAATTCATAGCTCATTTCCTGTACATTTTAGCTACATGGTCCCAATAGACTTTTTTGTGCGTCTCGGGGTGCTACACGTGCCTGCCAATTTTCGTTGCTCTAGCTCAAACGTGCCAGGCTTGGCTTTTATTTTTCTACGCTAGGGGGCGCTATAGAGTCGCGTTGTTATGACGACTTCATAATATAAAATTTTTCGCCGGGCCTGAGGAGTGTGCAAAGTTTGGTGAGTTTTCGTGAATGTTTAGGTCCTCAAAAATGCGATCGTTTACGGAGAAGAAGAAGAAGAAGAAGAAGAAGAAGAATAATAATAATAATAATAATAATTCGAACGAAAAACAATAGGGACCTCGCAGCGGTCGCTGCTCGGGCCCTAATAACTAGAGCTGCGAGCAGCTATAAAGGGCCCTCGCAGCCCGGGCCACATTGGGCTCCTTGCACGTTGGGGTACTTGCACGTTGGGGTACTGGCACATTGGGGTACTGGCATATTGGAAGCAAAATTTCTTTGAAAATGGCATAATAAACGTTTACATGTAGAATATTTTTTTGCCAGTGTGTGTGTCAAGCTCAACGGGTTTTGGTGATTGTTAAGACCTGCAAAAATCAGCGTCCTTTTTTATTTTTAGGCAATGAGTTGCCCTGATTGGTATTTTTTTGTAAAAGTGTATATAAACATCATCGCTCGTTGTACTCATTGCACAATGTTACTTTTATTGTCCAAAGGGGCAATCAAAAATGAATAAAACAAAATTGAAACGTACATGCGTTTGGATCGGTGTGAAGCCAGTGAACAGTTTGAGTGGTGGAAACTAAAAGAATATTCATAAATGACTTAGTTATCACACTTAGAATGAGTGTACATTTTTTGTACAAAATACCGTATGTGGGGTATTTTTTTTTCATGCCTCAAGGGCTAGGTGGCGCTGCATATATAACTGAATGTTGTCATAGAGATAACTTCAGGCCTTGACGATAAACATACATGTCAAGTTTGGGATTTTTTGGAGCATGTCCCGGGGAGTTATCAAGCATATCCTTTTACATTGCGAAACACAAATTTTGATGCCCCGCCCTCATCATATAGTATTTCGAAAAGTCAAAATTTTTCCCCCTGTCGTTGGCTCAGGTCTTGACATGGTCCAGGCCAAGTCTTAACTCAGTCGGATGAAACGTGTAGGAGAAGTGGGCAAAAGTCTGCCCCCTGTGAATGTGCAAAAATCGTCAAAAATGGGACATTCAAAAATTCGTAGCTCACTTCCTGTTCATTTTAGCATATGGGTACAAGAGAGTTTTTTGTAGGTCTTGGGCTCCCTCATACACCTAAAAATATTCGTCGTTCTTGCTTAAACGTACAACCGGGGCTGCTTCGTTAAAAATTTCGAGGGGGCGCTATTGAGTCATTTTTGTAAAAATAGCACAATCAACAATAAAATATTGCTAATTTTACCAGGCCAGATGTGTGTGCCAAGTTTCAGGAGTTTCTGTGCATGTTTAGGCCCTCAAAATTGGTGTTGTTTTCTTGGCGAACAGCGCTTAGCCACGCCCACAGCGATTCGCGAAAACTCACAAACTTCGTATTGTGACATCATGAAGACCGAAACCCTCATCTGAGCAAATATGAGGTAGGTGCAGTTAATGGGGTTGGAGAAAAACATTGAAGAAAAATCGTAAGAAAAAAAATTGCCAGTAGGTGGCGCTATCAGTAAGATGAAATATAAGTACGTAGATGTCTTAAGGGCTGGACTCTCATCAAATGTGTGAAATTTTGAGAAGATAGGATCATCTCGGTCAAGTTAATGCAGCTTTTATTGTCACGAAAAATCTTTAGACTTTGCGGCACCATAGCGGCCACGCCCTTTGGCGAAAAGTTACAATATTCGGTGTGGGGCATGATCAACATCTTAAGGCTTTTCTGACCAATTTTCAACTGGATCCCTTCAACGAGCTCAGCGCAGTAGCTAAAAACGTAAAGTATGACATTTATTGTTACCACTAGGTGGCGCTATATGTATAACTGAATTTTATCATATAGATGTTTTCAGGCCGTGACTATTACATTGCCTGAGAAGTTTGAGATTTTTTGGAGCTTGAACATGGGAGTTATTAAGCATTTGCTCTTTCTGGACAAATGAAATTTTAAAGGCAATATTTGATGCCCCGCCCCCATCATATAGTATTTCGAAAAGGCAAGACTTTTTGCCCAGTTGTTCTCTCACATCTTGAGATGATAAATGCCAAGTTTGAAGTTAATTGGATGAAAAATGTTTGCAGAGGGGGAAAAAGCATGACCACAGTGAATGTGCCAAAATAGGCCAAAATTGGACATTAAAAAATTCATAGCTCATTTCCTGTACATTTTAGCTACATGGTCCCAATAGACTTTTTTGTGCATCTCGGGGTGCTACACGTGCCTGCCAATTTTCGTTGCTCTAGCTCAAACGTGCCGGGCTTGGTTTTTATTTTTCTACGCTAGGGGGCGCTATAGAGTTGCGTTGTTATGACGACTTTATAATATCAAATTTTTCGCCGGGCCTGAGGAGTGTGCAAAGTTCGGTGAGTTTTCGTGAATGTTTAGGTACCCAAAATCGGGATCGTTTGCGGAGAATAAAGAAGAAGAATAATAACTAGAGCTGCGAGCAGCTATAAAGGGCCCTCGCAGCCCGGGCCACGTTGGGGTCCTTGCACGTTGGGGTACTTGCACGTTGGGGTACTGGCACATTGGGGTACTGGCATATTGGAAGCAAAATTTCTTTGAAAATGGCATAATAAACGTTTACATGTAGAATATTTTTTTGCCAGTGTGTGTATCAAGCTCAACGGGTTTTGGTGATTGTTAAGACCTGCAAAAATCAGCGTCCTTTTTTATTTTTAGGCAATGAGTTGCCCTGATTGGTATTTTTTTGTAAAAGTGTATATACACATCATCGCTCGTTGTACTCATTGCACAATGTTACTTTTATTGTCCAAAGGGGCAATCAAAAATGAATAAAACAAAATGGAAACGTACATACGTTTGGATCGGTGTGAAGCCAGTGAACAATTTGAGTGGTGGAAACTAAAAGAATATTCATAAATGACTTAGTTATCACACTTAGAATGAGTGTACATTTTTTGTACAAAATACCGTATGCGGGGTATTTTTTATTTTTTTTTATATAAGCCTCAAGGGCTAGGTGGCGCTGTATTTATAACTGAATGTTGTCATAGAGATACCTTCAGGCCTTGATTATAAGCATACATGTCAAGTGTGGGATTTTTTTTGGAGCATGTACCGTGGAGTTATTAAGCATATCCTTCATTCACGATATTGCTTTTAATGTCTATAGAGGCTATCAAAAATAAATAAAAATATATATATGTTTGGATAAGTCTGATGCCAGTGAACATTTTGAGTGGTGGAAACTAAAAGAATATTCATAAATGACTTCGTTATCACACTTAGAATGAGTTTACATTTTTTGTACAAAATACCGTATGTGGGGTATTTTTTTTTCATGCCTCAAGGGCTAGGTGGCGCTGCATATATAACTGAATGTTGTCATAGAGATAACTTCAGGCCTTGACGATAAACATACATGTCAAGTTTGGGATTTTTTGGAGCATGTACCGGGGAGTTATCAAGCATATCCTTTTTCATTGTGAAACACAAATTTTGATGCCCCGCCCTCATCATATAGTATTTCGAAAAGTCAAAATTTTTCCCCCTGTCGTTGGCTCAGGTCTTGACATGGTCCAGGCCAAGTCTTAACTCAGTCGGATGAAACGTGTAGGAGAAGTGGGCAAAAGTCTGCCCCCTGTGAA
The DNA here is from genome assembly GCF_051991245.1 of Festucalex cinctus. NCBI lineage: Eukaryota > Metazoa > Chordata > Actinopteri > Syngnathiformes > Syngnathidae > Festucalex > Festucalex cinctus. Next base: position 2,092,180 of record NC_135426.1, on the reverse strand, counting down.
TGTGCAAAAATCGTCAAAAATGGGACATTCAAAAATTCGTAGCTCACTTCCTGTTCATTTTAGCATATGGGTCCAAGAGACTTTTTTGTAGGTCTTGGGCTCCCTCATACACCTAAAAATATTCGTCGTTCTTGCTTAAACGTACAACCGGGGCTGCTTCGTTAAAAACTTCTAGGGGGCGCTATTGAGTCATTTTTGTAAAAATAGCACAATCAACAATAAAATATTGCTCATTTTACCAGGCCAGATGTGTGTGCCAAGTTTCATGAGTTTCTGTGCATGTTTAGACCCTCAAAACTGGCGTTGTTTTCTTGGCGAACAGCGCTTAGCCACACCCACAGCAATTCGCGAAAACTCACAAACTTCGTGTTGTGACATCATGAAGGCCGAAACCCTCATCTGAGCAAATATGAGGTAGGTCCAGTTAACGTGTTTGGAGAAAAACGTAGAAGAAAATTCGTAAGAAAAAAAATTGCCACTAGGTGGCGCTATCAGTTAGATGAAATATAAGTTAGTAGATGTCTTTAGGGCTGGACTCTCATCAAATGTGTGAAATTTTGAGAAGGTAGGATCATCTCGGTCAAGTTAATGCAGCTTTTATTTTCACGAAAAATCTTCAGACTTTGCGTCACCGTAGCGGCCACGCCCTTTGGCGAAAAGTTACAATATTCGGTGTGGGGCATGATCAACATCTTAAGGCTTTTCTGACCAATTTTCAAATGGATCCCTTCAACAAGCTCAGCACAGTAGCTAAAAACGTAAAGTATGACATTTATTGTAACCACTAGGTGGCGCTATATGTATAACTGAATTTTATCATATAGATGTTTTCAGGCCGTGACTATTACGTTGCCTGAGAAGTTTGAGATTTTTTGGAGCTTGAACATGGGAGTTATTAAGCATTTGCTCTTTCTGGACAAATGAAATTTTAAAGGCAATATTTGATGCCCCGCCCCCGTCATATAGTATTTAAAAAAGGCAAGATGTTTTGCCCAGTTGTTCTCTCAGGTCTTGAGATGATAAATGCCAAGTTTGAAGTCAATTGGATGAAAAATGTTTGCAAAGGGGGAAAAAGCATGACCACAGTGAATGTGCCAAAATAGGCCAAAATTGGACATAAAAAAATTCATAGCTCACTTCCTGTACATTTTAGCTACATGGTCCCAATAGACTTTTTTGTGCGTCTCGGGGTGCTACACGTGCCTGCCAATTTTTGTTGCTCTAGCTCAAACGTGCCGGGCTTGGTTTTTATTTTTCTACGCTAGGGGGCGCTATCGAGTCGCATTGTTATGACGACTTAATAATATCAAATTTTTCGCCGGGCCTGAGGAGTGTGTAAAGTTCGGTGAGTTTTCGTGAATGTTTAGGTACCCAAAATCGCGATCGTTTGCGGAGAATAAAGAAGAAGAAGAAGAAGAAGAATAACTAGAGCTGCGAGCAGCTATAAAGGGCCCTCGCAGCCCGGGCCACGTTGGGGTCCTTGCACGTTGGGGTACTTGCACGTTGGGGTACTGGCACGTTGGGGTACTGGCATATTGGAAGCAAAATTTCTTTGAAAATGGCATAATAAACGTTTACATGTAGAATATTTTTTTTGCCAGTGTCTGTCAAGCTCAACGGATTTTGGTGATTGTTAAGACCTGCAAAATTCAGCGTCCTTATTTATTTTTAGGCAATGAGTTGCCCTGATTGGTATTTTTTTGTAAAAGTGTATATACACATCATCGCTCGTTGTACTCATTGCACAATGTTTACTTTTATTGTCCAAAGGGGCAATCAAAAATGAATAAAACAAAATGGAAACGTACATACGTTTGGATCGGTGTGAAGCCAGTGAACAATTTGAGTGGTGGAAACTAAAAGAATATTCATAAATGACTTAGTTATCACACTTAGAATGAGTGTACATTTTTTGTACAAAATACCGTATGTGGGGTATTTTTTAAAATTTTTTATATAAGCCTCAACGGCTAGGTGGCGCTGTATTTATAACTGAATGTTGTCATAGAGATACCTTCAGGCCTTGATTATAAGCATACATGTCAAGTGTGGGATTTTTTTTGGAGCATGTACCGTGGAGTTATTAAGCATATCCTTCATTCACGATATTGCTTTTAATGTCCATAGAGGCTATCAAAAATAAATAAAAATATATATATGTTTGGATAAGTCTGATGCCAGTGAACATTTTGAGTGGTGGAAACTAAAAGAATATTCATAAATGACTTCGTTATCACACTTAGAATGAGTGTACATTTTTTGTACAAAATACCGTATGTGGGGTATTTTTTTTTCATGCCTCAAGGGCTAGGTGGCGCTGCATATATAACTGAATGTTGTCATAGAGATAACTTCAGGCCTTGACGATAAACATACATGTCAAGTTTGGGATTTTTTGGAGCATGTACCGGGGAGTTATCAAGCATATCCTTTTTCATTGCGAAACACAAATTTTGATGCCCCGCCCTCATCATATAGTATTTCGAAAAGTCAAAATTTTTCCCCCTGTCGTTGGCTCAGGTCTTGACATGGTCCAGGCCAAGTCTTAACTCAGTCGGATGAAACGTGTAGGAGAGGTGGGCAAAAGTCTGCCCCCTGTGAATGTGCAAAAATTGTCAAAAATGGGACATTCAAAAATTCGTAGCTCACTTCCTGTTCATTTTAGCATAAGGGTCCAAGAGACTTTTTTGTAGGTCTTGGGCTCCCTCATACACCTAAAAATATTCGTCGTTCTTGCTTAAACGTACAACCGGGGCTGCTTCGTTAAAAATTTCGAGGGGGCGCTATTGAGTCATTTTTGTAAAAATAGCACAATCAACAATAAAATATTGCTCATTTTACCAGGCCAGATGTGTGTGCCAAGTTTCAGGAGTTTCTGTGCATGTTTAGACCCTCAAAACTGGCGTTGTTTTCTTGGCGAACAGCGCTTAGCCACACCCACAGCAATTCGCGAAAACTCACAAACTTCGTGTTGTGACATCATGAAGGCCGAAACCCTCATCTGAGCAAATATGAGGTAGGTCCAGTTAACGTGTTTGGAGAAAAACGTAGAAGAAAATTCGTAATAAAAAAAAATTGCCACTAGGTGGTGCTATCAGTTAGATGAAATATAAGTCAGTAGATGTCTTTAGGGCTGGACTCTCATCAAATGTGTGAAATTTTGAGAAGATAGGATCATCTCGGTCAAGTTAATGCAGCTTTTATTTTCACGAAAGATCTTCAGACTTTGCGTCACCGTAGCGGCCACGCCCTTTGGCGAAAAGTTACAATATTCGGTGTGGGGCATGATCAACATCTTAAGGCTTTTCTGACCAATTTTCAAATGGATCCCTTCAACGAGCTCAGCACAGTAGCTAAAAACGTAAAGTATGACATTTATTGTTACCACTAGGTGGCGCTATATGTATAACTGAATTTTATCATATAGATGTTTTCAGGCCGTGACTATTACGTTGCCTGAGAAGTTTGAGATTTTTTAGAGCTTGAACATGGGAGTTATTAAGCATTTGCTCTTTCTGGACAAATGAAATTTTAAAGGCAATATTTGATGCCCCGCCCCCGTCATATAGTATTTCAAAAAAGCAAGATGTTTTGCCCAGTTGTTCTCTCAGGTCTTGAGATGATAAATGCCAAGTTTGAAGTCAATTGGATGAAAAATGTTTGCAAAGGGGGAAAAAGCATGACCACAGTGAATGGGCCAAAATAGGCCAAAATTGGACATAAAAAAATTCATAGCTCACTTCCTGTACATTTTAGCTACATGGTCCCAATAGACTTTTTTGTGCGTCTCGGGGTGCTACACGTGCCTGCCAATTTTTCTTGCTCTAGCTCAAACGTGCCGGGCTTGGTTTTTATTTTTCTACGCTAGGGGGCGCTATCGAGTCGCATTGTTATGACGACTTAATAATATCAAATTTTTCGCCGGGCCTGAGGAGTCTGCAAAGTTCGGTGAGTTTTCGTGAATGTTTAGGTACCCAAAATCGCGATCGTTTGCGGAGAATAAAGAAGAAGAATAATAATAACTAGAGCTGCGAGCAGCTATAAAGGGCCCTCGCAGCCCGGACCACATTGGGGTCCTTGCACGTTGGGGTACTTGCACGTTGGGGAACTTGCACATTGGGGTACTGGCACATTGGAAGCAGAATTTCTTTGAAAATGGCATGATAAACATGTGGACTTTTTTTTTTTTTTTTGCCAGGTGTGATGAGTGTGTCAAGCTCAATGGGTTTTGGTGATTGTTAAGATCTGCAAAAATCAGCGTCTTTTTTTTTATTTTTAGGCAATGAGTTGCTCTGATTGGTATTTTTCGTAAAAGTATATATACACACATTATCGCTCGTACTCATTGCACAATGTTGCTTTTATTGTCCATAGAGGCGATAAAAATAAAAAATAAAAATAAATAAAAAATACATATGTTTGGATCGGTCTGATACCAGTGAACATATTGAGTTGTGGAAAGTAAAAGAATATTCATAAATGACTTAGTTATCACACTTACAATGAGTTTACAATTTTTGCAAAAATACCGTAAGTGAGGCATTTTTTTTTATGCCTCAAGGACTAGGTGGCGCTGTATTTATAACTGAATTTTGTCATAGAGATACCTTCAGGCCTTGACTCTAAATATACATTTCAAATATGGGATTTTTTGGAGCATGTACCTGGGAGTTATTAAGCATAGCCTTCATTCACGATATTGCTTTTAATGTCCATAGAGGCTATCAAAAATACATAAAACTAAATAACAAAAATATGTATGTTTGGTTAGGTCTGATGCCAGTGAATATTTTGAGTGGTGGAAGGTAAAAGAATATTCCTAAATGACTTAGTTATCACACTTAGAATGAGTTTACATTTTTTGTACAAAATACCGTAAGTGGGGTATTTTTTTTTCATGCCTCAAGGGCTAGGTGGCGCTGCATATATAACTGAATGTTGTCATAGAGATACCTTCAGGCCTTGACGATAAACATACATGTCAAGTTTGGGATTTTTTGGAGCATGTATCGGGGAGTTATTAAGCATATCCTTTTTCAGTGCGAAACACAAATTTTGATGCCCCGCCCTCATCATATAGTATTTCCAAAAGTCAAGATTTTTCCGTCTGTTGTTGGCTCAGGTCTTGGCATGGTCCAGGTCAAGTCATAAGTCAGTCGGATAAAACGTGTAGGAGAAGTGGGCAAAAGTATGCCCTCTGAAAATGTGCAAAAATCGTAAAAAATGGGACATTCAAAAATTCGTAGCTCACTTCCTGTTCATTTTAGCATATGGGTCCAAGAGACTTTTTTGTAGGTCTTTGGCTCCCTCATACACGTAAAAATTTTCGTAGATCTTGCTTAAACATACAATCGGGGCTGCTTCGTTAAAAATTTCTAGGGGGCGCTATTGAGTCATTTTTGTAAAAATAGCACAATCAACAATAAAATATTGTTCATTTTACCAGGCCAGATGTGTGTGCCAAGTTTCATGAGTTTCTGCGCATGTTTAGACCCTCAAAACTGGCGTTGTTTTCTTGGCGAACAGCGCTTAGCCACGCCCACAGCAATTCGCGAAAACTCACAAACTTCGTGTTGTGACATCATGAAGGCCGAAACCCTCATCTGAGCAAATATGAGGTAGGTCCAGTTAACGTGTTTGGAGAAAAAATGTACAAGAAAATTCGTAAGAAAAAAAATTGCCACTAGGTGGCGCTATCAGTAAGATGAAATATAAGTTCGTAGATGTCTTTAGGGCTGGACTCTCATCAAATGTGTGAAATTTTGAGAAGATAGGATCATCTCGGTCAAGTTCATGCAGCTTTTATTGTCACGAAAAATCTTCAGACTTTGCGGCACCGTAGCGGCCACGCCCTTTGGCGAAAAGTTACAATATTCGGTGTTGGGCATGATCAACATCTTAAGGCTTTTCTGACCAACTTTCAACTGGATCCCTTCAACGAGCTCAGCGCAGTAGCTAAAAACGTAAAGTATGACATTTATTGTCACCACTAGGTGGCGCTATATGTATAACTGAATTTTATCATATAGATGTTTTCAGGCCGTGACTATTACGTTGCCTGAGAAGTTTGAGATTTTTTGGAGCTTGAACATGGGAGTTATTAAGCATTTGCTCTTTCTGGACAAATGAAATTTTAAAGACAATATTTGATGCCCCGCCCCCATCATATAGTATTTCAAAAAGGCAAGACTTTTTGCCCAGTTGTTCTCTCAGGTCTTGAGATGATAAATGCCAAGTTTGATGTGAATTGGATGAAAAATGTTTGCAGAGGGGGAAAAAGCATGACCACAGTGAATGTGCCAAAATAGGCCAAAATTGGACATAAAAAAATTCATAGCTCATTTCCTGTACATTTTAGCTACATGGTCCCAATAGACTTTTTTGTGCGTCTCGGGGTGCTACACGTGTCTGCCAATTTTCGTTGCTCTAGCTCAAACGTGCCAGGCTTGGTTTTTATTTTTCTACGCTAGGGGGCGCTATAGAGTCGCGTTGTTATGACGACTTCATAATATCAAATTTTTCGCCGGGCCTGAGGAGTGTGCAAAGTTTGGTGAGTTTTCGTGAATGTTTAGGTACTCAAAAATGCGATCGTTTACGGAGAAGAAGAAGAAGAAGAAGAAGAATAATAATAACTAGAGCTGCGAGCAGCTATAAAGGGCCCTCGCAGCCCGGGCCACGTTGGGGTCCTTGCACGTTGGGGTACTTGCACGTTGGGGTACTGGCACGTTGGGGTACTGGCATATTGGAAGCAAAATTTCTTTGAAAATGGCATAATAAACGTTTACATGTAGAATATTTTTTTGCCAGTGTGTGTGTCAAGCTCAACGGGTTTTGGTGATTGTTAAGACCTGCAAAAATCAGCATCCTTTTTTATTTTTAGGCAATGAGTTGCCCTGATTGGTATTTTTTTGTAAAAGTGTATATACACATCATCGCTCGTTGTACTCATTGCACAATGTTACTTTTATTGTCCAAAGGGGCAATCAAAAATGAATAAAACAAAATGGAAACGTACATACGTTTGGATCGGTGTGAAGCCAGTGAACAATTTGAGTGGTGGAAACTAAAAGAATATTCATAAATGACTTAGTTATCACACTTAGAATGAGTGTACATTTTTTGTACAAAATACCGTATGTGGGGTATTTTTTATTTTTTTTTATATAAGCCTCAAGGGCTAGGTGGCGCTGTATTTATAACTGAATGTTGTCATAGAGATACCTTCAGGCCTTGATTATAAGCATACATGTCAAGTGTGGGATTTTTTTTTGGAGCATGTACCGTGGAGTTATTAAGCATATCCTTCATTCACGATATTGCTTTTAATGTCCATAGAGGCTATCAAAAATAAATAAAAATATATATATGTTTGGATAAGTCTGATGCCAGTGAACATTTTGAGTGGTGGAAACTAAAAAAATATTCATAAATGACTTAGTTATCACACTTAGAATGAGTGTACATTTTTTGTACAAAATACCGTATGTGGGGTATTTTTTTTTCATGCCTCAAGGGCTAGGTGGCGCTGCATATATAACTGAATGTTGTCATAGAGATAACTTCAGGCCTTGACGATAAAAATACATGTCAAGTTTGGGATTTTTTGGAGCATGTACCGGGGAGTTATCAAGCATATCCTTTTTCATTGTGAAACACAAATTTTGATGCCCCGCCCTCATCATATAGTATTTCGAAAAGTCAAAATTTTTCCCCCTGTCGTTGGCTCAGGTCTTGACATGGTCCAGGCCAAGTCTTAACTCAGTCGGATGAAACGTGTAGGAGAAGTGGGCAAAAGTCTGCCCCCTGTGAATGTGCAAAAATCGTCAAATATGGGACATTCAAAAATTCGTAGCTCACTTCCTGTTCATTTTAGCATATGGGTACAAGAGACTTTTTTGTAGGTCTTGAGCTCCCTCATACACCTAAAAATATTCGTCGTTCTTGCTTAAACGTACAATCGGGGCTGCTTCGTTAAAAATTTCTAGGGGGCGCTATTGAGTCATTTTTGTAAAAATAGGACAATACATGATAAAATATTGCTCATTTTGCCAGGCCAGATGTGTGTGCCAAGTTTCATGAGTTTCTGCGCATGTTTAGACCATCAAAACTAGCGTTGTTTTCTTGGCGAACAGTGCTTAGCCACGCCCACAGCGATTCGCGAAAACTCACAAACTTCGTGTTGTGACATCATGAAGGCCGAAACCCCCATCTGAGCAAATATGAGGTTGGTCCAGTTAACGTGTTTGGGGAAAAATGTACAAGAAAATTCGTAAGGAAAAAAAATTGCCACTAGGTGGCGCTATCAGTTAGATGAAATATAAGTTCGTAGATGTCTTTAGGGCTGGACTCTCATCAAATGTGTGAAATTTTGAGAAGATAGGATCATCTCGGTCAAGTTCATGCAGCTTTTATTGTCACGAAAAATCTTCAGACTTTGCGTCACCGTAGCGGCCACGCCCTTTGGCGAAAAGTTACAATATTCGGTGTGGGGCATCATCAACATCTTAAGGCTTTTCTGACCAATTTTCAACTGGATCCCTTCAACGAGCTCAGCACAGTAGCTAAAAACGTAAAGTATGACATTTATTGTAACCACTAGGTGGCGCTATATGTATAACTGAATTTTTTCATATAGGTGTTTTCAGGCCGTGACTATTACGTTGCCTGAGAAGTTTGAGATTTTTTGGAGCTTGTACATGGGAGTTATTCAGCATTTGCTCTTTCTGGACAAATGAAATTTTAAAGGCAATATTTGATGCCCCGCCCCCGTCATATAGTATTTCGAAAACGCAAGATTTTTTGCCTAGTTTTTCTCTTAAGTCTTGAGATGATAAATGCCAAGTTTAAAGTCAATGGGATGAAAAATGTTTGCATAGGGGGAAAAAGTATGACCACAGTGAATGTGCCAAAATAGGCCAAAATTGGACATTAAAAAATTCATAGCTCACTTCCTGTACATTTTAGGAATTGGCTTCCACTGACTTTTTTGTGCGTCTCGTAGTGCTACACGTGCCTGCCAATTTTCGTAGCTCTAGCTCAAACGGGCCGGGATTGGTTTTTATTTTTCTACGCTAGGTGGCGCTATAGAGTCGCGTTGTTATGACAACTACATAATATCAAATTTTTCGCCGGGCCCGAAGAGACTGCAAAGTTTGGTGAGTTTTCGTAAATGTTTAGGCCCTCAAAAATGCGATCGTTTACGGAGAAGAAGAAGAAGAAGAATAATAATAATTCTTACAAAAACAAGAGGGACCTCGCAGCGGTCGCTGCTCGGGCCCTAATAATAATAATAATAATTCGAACGAAAAACAATAGGGACCTCGCAGCGGTCGCTGCTCGGGCCCTAATAATAATAATAATAATAATAATAATAATAATAATAATAATAATTTTTACAAAAACAATAGGGACCTCGCAGCGGTCGCTGCTCGGGCCCTAATAATAATAATAATAATAATAATAATAATAATAATAATTTTTACAAAAACAATAGGGACCTCGCAGCGGTCGCTGCTCGGGCCCTAATAATAATAATAATAATAATAATAATAATAATAATAATTTTTACAAAAACAATAGGGACCTCGCAGCGGTCGCTGCTCGGGCCCTAATAACTAGAGCTGCGAGCAGCTATAAAGGGCCCTCGCAGCCCGGGCCACGTTGGGGTCCTTGCACGTTGGGGTACTTGCACGTTGGGGTACTGGCACATTCGGGTACTGGCATATTGGAAGCAAAATTTCTTTGAAAATGGCATAATAAACGTTTACATGTAGAATATTTTTTTGCCAGTGTGTGTATCAAGCTCAACGGGTTTTGGTGATTGTTAAGACCTGCAAAAATCAGCGTCCTTTTTTATTTTTAGGCAATGAGTTGCCCTGATTGGTATTTTTTTGTAAAAGTGTATATACACATCATCGCTCGTTGTACTCATTGCACAATGTTACTTTTATTGTCCAAAGGGGCAATCAAAAATGAATAAAACGAAATGGAAACGTACATACGTTTGGATCGGTGTGAAGCCAGTGAACAATTTGAGTGGTGGAAACTAAAAGAATATTCATAAATGACTTAGTTATCACACTTAGAATGAGTGTACATTTTTTGTACAAAATACCGTATGTGGGGTATTTTTTTTAATTTTTTATATAAGCCAGCCATAGTCAGGGCTAGGTGGCGCTGTATTTATAACTGAATGTTGTCATAGAGATACCTTCAGGCCTTGATTATAAGCATACATGTCAAGTGTGGGATTTTTTTTGGAGCATGTACCGTGGAGTTATTAAGCATATCCTTCATTCACGATATTGCTTTTAATGTCCATAGAGGCTATCAAAAATAAATAAAAATATATATATGTTTGGATAAGTCTGATGCCAGTGAACAATTTGAGTGGTGGAAACTAAAAGAATATTCATAAATGACTTAGTTATCACACTTAGAATGAGTGTACATTTTTTGTACAAAATACCGTATGTGGGGTATTTTATTTATTTTTTTATATAAGCCTCAAGGGCTAGGTGGCGCTGTATTTATAACTGAATGTTGTCATAGAGATACCTTCAGGCCTTGATTATAAGCATACATGTCAAGTGTGGGATTTTTTTTTTGAGCATGTACCGTGGATTTATTAAGCATAGCCTTCATTCACGATATTGCTTTTAATGTCCATAGAGGCTATCAAAAATACATAAAACTAAATAACAAAAATATGTATGTTTGGATAAGTCTGATGCCAGTGAACATTTTGAGTGGTGGAAACTAAAAGAATATTCATAAATGACTTCGTTATCACACTTAGAATGAGTTTACATTTTTTGTACAAAATACCGTATGTGGGGTATTTTTTTTTCATGCCTCAAGGGCTAGGTGGCGCTGCATATATAACTGAATGTTGTCATAGAGATAACTTCAGGCCTTGACGATAAACATACATGTCAAGTTTGGGATTTTTTGGAGCATGTACCGGGGAGTTATCAAGCATATCCTTTTTCATTGCGAAACACAAATTTTGATGCCCCGCCCTCATCATATAGTATTTCGAAAAGTCAAAAATTTTCCCCCTGTCGTTGGCTCAGGTCTTGACATGGTCCAGGCCAAGTCTTTACTCAGTCGGATGAAACGTGTAGGAGAGGTGGGCAAAAGTCTGCCCCCTGTGAATGTGCAAAAATCGTCAAAAATGGGACATTCAAAAATTCGTAGCTCACTTCCTGTTCATTTTAGCATATGGGTACAAGAGACTTTTTTGTAGGTCTTGGGCTCCCTCATACACCTAAAAATATTCGTCGTTCTTGCTTAAACGTACAACCGGGGCTGCTTCGTTGAAAATTTCGAGGGGGCGCTATTGAGTCATTTTTGTAAAAATAGCACAATCAATAAAATATTGCTCATTTTACCAGGCCAGATGTGTGTGCCAAGTTTCAGGAGTTTCTGTGCATGTTTAGACCCTCAAAACTGGCGTTGTTTTCTTGGCGAACAGCGCTTAGCCACGCCCACAGCAATTCGCGAAAACTCACAAACTTCGTGTTGTGACATCATGAAGGCCGAAACCCTCATCTGAGCAAATATGAGGTAGGTCCAGTTAACGTGTTTGGAGAAAAACGTAGAAGAAAATTCGTAAGAAAAAAAATTGCCACTAGGTGGCGCTATCAGTTAGATGAAATGTAAGTTAGTAGATGTCTTTAAAGCTGGACTCTCATCAAATGTGTGAAATTTTGAGAAGATAGGATCATCTCGGTCAAGTTAATGCAGCTTTTATTGTCATGAAAAATCTTCAGACTTTGCGTCACCGTAGCGGCCACGCCCTTTGGTGAAAAGTTACAATATTCGGTGTGGGGCATGATCAACATCTTAAGGCTTTTCTGACCAATTTTCAACTGGATCCCTTCAACGAGCTCAGCACAGTAGCTAAAAACGTAAAGTATGACATTTATTGTAACCACTAGGTGGCGCTATATGTATAACTGAATTTTGTCATATAGATGTTTTCAGGCCGTGACTATTACGTTGCCTGAGAAGTTTGAGATTTTTTGGAGCTTGTACATGGGAGTTATTAAGCATTTGGTCTTTCTGGACAAATGAAATTTTAAAGGCAATATTTGATGCCCCGCCCCCGTCATATAGTATTTCGAAAAGGCAAGACTTTTTGCCCAGCTGTTCTCTTAGGTCTTGAGATGATAAATGCCAATTTTGAAGTCAACTGGAGGAAAAATGTTTGCAAAGGGGGAAAAAGCATGACCACAGTGAATGTGCCAAAATAGGCCAAAATTGGACATTAAAAAATTCATAGCTCATTTCCTGTACATTTTAGCTACATGGTCCCAATAGACTTTTTTGTGCGTCTCGGGGTGCTACACGTGCCTGCCAATTTTCGTTGCTCTAGCTCAAACGTGCCGGGCTTGGTTTTTATTTTTCTATGCTAGGGGGCGCTATGGAGTCGCGTTGTTATAACGACTTCATAATATCAAATTTTTCGCCGGACCTGAGGAGTGTGCAAAGTTCGGTGAGTTTTCGTGAATATTTAGGTACCCAAAATCGCGATTGTTTGCGGAGAATAAAGAAGAATAATAATAATAATAATAATAATAATTTTTACAAAAACAATAGGGACCTCGCAGCGGTCGCTGCTCGGGCCCTAATAATAATAATAATAATAATAATTTTTACAAAAACAATAGGGACCTCGCAGCAGTCGCTGCTCGGGCCCTAATAATAATAATAATAATAATAATAATAATAATAATAATAATAATAATTTTTACAAAAACAATAGGGACCTCGCAGCGGTCGCTGCTCGGGCCCTAATAACTAGAGCTGCGAGCAGCTATAAAGGGCCCTCGCAACCCGTGCCACGTTGGGGTATTTGCATGTCGGGGTACTGGCACGTTAGGGTACTGTTTCATAAGAAACCGTCTAAATTGTAAATGTTTTGCCATGCTTTTTGTGTTTGTTCACATTGCTATGGAATGCTTTGTCGAGGTATTCGGCTGATAGGTATGCCTCCCAATATTCACACATCTAGCTGAATCATATAAAAAAAAAAATTCTTTGCAAACAATGCATCGCTACAGCAAAGGCGTGCCACGTTGGGGTACTTGCACGTCGGGGTACTGGCACGTTGGGGTACTGTCAAATAGGACAAGGAGCATCTAAAATGTTTTTGACAAGCCTTGTGTGTGCAAAGTTTAATCAAAACGCAAAATATGGTGCGCAATTCCCAAAATAAATTCAAAATGGCGGACTTCCTTTTAGGTTTAGCATACGGCTACAGAATACTTTTTGTAGGTCTTAAGCTAATAGGTATGCCTCCCAGTTTTCACAAATCTAGGTCAAGTCATCTTTTGTTGTGTATCGCTTGAATCATACAATTGGAAATGCTCCATAAAAATGCATAGAGGGCGCTATTGAGCACAACGTTGGGTTACTTGCACGTCAGGGTACTGGCACGTTGGGGTACTGTTACATGGAACAAGGACCATTTAAAATGTTAGTTTTTTCCATGCCTTGTCTGTGCAAAGTTGAATGAAAAAGGCCAAAAATGATGTATAATTCCCAAAATAAAATCAAAATAGCGGACTTCCTCTTTGGTTTGGCAAATGGCTACATAATACTTTTTTGTAGGTCTAGCATAATCATACAATCGGAAATGCTTCATAAAAAGGTCTAGAGGGCGCTATTTATTGCAAATTGCACAATAAATCTCTGAAAATTCATGTTCATGACAAGTCTGATGTGTTTGCAAAGTTCCATGAGTTTTCATGTGTATAAAAAAAAAAAAGCAGCACTTGACAAACAATGCATTGCTATGGCAACAGCGTGTTACAAAATAAAAAACTTTCGATTACTTTGCATCTTAAACATCTTAAGATGAAACACACCAAGTTTGAAGACAGTCGGATAAATTTTGTAGGAGGGGTTCGTTAAAATATGACCCCTGAAAGTTTTTCCTTGTTCGGTTGGAGGGTTAGATCAGGGGATGTCGCAACTTGTTTGTGGTTAAGTGCTACAGAAGTAAATGTGTCTTAACAACCTCATGATTGAATGTGTTTTCAATTCTCTAGGATGTGATTGGATTGTATCAATTAAATGTTCTTATAACTGATTCAGTGAGTAGTAAAAATAGTGTGTCAAGTATAATGACATGAAATATAAGGAATACAAAAAACAAAACAAGAACCCTCTAAATTACACATTTTGTTCCAGGCTTTATGTGCGTGCATAGTTTGAGTATACACCTAGGTTTAGGCCAGGAGTGTTCAAACCTTTTGCAAAGAGGGCCGGGTATGGTAAGGTGAAAATGTGTGGGGCCTAATCAACCATTTAGTTTAGCCTGACATAATTTTTTTACATGCATATGTAAATATATATATGTGGACAAATGTGTACATATGTCTACAAATTTTTGTAGCTCGAGCTGCTTCGTCCAACTGGGAACGCTGCATTAAGAAGGATTTTTTTTTCCTTTGCCAACAGTGCATGCCACGACAACAGCGTGCGACGAAATAAAAAGCTTTCAATAACTTTTCATCGTCAACATCTTAAGATGAATCACACCAAGTTTGAAGATGATCGGATAAACTCTGTAGGAGGAGTTCGTTAAAATAAGACCCCTATGAAATGGCCAAAAAAATGGCAACATGTTCCAAAGTAAATCAAAATGGCAGACTTCCTGTTAGGTTTAGCATATGGTTCAAAAAGAGTTTTTTGTACCTCGAGGGCTGTTACATATGTCTTCAAATTTTGGTCACTCTAGGTGAAACGTACAGCCGGAAATGCTTCATTAAGTAAAAATTTTGAAATGCAAAATTTGATGCCCTGCCTCTGGCGGACTTCCTGTTAGGTTTAGCATATGGCACCAACAGGCTTTTTTGTAGATCATAGTCTGTTACATATGTGTACCAATTTTCGTAGCTCTAGATTAAACGTATAACCGGCAATACTTCAGATGAAACATGCCAAAGAATGAAGACAATCTGATAAGTTTTGTAGAAAATATGAGGCCTATAAAAGGCCCCCAAAAAATGGCTACAAATAGCAAAGTAAATCAAAATGCCGGACTTCCTGTTTGGCTTAGCATATGGTTCTAAAAGACTTTTTTGTACATCGTGGGCTCTTATGTATGCCTCCAAATTATCATAGCGCTAGGTGAAAGGTACAACCGGGAATGCTTCGTTAAAGAGGAGTTTTTTAGCTCAAAAAGTGATGGCCGGCCCTTGCGGGACTTCCTGTTGGGTTTAGCACAAAGCAGCAAGAGACTTTTTTGTACATCGTGGGCTGTTACATATGTCTACAAATTTTCGTAGCTCTAGCTGCTTCGTACAACTGAGAATTCTTCATTAAGAAGAATTTTTTTCCTTTGCAAACAAGTGCATGCCACGACAACAGCGTGCAGCGAAATAAAAAGCTTTCAATAACTTTTCATCTTCAACATCTTAAGATGAATCACACCAAGTTTGAAGATGATCGGATAAACTCTGTAAGAGGAGTTCGTTAAAATAGGACCCCTATGAAATGGCCAAAAAAATGGGAACACGTTCCAAAGTAAATCAAAATGGTGGACTTTCTGTTAGGTTTAGCATATGGTTCAAAAAGAGTTTTTTGTACCTTGAGGGCTGTTACATATGTCTTTAAATTTTGGTAACTCTAGGTGAAACGTACAGCCGGGAATGCTTCATTAAGTAAGAATTTTGAAACTCAAAATTTGATGCCCCGCCTCTGGCGGACTTCCTGTTGGGTTTAGCATATGGCACCAACAGACTTTTTTGTAGGTCATAGTCTGTTACATATGTGTACCAATTTCCGTAGCTCTAGGTTAAACATACAACCGGCAATACTACGTTTAGTAAGAGTTTTGAAACTCTAAATTTGATGCCCCACCGCCGTCATATAGTATGTCGAAAACTTTAGATTTTTTACCATGGTGTTGTCCCAGGTCTTGAGATGGTACATCCCAAGTTTGAAGTCAATTGGATTAACCGTGTAGGAGAAGCAGGCAAAAGTATGACCCCTGTAAATGTGCAAAAATTTGCCAAAATTGGACATTTAAATACTCATATCTCACTTCCTGTCTATTTTAGGGTACACACATCAAAGAGGTTTTTGTTCATCTGGATGTGCTACAGGTGCCACACAATTTTCATAGCCGTCGGACAATCGTAGCGGGCCAGGGATCTGTTTAACCTATGTAGGTGGCGCTATGGAGCCATTTTTCTGTTATCACCTATGGCGACTTTAAAATATCAAATTTTTCGCCAGGCCTGACGTGTGTGTAAAGTTTGGTGAGTTTTCGTTCACGTTTAGTGTCTCAAAAATGTGATTGTTTGCGGAAAAGAATAATAACAAATAAAAAGAAGAATAATAAGAATTCCTTGAAAAACAATAGGGACCTCGCAGCGGTCGCTGCTCGGGCCCTAATAATAATAATAATAATAATAATAATAATAATAATAATAATTTTTACAAAAACAATAGGGACCTCGCAGCGGTCGCTGCTCGGGCCCTAATAATAATAATAATTTTTACAAAAACAATAGGGACCTCGCAGCGGTCGCTGCTCGGGCCCTAATAATAATAATTTTTACAAAAACAATAGGGACCTCGCAGCGGTCGCTGCTCGGGCCCTAATAATAATAATAATAATAATAATAATAATTTTTACAAAAACAATAGGGACCTCGCAGCGGTCGCTGCTCGGGCCCTAATAATAATAATAATAATAATAATTTTTACAAAAACAATAGGGACCTCGCAGCGGTCGCTGCTCGGGCCCTAACTAGAGCTGCGAGCAGCTATAAAGGGCCCTCGCAGCCCGGGCCACGTTGGGGTACTTGCACGTTGGGGTACTTGCACATTGGGGTACTGGCACATTGGAAGCAGAATTTCTTTGAAAATGGCATGATAAACATGTGGATTTTTTTTTTTTTTTTGCCAGGTGTGATGAGTGTGTCAAGCTCAATGGGTTTTGGTGATTGTTAAGATCTGTAAAAATTAGCGTCTTTTTTTTATTTTTAGGCAATGAGTTGCCCTGATTGGTATTTTTCGTAAAAGTATATATACACACATCATCGCTCGTACTCATTGCACAATGTTGCTTTTATTGTCCATAGAGGCGACAAAAAAAAAAAAAAACTAAATAAAAAATACGTATGTTTGGATCGGTCTGATGCCAGTGAACATATTGAGTGGTGGAAAGTAAAAGAATATGACTTAGTTATCACACTTACAATGAGTTTACAATTTTTGCAAAAATACCGTAAGTGAGACATTTTTTTTTATGCCTCAACGACTAGGTGGCGCTGTATTTATAACTGAATTTTGTCAAAGAGATACCTTCAGGCCTTGACTATAAATATACATTTCAAGTATGGGATTTTTTGGAGCTTGTACCTGGGAGTTATTAAGCATAGCCTTCATTCACGATATTGCTTTTAATGTCCATAGAGGCTATCAAAAATACATAAAACTAAATAACAAAAATATGTATGTTTGGTTAGGTCTGATACCAGTGAACATTTTGAGTGGTGGAAAGTAAAAGAATATTCATAAATGACTTCGTGATCATACTGAGAATGAGTTTACAATTTTTGTAAAAATACTGTAAGTGGGGTATTTTTTTTTTCATGCCTCAAGGGCTAGGTGGCGCTGCATATATAACTGAATGTTGTCATAGAGATAGCTTCAGGCCTTGACTATAAACATACATGTCAAGTTTGGAATTTTTTAGAGCATGTACCGTAGAGTTATTAAGCATATCATTTTTCATTGCGAAACACAAATTTTGATGCCCCGCCCTCATCATATAGTATTTAGAAAAGTCAAGATTTTTCTCCCTGTCGTTGGCTCAGGTCTTGACATAGCCCAGGTCAAGTCTGAAGTCAGTCGGATGAAACGTGTAGAAGAAGTGGGCAAAAGTATGCCCCCTGTAAATGTGCTAAAATCGTAAAAAATGGGACATTCAAAAATTCGTAGCTCACTTCCTGTTCATTTTAGCATATGGGTCCAAGAGACTTTTTTTGTAGGTCTTGGGCTCCCTCATACACCTAAAAATTTTCGTAGATGTTGCTTAAACGTACAACCGGGGCTGCTTCATTAAAATTTTCTAGGGGGCGCTATTGAGTCATTTTTGTAAAAATAGCACAATCCAGGATAAAATATCGCTCATTTTGCCAGGCCAGATGTGTGTGCCAAGTTTCATGTGTTTCTGTGCCGGTTTAGGCCCTCAAAATTGGTGTTGTTTTCTTGGCGAACAGCGCTTAGCCACGCCCACAGCGATTCGCGAAAAATCACAAACTTCGTGTTGTGACATCATGAAGACCGAAACCCTCATCTGAGCAAATATGAGGCAGGTGCAGTTAATGTGGTTGGAGAAAAACATTGAAGAAAAATCGTAAGAAAAAAATTTGCCACTAGGTGGCGCTATCAGTAAGATGAAATATAAGTTCGTAGATGTCTTAAGGGCTGGACTCTCATCAAATGTGTGAAATTTTGAGAAGATAGGATCATCTCGGTCAAGTTAATGCAGCTTTTATTGTCACGAAAAATCTTTAGACTTTGCGGCACCGTAGCGGCCACGCCCTTTGGCGAAAAGTTACAATATTCGGTGTGGGGCATGATCAACATCTTAAGGCTTGTCTGACCAATTTCCAACTGGATCCCTTCAAAGAGCTTGGCACAGTAGCTAAAAACGTAAAGTATGACATTTATTGTCACCACTAGGTGGCGCTATATATATAACAGAATTGTATCATATAGATGTTTTCAGGCCGTGACTATTAAGTTGCATGAGAAGTTTGAGATTTTTTGGAGCTTGTTCATGGGAGTTATTCAGCATTTTGTCTTTCTGGACAAATTAAATTTTAAAGGCAATATTTGATGCCCCGCCCCCGTCATATAGTATTCCAAAAAGTTAAGATATTTTGCCCAGTTGTTGTCTTGGGCCTTGAGATGATACATGGCAAGTTTGAAGTCAACTGGCTGAAAAATATTTGCAAAGGCGGAAAAAGTATGACCACAGTGAATGTGCCAAAATGGGCCAAAATTGGACATTCAAAAATTCATAGCTCACTTCCTGTACATTTTAGGAAATGGCTTCCACTGACTTTTTTGTGCGTCTCGGGGTGCTACACGTGCCTGGCAATTTTCGTAGCTCTAGGTCAAACGGGCCGGGATTGGTTTTTATTTTTCTACGCTAGGGGGCGCTATAGAGTCGCATTGTTATGGCAACTACATAATATCAAATTTTTCGCCGGGCCCGAAGAGACTGCAAAGTTTGGTGAGTTTTCGTAAATGTTTAGGCCCTCAAAAATGCAATCGTTTACGGAGAAGAAGAAGAAGAAGAAGAAGAAGAAGAATAACTAGAGCTGCGAGCAGCTATAAAGGGCCCTCGCAGCCCGGGCCACGTTGGGGTCCTTGCACGTTGGGGTACTTGCACGTTAGGGTACTGGCACGTTGGGGTACTGGCATATTGGAAGCAAAATTTCTTTGAAAATGGCATAATAAAGGTTTACATGTAGAATATTTTTTTTGCCAGTGTGTGTCAAGCTCAACGGGTTTTGGTGATTGTTAAGACCTGCAAAAATCAGCGTCCTTATTTATTTTTAGGCAATGAGTTGCCCTGATTGGTATTTTTTGTAAAAGTGTATATATACATCATCGCTCGTTGTACTCATTGCACAATGTTACTTTTATTGTCCAAAGGGGCAATCAACAATGACTAACACAAAATGGAAACGTACATACGTTTGGATCGGTGTGAAGCCAGTGAACAATTTGAGTGGTGGAAACTAAAAGAATATTCATAAATGACTTAGTTATCACACTTAGAATGAGTTTTCATTTTTTGTACAAAATACCGCATGTGGGTTTTTTTTTTTTTATATATATTATGCCTCAAGGGCTAGGTGGCGCTGTATTTATAACTGAATGTTGTCATAGAGATACCTTCAGGCCTTGATTATAAGCATACATGTCAAGTGTGGGATTTTTTTTGGAGCATGTACCGTGGAGTTATTATGCATATCCTTCATTCACGATATTGCTTTTAATGTCCACAGAGGCTATCAAAAATAAATAAAAATATATATATGTTTGGATAAGTCTGATGCCAGTGAACATTTTGAGTGGTGGAAACTAAAAGAATATTCATAAATGACTTAGTTATCACACTTAGAATGAGTTTACATTTTTTGTACAAAATACCGTATGTGGGGTATTTTTTTTTTATGCCTCAAGGGCTAGGTGGCGCTGCATATATAACTGAATGTTGTCATAGAGATAGATTCAGGCCTTGACGATAAACATACATGTCAAGTTTGGGATTTTTTGGAGCATGTACCGGGGAGTTATTAAGCATATCCTTTTTCAGTGCGAAACACAAATTTGATGCCCCGCCTTAATCATATAGTATTTCGAAAGGTCAAGATTTTTCCCCCTGTCGTTGGCTCAGGTCTTGACATGGTCCAGGTCAAGTCTTAACTCAGTCAGATGAAACGTGTAGGAGAAGTGGGCAAAAGTCTGCCCCCTGTGAATGTGCAAAAATCGTCAAAAATGGGACATTCAAAAATTCGTAGCTCACTTCCTGTTCATTTTAGCATATGGGTCCAAGAGACTTTTTTGTCGGTCTTGGGCTCCCTCATACACCTAAAAATATTCGTCGTTCTTGCTTAAACGTACAACCGGGGCTGCTTCGTTAAAAACTTCTAGGGGGCGCTATTGAGTCATTTTTGTAAAAATAGCACAATCAACAATGAAATATTGCTCATTTTACCAGGCCAGATGTGTGTGCCAAGTTTCAGGAGTTTCTGTGCATGTTTAGACCCTCAAAACTGGCGTTGTTTTCTTGGCGAACAGCGCTTAGCCACGCCCACAGCAATTCGCGAAAACTAACAAACTTCGTGTTGTGACATCATGAAGGCCGAAACCCTCATCTGAGCAAATATGAGGTAGGTCCAGTTAACGTGTTTGGAGAAAAACGTAGAAGAAAATTCGTAAGAAAAAAAATTGCCACTAGGTGGCGCTATCAGTTAGATGAAATGTAAGTTAGTAGATGTCTTTAGAGCTGGACTCTCATCAAATGTGTGAAATTTTGAGAAGATAGGATCATCTCGGTCAAGTTAATGCAGCTTTTATTGTCACGAAAAATCTTCAGACTTTGCGTCACCGTAGCGGCCACGCCCTTTGGCGAAAAGTTACAATATTCGGTGTGGGGCATCATCAGCATCTTAAGGCTTTTCTGACCAATTTTCAACTGGATCCCTTCAACGAGCTCAGCACAGTAGCTAAAAACGTAAAGTATGACATTTATTGTAACCACTAGGTGGCGCTATATGTATAACTGAATTTTATCATATAGATGTTTTCAGGCCGTGACTATTACATTGCCTGAGAAGTTTGAGATTTTTTGGAGCTTGAACATGGGAGTTATTAAGCATTTGCTCTTTCTGGACAAATGAAATTTTAAAGGCAATATTTGATGCCCCGCCCCCATCATATAGTATTTCGAAAAGGCAAGACTTTTTGCCCAGTTGTTCTCTCAGGTCTTGAGATGATAAATGCCAAGTTTGAAGTCAATTGGATGAAAAATGTTTGCAAAGGGGGAAAAAGCATGACCACAGTGAATGTGCCAAAATAGGCCAAAATTGGACATAAAAAAATTCATAGCTCACTTCTTGTACATTTTAGCTACATGGTCCCAATAGACTTTTTTGTGCGTCTCGGGGTGCTACACGTGCCTGCCAATTTTTGTTGCTCTAGCTCAAACGTGCCGGGCTTGGTTTTTATTTTTCTATGCTAGGGGGCGCTATAGAGTCGCGTTGTTATGACGACTTCATAATATCAAATTTTTCGCCGGGCATGAGGAGTGTGCAAATTTTGGTGAGTTTTGTGAATGTTTAGGTACCCAAAATCGTGATCGTTTGCGGAGAATAAAGAAGAAGAAGAAGAAGAACTAGAGCTGCGAGCAGCTATAAAGGGCCCTCGCAGCCCGGGCCACGTTGGGGTCCTTGCACTTTGGGGTACTTGCACGTTAGGGTACTGGCACGTTGGGGTACTGGCATATTGGAAGCAAAATTTCTTTGAAAATGGCATAATAAACGTTTACATGTAGAATATTTTTTTTGCCAGTGTGTGTCAAGCTCAACGGGTTTTGGTGATTGTTAAGACCTGCAAAAATCAGCGTCCTTATTTATTTTTAGGCAACGAGTTGCCCTGATTGGTATTTTTTGTAAAAGTGTATATATACATCATCGCTCGTTGTACTCATTGCACAATGTTACTTTTATTGTCCAAAGGGGCAATCAAAAATGAATAAAACAAAATGGAAACGCACATACGTTTGGATCGGTGTGAAGCCAGTTAACAATTTGAGTGGTGGAAACTAAAATAATATTCATAAATGACTTAGTTATCACACTTAGAATGAATTTACATTTTTTGTACAAAATACCGTATGTGTTGTTTTTTTTTATATATATTATGCCTCAAGGGCTAGGTGGCGCTGTATTTATAACTGAATGTTGTCATAGAGATACCTTCAGGCCTTGATTATAAGCATACATGTCAAGTGTGGGATTTTTTTTGGAGCATGTACCGTGGAGTTATTATGCATATCCTTCATTCACGATATTGCTTTTAATGTCCACAGAGGCTATCAAAAATAAATAAAAATATATATATGTTTGGATAAGTCTGATGCCAGTGAACATTTTGAGTGGTGGAAACTAAAAGAATATTCATAAATGACTTAGTTATCACACTTAGAATGAGTTTACATTTTTTGTACAAAATACCGTATGTGGGGTATTTTTTTTTTATGCCTCAAGGGCTAGGTGACGCTGCATATATAACTGAATGTTGTCATAGAGATAGCTTCAGGCCTTGACGATAAACATACATGTCAAGTTTGGGATTTTTTTGGAGCATGTACCGGGGAGTTATTAAGCATATCCTTTTTCAGTGCGAAACACAAAATTTGATGCCCCGCCTTCATCATATAGTATTTCGAAAAGTCAAGATTTTTCCCCCTGTCGTTGGCTCAGGTCTTGACATGGTCCAGGTCAAGTCTTAACTCAGTCAGATGAAACGTGTAGGAGAAGTGGGCAAAAGTCTGCCCCCTGTGAATGTGCAAAAATTGTCAAAAATGGGACATTCAAAAATTCGTAGCTCACTTCCTGTTCATTTTAGCATATGGGTCCAAGAGACTTTTTTTGTAGGTCTTGGGCTCCCTCATACACCTAAAAATATTCGGCGTTCTTGCTTAAACGTACAACCGGGGCTGCTTCGTTAAAAATTTCGAGGGGGCGCTATTGAGACATTTTTGTAAAAATAGCACAATCAACAATAAAATATTGCTCATTTTACCAGGCCAGATGTGTGTGCCAAGTTTCAGGAGTTTCTGTGCATGTTTAGACCCTCAAAACTGGCGTTGTTTTCTTGGCGAACAGCGCTTAGCCACGCCTACAGCAATTCGCGAAAACTCACAAACTTCGTGTTGTGACATCATGAAGGCCGAAACCCTCCTCTGAGCAAATATGAGGTAGGTCCAGTTAACGTGTTTGGAGAAAAACCTAGAAGAAAATTCGTAAGAAAAAAAATTGCCACTAGGTGGCGCTATCAGTTAGATGAAATGTAAGTCAGTAGATGTCTTTAGAGCTGGACTCTCATCAAATGTGTGAAATTTTGAGAAGATAGGATCATCTCGGTCAAGTTAATGCAGCTTTTATTTTCACGAAAAATCTTCAGATTTTGCGTCACCGTAGCGGCCACGCCCTTTGGCGAGAAGTTACAATATTCGGTGTGGGGCATGATCAACATCTTAAGGCTTTTCTGACCAATTTTCAAATGGATCCCTTCAACAAGCTCAGCACAGTAGCTAAAAACGTAAAGTATGACATTTATTGTAACCACTAGGTGGCGCTATATGTATAACTGAATTTTATCATATAGATGTTTTCAGGCCGTGACTATTACGTTGCCTGAGAAGTTTGAGATTTTTTGGAGCTTGAACATGGGAGTTATTAAGCATTTGCTCTTACTGGACAAATGAAATTTTAAAGGCAATATTTGATGCTCCGCCCCCGTCGTATAGTATTTCGAAAAGGCAAGATGTTTTGCCCAGCTGTTCTCTTAGGTCTTGAGATGATAAATGCCAAGTTTGAAGTCAATTGGATGAAAAATGTTTGCAAAGGGGGAAAAAGCATGACCACAGTGAATGTGCCAAAATAGGCCAAAATTGGACATTAAAAAATTCATAGCTCACTTCCTGTACATTTTAGCTACATGGTCCCAATAGACTTTTTTGTGCGTCTCGGGGTGCTACACGTGCCTACCAATTTTCGTTGCTCTAGCTCAAACGTGTCGGGCTTGGTTTTTATTTTTCTACGCTAGGGGGCGCTATAGAGTCGCGTTGTTATAACGACTTCATAATATCAAATTTTTCGCCGGACCTGAGGAGTGTGCAAAGTTCGGTGAGTTTTCGTGAATATTTAGGTACCCAAAATCGCGGTTGTTTGCGGAGAATAAAGAAGAAGAAGAAGAAGAAGAAGAAGAAGAATAATTTTTACAAAAACAATAGGGACCTCGCAGCGGTCGCTGCTCGGGCCCTAATAATAATAATTTTTACAAAAACAATAGGGACCTCGCAGCGGTCGCTGCTCGGGCCCTAACTAGAGCTGCGAGCAGCTATAAAGGGCCCTCGCAACCCGGGCCACGTTGGGGTACGTGCACGTCGGGGTACTGGCACGTTGGGGTAATGTCAAATAGGACAAGGACCATCTAAAATGTTTTTGACAAGCCTTGTGTGTGCAAAGTTTAATCAAAACACAAAATATGGTGTGCAATTCCCAAAATAAATTCAAATCGGCGGACTTCCTTTTAGGTTTAGCATACGGCTACAGAATACTTTTTGTAGGTCTTAAGCTAATAGGTATGCCTCCCAGTTTTCACAAATCTAGTTCAAGTCATCTTTAGTTGTGTATCGCTTGAATCATACAATAGGAAATGTTCCATACAAATGCATAGAGGGCGCTATTGAGCACAACGTTGGGTTACTTGCACGTCAGGGTACTGGCACGTTGGGGTACTGTTACATGGAACAAGGACCATTTAAAATGTTAGTTTTTTCCATGCCTTGTCTGTGCAAAGTTTAATGAAAAAGGCCAAAAATGATGTATAATTCCCAAAATAAAATCAAAATAGCGGACTTCCTCTTTGGTTTGGCAAATGGCTACATAATACTTTTTTGTAGGTCTAGCATAATCATACAATCGGAAATGCTTCATAAAAATGTCTAGAGGGCGCTATTTATTGCAAATTGCACAATAAATCTCTAAAAATTCATGTTCATGACAAGTCTGATGTGTTTGCAAAGTTTCATGAGTTTTCATGTGTATAAAAAAAAAAAAAAGCAGCACTGGACAAACAATGCATTGCTATGGCAACAGGGTGTGACAAAATAAAAAACTTTCGATTACTTTGCATCTTAAACATCTTAAGATGAAACACACCAAGTTTGAAGACAGTCGGATAAATTTTGTAGGAGGGGTTCGTTAAAATATGACCCCTGAAAAAGGCCACAAAAAATGGCAACAAATCCCATCATAAATCAAAATGGCGGACTTCCTGTTTGGTTTAACACATGGTTCCAAGAGACCTTTTTTGTACATCGTGGGCTCTTATGTATGCCTGCAAATTATCATAGCGCTAGGTGAAACATACAACCGGGAATGCTTCGTTAAAGAGGAGTTTTTTTTTAGCTCAAAATGTGATGCCCGGCCCCTGGGGGACTTCCTGTTGGGTTTAGCACATGGCACCATGAGACTTTTTTTGTACATCCTGCGCTGTTACATATGTCTACAATTTTTCGTCGCTCTAGCTGCTTCGTACAACTGGGAATGCTTCATTAAGAAGGATTTTTTTTCCTTTGCAAAAAGTGCATGCCACGACAACAGCGTGTGACGAAATAAAAAACTTTCAATAACTTTTCATCTTCAACATCTTAAGATGAATCACACCAAGTTTGAAGACAGTCGGATAAATTTTGTAGGAGGAGTTCGTTAAAATAAGACCCCAATGAAATGGCCAAAAAAATGGCAACACGTTCCAAAATAAATCAAAATGGTGGACTTCCTGTTAGGTTTAGCATATGGTTCAAAAAGAGTTTTTTGTAGGTCATAGCCTGTTACATATGTGTACCAATTTTCGTAGCTCTAGATTAAACGTACAACCGGCAATGCTTCGTGAAGTAAGAATTTTTAAACTCTAAATTTGATGCGCCGCCGCCGTCATATAGTATATCAAAAACTTTTCATTTTTCACAATGATGTTGGCCCAGGTGTTGAGATGGTACATCCCAAGTTTGAAGTCAATCGGGTTAACCGTGTAGGAGAAGCGGGCAAAAGTATGACCCCTGTAAATGTGCAAAAATGGGCCAAAATTGGACATTGACGGGGCGGCAAAACTGCCCGACCCCTGCGGGTACAGGACCCAGGGAGCGAGGGCGGGAGGGACACAGCAGAAACACCAGAACAGTCCCGCGCACCAACTGGCGGGGATGCAGGAACAACTGGAAGGGACCCCACACGGTCCACAAGGCGAAGCCCAGGGGGGCGGCCGCGGCGGGGGCGCGGGGCACGTCCAAGGGTCCGGCCAGGTCAACATGAGCCGGTTTAACTTGTAACCCGGTGTCGGAGCCCCGAAGCGACTGGGTGTCACGGTCGCACGTCAGGGTACTGGCACGTTGGGGTACTGTTACATGGAACAAGGACCATTGAAAATGTTAGTTTTTTCCATGCCTTGTCTGTGCAAAGTTTAATGAAAAAGGCCAAAAATGATGTATAATTCCCAAAATAAAATCAAAATAGCGGACTTCCTCTTTGGTTTGGCAAATGGCTACATAATACTTTTTTGTAGGTCTAGCATAATCATACAATCGGAAATGCTTCATAAAAATGTCTAGAGGGCGCTATTTATTGCAAATTGCACAATAAATCTCTGAAAATTCATGTTCATGACAAGTCTGATGTGTTTGCAAAGTTTCATGAGTTTTCATGTGTATAAAAAAAAAAAAAAGCAGCACTTGACAAACAATGCATTGCTATGGCAACAGCGTGTTACAAAATAAAAAACTTTCGATTACTTTGCATCTTAAACATCTTAAGATGAAACACACCAAGTTTGAAGACAGTCGGATAAATTTTGTAGGAGGGGTTCGTTAAAATATGACCCCTGAAAAAGGCCACAAAAAATGGCAACAAATCCCATCATAAATCAAAATGGCAGACTTCCTGTTTGGTTTAGCACATGGTTCCAAGAGACTTTTTTGTACATCATGGGCTCTTATGTATGCCTGCAAATTATCATAGCGCTAGGTGAAACGTACAACCGGGAATGCTTCGTTAAAGAGGAGTTTTTTAGCTCAAAATGTGATGCCCGGCCCCTGGGGGACTTCCTGTTGGGTTTAGCACATGGCACCAAGAGACTTTTTTGTACATCCTGGGCTGTTACATATGTCTACAATTTTTCGTCGGTCTAGCTGCTTCGTACAACTGGGAATGCTTCATTAAGAAGGATTTTTTTCCTTTGCAAAAAGTGCATGCCACGACAACGACGAAATAAAAAACTTTCAATAACTTTTCATTTTCAACATCTTAAGATGAATCACACCAAGTTTGAAGATGATCGGATAAACTCTGTAGGAGGAGTTTGTTAAAATATGACCCCTATGAAATGGCCAAAAAAAATGGCAACACATTCCAAAGTAAATCAAAATGGCGGACGTCCTGTTAGGTTTAGCATATGGTTCAAAAACAGTTTTTTGTACCTCGAGGGCTGTTATATACCTCTACAAATGTTGGTAACTCTATGTGAAACGTACAGCCGGGTATGCTTTGTTATAGAGGAGTTTTTTAGCTCAAAATGTGATGCCCGGCCCCTGGGGGACTTCCTGTTGGGTTTAGCACATGGCACCAAGAGACTTTTTTGTACATCCTGGGCTGTTACATATGTCTACAATTTTTCGTCGGTCTAGCTGCTTCGTACAACTGGGAATGCTTCATTAAGAAGGATTTTTTTCCTTTGCAAAAAGTTCATGCCACGACGACGACGAAATAAAAAACTTTCAATAACTTTTCATTTTCAACATCTTAAAAGATGAATCACACCAAGTTTGAAGATGATCGGATAAACTCTGTAGGAGGAGTTTGTTAAAATATGACCCCTATGAAATGGCCAAAAAAAATGGCAACACATTCCAAAGTAAATCAAAATGGCGGACGTCCTGTTAGGTTTAGCATATGGTTCAAAAAGAGTTTTTTGTAGGTCATAGCCTGTTACATATGTGTACCAATTTTCGTAGCTCTAGATTAAACGTACAACCGGCAATGCTTCGTGAAGTAAGAATTTTTAAACTCTAAATTTGATGCGCCGCCGCCGTCATATAGTATATCAAAAACTTTTCATTTTTCACAATGATGTTGTCCCAGGTGTTGAGATGGTACATCCCAAGTTTGAAGTCAATCGGGTTAACCGTGTAGGAGAAGCGGGCAAAAGTATGACCCCTGTAAATGTGCAAAAATTGGCAAAAATTGGACATTTAAATACTCATACCTCACTTTCTGTCTATTTTAGGGTACACACTTCAAAGAGGTTTTTGTTCATTGGGATGTGCTACAGGTGCCACACAATTTTCATAGCCGTCGGACAATCGTAGCGGGACAGGGATCCGTTTAACCTATGTAGGGGGCGCTAAGGAGCCATTTTTCTGTTATCATGTATGGCGACTTTAAAATATCAAATTTTTCGCCAGGCCTGATGTGCGTGTAAAGTTTGGTGAGTTTTCGGTCACGTTTAGTGTCTCAAAAATGTGATCGTTTGCGGAGAATAATAATAATAATAATAACTAGAGCTGCGAGCAGCTATAAAGGGCCCTCGCAACCCGGGCCACGTTGGGGTATTTGCACGTCGGGGTACTGGCATGTTGGGGTACTGTCAAATAGGAAACCATCTAAATTTTAAACGTTTTTGCCATGCTTTGTGTTTGTAAAGTTTCATGGAAAGGCCAAAAATGATGCACAATTAACAAAATAAAATCAAAATGGATTGGCACATGGCTATATAGAATACTTTTTGAATATATTAGGCATGCCTGCCAATATTCACACATCTAGCTGAATCATATAATCGGAAAGACTTCATAAAAATGTCTAGAGGGCGCTATTGAAGCATTTATTGCAAATTTAATAAGAAATCTCTAAAATATTCATGCTTATGACAAGCCTGATGTGTGTGTAAAGTTTCATGAGTTTTTGCACATGTTTAGACCAAAAAAAAAAGCAGCATTTTACTTGGCAAACAATGCATCGCCATGAAACGGCGTGGGACAAAATAAATAACTTTCGATAACTTTGTATCTTAAACATCTTAAGATGAAGCACACCAAGTTTGAAGACAGTCGGATAAATTTTGTAGGAGGAGTTCGTTAAAATATGACCCCTAAAAAAGGCCACAAAAAATGGCTACAAATCCCAACGTAAATCAAAATGGCGGACTTCCTGTTTGTTTTGGAAGATGGTTCCAAGAGACTATTTTGTACATCGTGGGCTCTTATGTATGCCTCTAAATTATCATAGCGCTAGGTGAAACGTACAACCGGGAATGCTTCGTTAAAGAGGAGTTTTTTACCTCAAAATGTGATGACCGGCCCTTACGGGACTTCCTGTTGGGTTTAGCACATGGCACCAAGAGACTTTTTTGTACATTGTGGGCTGTTAAATTTGTCTCCAAATTTTCGTAGCTCTAGCTGCTTCGTACAACTGTGAATGCTTCATTAAGAGGGAATTTTTTCCTTTGCAAACTGTGCATGCCACGGCAACAGCGTGCGACGAAATAAAAAGCTTTCAATAACTTTTCATCTTCAACATTTTAAGATGAATCACACCAAGTTTGGAGATGATCGGATAAACTCTGTAGGAGGAGTTCGTTAAAATAAGACCCCTATGAAATGGCCCAAAAAATGGCAACACGTTCCAAAGTAAATCAAAATGGCGGACTTCCTGTTCGGTTTAGCATATGGTTCAAAAAGAGTTTTTTGTACCTTGAGGGCTGTTACATATGTCTTCAAATGTTGGTAACTCTAGGTGAAATGTACAGCCGGGAATGCTTCATTAAATAAGAATTTTGAAACACAAAATTTGATGCCTCGCCTCTGGCGGACTTCCTGTTAGGTTTAGCATATGGTTCAAAAAGAGTTTTTTGTAGATCATAGTCTGTTACATATGTGTACCAATTTTCGTGGCTCTCAATTAAACGTACCACGGCAATGCTTTGTTAAGTAAGAATTTTGAAACTGTAAATTTGATGCCCCGCCACCGTCATATAGTATGTCAAAAACTTTAGATTTTTTACCATGATGTTGTCCCAGGTGTTGAGATGGTACAGCCCAAGTTTGAAGTCAATCGGGTTAACCGTGTAGGAGAAGCGGGCAAAAGTATGACCCCTGTAAATGTGCAAAAATGGGCCAAAATTGGACATTCAAATACTCATACCTCACTTCCTGTCTATTTTAGGGTACACATATCAAAGAGGTTTTTGTTCATCTGGATGTGCTACAGGTGCCACACAATTTTCGTAGCCATAGGACAATCGTAGCGGGACAGGGATCCGTTAAACCTATGTAGGTGGCGCTACAGAGCCATTTTTCTGTTATCATGTATGGCGACTTTAAAATATCAAATTTTTCGCCAGGCCCGATCTCCGTGTAAAGTTCGGTGAGTTTTCGTTCATGTTTAGTGCCTCAAAAATGTGGTTGTTTGCGGAAAAGAATAATAACAAAGAAAAAGAAGAAGAAGAATAATAACTAGAGCTGCGAGCAGCTATAAAGGGCCCTCGCAACCCGGGCCACGTTGGGGTACTTGCACGTCGGGGTACTGGCACGTTGGGGTACTGTCAAATAGGACAAGGACCATCTAAAATGTTTTTGACAAGCCTTGTGTGTGCAAAGTTTAATCAAAACGCAAAATATGGTGTGCAATTCCCAAAATAAATTCAAAATGGCGGACTTCCTTTCAGGTTTAGCATACGGCTACAGAATACTTTTTGTAGGTCTTAAGCTAATAGGTATGCCTCCCAGTTTTCACAAATCTAGGTCAAGTCATCTTTGGTTGTGTATCGCTTGAATCATACAATTGGAAATGCTCCATAAAAATGCATAGAGGGCGCTATTGAGCACAACGTTGGGTTACTTGCACGTCAGGGTACTGGCACGTTGGGGTACTGTTACATGGAACAAGGACCATTTAAAATGTTAGTTTTTTCCATGCCTTGTCTGTGCAAAGTTTAATGAAAGAGGCCAAAAATGATGTATAATTCCCAAAATAAAATCAAAATAGCGGACTTCCTCTTTAGTTTGGCAAATGGCTACATAATACTTTTTTGTAGGTATTAGGCTGATAGGGGTCTGTCCTAATTTTCACAAATCTAGCAGAATCATACAATCGGAAATACTTCATAAAAATGTCTAGAGGGCGCTATTTATTGCAAATTGCACAATAAATCTCTAAAAATTCATGTTCATGACAAGTCTGATGTGTTTGCAAAGTTTCATAAGTTTTCACACATGTATAGATAAAAAAACAAAGCAGCACTTCACTTGGCAAACTGCATCGCTATAGCAGCAGCGTGCGACAAAATAAAAAACTTTTGATAACTTTGCATCTTAAACATCTTAAGATGAAACACACCAAGTTTGAAGACGGTCGGATGAACTTTGTACGAGGAGTTCGTTAAAATATGACAACTGAAAAAGGCCACAAAAAATGGCAACAAATCCCATCGTAAATCAAAATGGCAGACTTCCTGTTTGGTTTATCACATGGTTCCAAGAGACTTTTTTGTACATCGTGGGCTCTTATGTATGCCTGCAAATTATCATCGCGCTAGGTGAAACGTACAACCGGGAATGCTTCGTTAAAGAGGAGTTTTCTAGCTCAAAATGTGATGCCCGGCCCCTGGGGGACTTCCTGTTGGGTTTAGCACATGGCACCAAGAGACTTTTTTGTACACTGTGGGCTGTTACATATGTCTACAATTTTTTGTAGCTCTAGCTACTTCGTACAACTGGGAATGCTTCATTAAGAGGGATTTTTTTCCTTTGCAAAAAGTGCATGCCACGACAACAGCGTGCGACGAAATAAAGAGCTTTCAATAACTTTTCATCCTCAACATCTTAAGATGAGTCACACCAAGTTTGAAGATGATCGGATAAACTCTGTAGGAGGAGTTTGTTAAAATATGACCCCTATGAAATGGCCAAAAAAAATGGCAACACATTCCAAAGTAAATCAAAATGGCGGACGCCCTGTTAGGTTTAGCATATGGTTCAAAAAGAGTTTTTTGTACCTCGAGGGCTGTTATATACCTCTACAAATGTTGGTAACTCTAGGTGAAATGTACAGCCGGGTATGCTTTGTTAAAGAGGAGTTTTTTAGCTCAAAATGTGATGCCCGGCCCCTGGGGGACTTCCTGTTGGGTTTAGCACAGGGCACCAAGAGACTTTTTTGTACATCTTGGGCTGTTACATATGTCTACAAATTTTCGTAGCTCGAGCTGCTTCGTACAAATGGGAATGCTTCTTTAAGGATATTTTTTTTCCTTTAAAAACAGTGCATGCCATGACAACAGCGTGCGACGAAATACAAAGCTTTCAATAACTTTTCATCTTCAACATCTTAAGATGAATCACACCAAGTTTGAAGATGATCGGATAAACACTGTAGGAGGAGTTCGTTAAAATAAGACCCCAATGAAATGGCCAAAAAAATGTCAACACGTTCCAAAATAAATCAAAATGGTGGACTTCCTGTTAGGTTTAGCATATGGTTCAAAAAGAGTTTTTTGTAGGTCATAGCCTGTTACATATGTGTACCAATTTTCGTAGCTCTAGATTAAACGTACAACCGGCAATGCTTCGTGAAGTAAGAATTTTTAAACTCAAAATTTGATGCGCCGCCGCCGTCATATAGTATATCAAAAACTTTTCATTTTTCACAATGATGTTGTCCCAGGTGTTGAGATGGTACATCCCAAGTTTGAAGTCAATCGGGTTAACCGTGTAGGAGAAGCGGGCAAAAGTATGACCCCTGTAAATGTGCAAAAATTGGCAAAAATTGGACATTTAAATACTCATACCTCACTTTCTGTCTATTTTAGGGTACACACTTCAAAGAGGTTTTTGTTCATTGGGATGTGCTACAGGTGCCACACAATTTTCATAGCCGTCGGACAATCGTAGCAGGACAGGGATCCGTTTAACCTATGTAGGGGGCGCTAAGGAGCCATTTTTCTGTTATCATGTATGGCGACTTTAAAATATCAAATTTTTCGCCAGGCCTGATGTGCGTGTAAAGTTTGGTGAGTTTTCGGTCACGTTTAGTGTCTCAAAAATGCGATTGTTTGCGGAGAAGAATAATAAGAACTAGAGCTGCGAGCAGCTATAAAGGGCCCTCGCAACCCGGGCCACGTTGGGGTATTTGCACGTCGGGGTACTGGCATGTTGGGGTACTGTCAAATAGGAAACCATCTAAATTGTAAACGTTTTTGCCATGCTTTGTGTTTTTAAAGTTTCATGGAAAGGCCAAAAACGATGCACAATTAACAAAATAAAATCAAAATGGATTGGCACATGGCTATATAGAATACTTTTTGAATATATTCGGCATGCCTGCCAATATTCACACATCTAGCTGAATCATATAATCGGAAAGACTTCATAAAAATGTCTAGAGGGCGCTATTGAGCCATTTATTACAAATAGCACAACAAATCTCTAAATAAATAAAGGGCCCTCGCAACCCGGGCCACGTTGGGGTATTTGCACGTCGGGGTACTGGCATGTTGGGGTACTGTCAAATAGGAAACCATCTAAATTTTAAACGTTTTTGCCATGCTTTGTGTTTGTAAAGTTTCATGGAAAGGCCAAAAATGATGCACAATTAACAAAATAAAATCAAAATGGATTGGCACATGGCTATATAGAATACTTTTTGAATATATTAGGCATGCCTGCCAATATTCACACATCTAGCTGAATCATATAATCGGAAAGACTTCATAAAAATGTCTAGAGGGCGCTATTGAAGCATTTATTGCAAATTTAATAAGAAATCTCTAAAATATTCATGCTTATGACAAGCCTGATGTGTGTGTAAAGTTTCATGAGTTTTTGCACATGTTTAGACCCAAAAAAAAAAAAGCAGCATTTTACTTGGCAAACAATGCATCGCCATGAAACGGCGTGGGACAAAATAAATAACTTTCGATAACTTTGTATCTTAAACATCTTAAGATGAAGCACACCAAGTTTGAAGACAGTCGGATAAATTTTGTAGGAGGAGTTCGTTAAAATATGACCCCTAAAAAAGGCCACAAAAAATGGCTACAAATCCCAACGTAAATCAAAATGGCGGACTTCCTGTTTGTTTTGGAAGATGGTTCCAAGAGACTATTTTGTACATCGTGGGCTCTTATGTATGCCTCTAAATTATCATAGCGCTAGGTGAAACGTACAACCGGGAATGCTTCGTTAAAGAGGAGTTTTTTACCTCAAAATGTGATGACCGGCCCTTACGGGACTTCCTGTTGGGTTTAGCACATGGCACCAAGAGACTTTTTTGTACATTGTGGGCTGTTAAATTTGTCTCCAAATTTTCGTAGCTCTCGCTGCTTCGTACAACTGTGAATGCTTCATTAAGAGGGAATTTTTTCCTTTGCAAACTGTGCATGCCACGGCAACAGCGTGCGACGAAATAAAAAGCTTTCAATAACTTTTCATCTTCAACATTTTAAGATGAATCACACCAAGTTTGGAGATGATCGGATAAACTCTGTAGGAGGAGTTCGTTAAAATAAGACCCCTATGAAATGGCCCAAAAAATGGCAACACGTTCCAAAGTAAATCAAAATGGCGGACTTCCTGTTCGGTTTAGCATATGGTTCAAAAAGAGTTTTTTGTACCTTGAGGGCTGTTACATATGTCTTCAAATGTTGGTAACTCTAGGTGAAATGTACAGCCGGGAATGCTTCATTAAATAAGAATTTTGAAACACAAAATTTGATGCCTCGCCTCTGGCGGACTTCCTGTTAGGTTTAGCATATGGTTCAAAAAGAGTTTTTTGTAGATCATAGTCTGTTACATATGTGTACCAATTTTCGTGGCTCTCAATTAAACGTACCACGGCAATGCTTTGTTAAGTAAGAATTTTGAAACTGTAAATTTGATGCCCCGCCACCGTCATATAGTATGTCAAAAACTTTAGATTTTTTACCATGATGTTGTCCCAGGTGTTGAGATGCTACATCCCAAGTTTGAAGTCAATCGGGTTAACCGTGTAGGAGAAGCGGGCAAAAGTATGACCCCTGTAAATGTGCAAAAATGGGCCAAAATTGGACATTCAAATACTCATACCTCACTTCCTGTCTATTTTAGGGTACACATATCAAAGAGGTTTTTGTTCATCTGGATGTGCTACAGGTGCCACACAATTTTCGTAGCCATAGGACAATCGTAGCGGGACAGGGATCCGTTAAACCTATGTAGGTGGCGCTACAGAGCCATTTTTCTGTTATCACGTATGGCGACTTTAAAATATCAAATTTTTCGCCAGGCCCGATCTCCGTGTAAAGTTTGGTGAGTTTTCGTTCATGTTTAGTGCCTCAAAAATGTGGTTGTTTGCGGAAAAGAATAATAACAAAGAAAAAGAAGAAGAAGAATAATAATAAGAATTCCTTCAGGAACAATAGGGACCTCGCAGCGGTCGCTGCTCGGGCCCTAATAAAATATTCATGTTCTAGACAGGTCTGGTGCGTGTGCAAAGTTTTGTGAGTTTTCACCCATATTTAGACTCTCAAAAAAGCATTTTTCTTCACAAACAATGCATGGCTACAGCAAAGGCGTGTGACAAAATAAAAAAATTCAATAACTTTTCATCTTAAATATCTTAAGATGAAACACGCCAAAGAATGAAGACGATCTGATAAGTTCTGTTGAAAATATGACCCCTATAAAAGGCCCCAAAAAATGGCTACAAATACCAAAGTAAATCAAAATGGCAGACTTCCTTTTTGATTCAGCATATGGCTTTAGAAACCTTTTTGTAAGTCTTAGGCTGATAGGTATCCCAATTTTTACAAATCTAGCTGAATCATAAAACACAAAACATTTGCAAAAGCTTCATAAAAATGTCTAGAGGGCGCTATTGAACCATTTATTGCAAATTGAATAAGAAATCTCTAAAATATTCATGCTGATGACAAGCCTGATGTGTGTGTAAAGTTTCATGAGTTTTTGCACATGTTTAGACCAAAAAAAAAAAGTAACATTTTACTTGGCAAACAATGCATCGCCATGACAACGGCGTGCGACAAAATAAATAACTTTCGATAACTTTGCATCTTAAACATCTTAAGATGAAGCACACCAAGTTTAAAGACAGTCGGATAAATTTTGTAGGAGGAGTTCGTTAAAATATGACCCCTAAAAAAGGCCACAAAAAATGGCTACAAATCCCAACGTAAATCAAAATGGTGGACTTCCTGATTGGTTTAGCATATTGCTCCAAGAGACTTTTTTTGTACATCCTGAGCTCTTATGTTTGCCTGCAAATTATCATAGCTTTAGGTGTTTAATCAAAACGCAAAATATGGTGTGCAATTCCCATGCATTGCTATGGCAACAGCGTGTGACAAAATAAAAAACTTTCGATTACTTTGCATCTTAAACATCTTAAGATGAAACATACCAAGTTTGAAGACAGTCGGATAAATTTTGTAGGAGGGGTTCGTTAAAATATGACCCCTGAAAAAGGCCACAAAAAATGGCAACAAATCCCATCATAAATCAAAATGGCGGACTTCCTGTTTGGTTTAGCCCATGGTTCCAAGAGACTTTTTTGTACATCGTGGGCTCTTATGTATGCCTGCAAATTATCATAGCGCTAGGTGAAACGTACAACCGGGAATGCTTAGTTAAAGAGGAGTTTTTTAGCTCAAAATGTGATGCCCGGCCCCTGGGGGACTTCCTGTTGCGTTTAGCACATGGCACCAAGAGACATTTTTGTAGATCCTGGGCTGTTGCATATGTCTACAATTTTTCGTCACTCTAGCTGCTTCGTACAACTGGGAATGCTTCATTAAGAAGGATTTTTTTCCTTTGCAAAAAGTGCATGCCACGATAACAGCATGTGACGAAATAAAAAACTTTCAATAACTTTTCATTTTCAACATCTTAAGATGAATCACACCAAGTTTGAAGATGATCGGATAAACTCTGTAGGAGGAGTTTGTTAAAATATGACCCCTATGAAATGGCCAAAAAAAATGGCAACACATTCCAAAGTAAATCAAAATGGCGGACGTCCTGTTAGGTTTAGCATATGGTTCAAAAAGAGTTTTTTGTAAATCGAGGGCTGTTATATACCTCTACAAATTTTGGTAACTCTAGGTGAAACGTACAGCCGGGTATGCTTTGTTAAAGAGGAGTTTTTTTTAGCTCAAAATGTGATGCCCGACCCCTGGGGGACTTCCTGTTGGGTTTAGCACAGGGCACCAGGAGACTTTTTTGTACATCTTGGGCTGTTACATATGTCTACAAATTTTCGTAGCTCTAGCTGCTTCGTACAACTGGCAATGCTTCTTTAAGGATATTTTTTTTCCTTTGCCAACAGTGCATGCCATGACAACAGCGTGCGACGAAATACAAAGCTTTCAATAACTTTTCATCTTCAACATCTTAAGATGAATCACACCAAGTTTGAAGATGATCAGATAAACACTGTAGGAGGAGTTCGTTAAAATAAGACTCCAATGAAATGGCCAAAAAAATGGCAACACGTTCCAAAATAAATCAAAATGGTGGACTTCCTGTTAGGTTTAGCATATGGTTCAAAAAGAGTTTTTTGTAGGTCATAGTCTGTTACATATGTGTACCAATTTTCGTAGCTCTAGATTAAACGTACAACCGGCAATGCCTCGTGAAGTAAGAATTTTTAAACTCTACAGGTAGGGGGAACTACATTTCCCATCGCGAGATGCTGTGACTATCGCGTGACCGGTAGCGAGACTGGGAAAATCTAACATGGCGGCGCTCTGCTGCTAAAATAGAATTAGCTTTATATTTCTAATTAAACCCGAATTTAATGATTAGATAAATTCGATTTTTTTCTTTTCTAAGAAAGATCGGAAATATTATCCAGTGTGGACGACCTCGAACGTTTTATTGACGATCATTTTTATAGCTGCGCGATGGATGAGCCGGCGGCTAGTCGGGATAATCCTTCGAAAAAAAAAAGGAAAAATGACTCGTCAACAGACACGGACGATTTAGCAACCGCCGACGTATCGGTGAGTATGCTGGATTCCATAAATAAAAAACTTGACGTCCTCTGTCTTATCCGCGAGGACGTCAAAGAATTAAAGGCAAGTTTGGAATTCGTTAGCCAACAGGTAAGCGATCTCCAATGCGATAACTCCGAGCTACGCTCCTCTCTCGTCGCTGTCACAGCCGAGTTGGAGACGATTAAAAAGGAAAATAAAATGCTAAAGGAAACGGTCTTAGATGTTCAATCCCGTAGTATGCGGGAAAATCTAATATTCTCAGGTATATCCGAAAATTCTCCAGATAATCCAGAGGGTGAGATAAAAAAATTCATGACATCATCGCTAAAGATCCCACAGGAGACGGTAAATAATATCTCTTTTCACCGTGTACACCGGCTCGGAGCTCGTAAGGGCAATAAGCCCCGTCCTATTATTGCTAAGTTCGAACATTTTAAACATAAAGAATTGGTAAAAAGTAAAGGACGGGAACTCAAAGGGACATCTTTCGGGATGAATGATCAATTCCCAAGAGAGATAAACGAGCGGCGAAAAGTACTGTTTCCTATCATGAAACAAAATAGACAGGAGGGTAAACGGACTTCGATGGTCGTTGATAAATTATATATCGACGGCCAGCTATTCCGAAACCCAACCTCGACCCCTTGGCTGTTCTAACTGACAATTGGTAGAGCCGAGCATTGTGTGATTATTTGACGTAGGTATATGTATATGTATGTGTATGTATATGTGTATATATGTATATATATGTATATGTATATGTATGTATATGTATGGATAATGGGTTACGAAATAGAATATGAATTTATATTATGCATAGGCTATATAGTAATAATAATAATAATAATAATAATAATAATAATATAGAAATATATTCTTTAAAAAAAAATAAATTAATAATAATAATAATAATCTCGCTTAGGTCACCATTTACTGGTGTATTGTTATGTTGAATCCCCCACAGATTTCCTTCACACTCACTTCCACCCCACGTTTCTTCACTATTATACTTATCTACTTGCTATCTCTCTCTTTATATAAATTATATAAATTGCCTAATTACTCTTTTGCTATCCTACAATATGTTAATATTAATAAGCAGCTTATATAGATGTATACATAAGACTGAGTCTATATTGCTTGTATGCAGAAATTAGTTCTGGTCTCCTGGAATGTGTGTGGCGCTCGCTCCCAGGCAAAAAGAATAAAAATTTTAGACCATCTCTCAAAATTTAAGGCAGATATTTGTCTCCTACAAGAAACCCACTTACAAAAATCAGAAGAAAAATTATTTATAGATAAAAATTTTAGTCAAGTTTACTCTGCCTCCTATAATAGTAGACAAAGAGGTGTCTCTATACTTATACATAAGAATTTATTCTTTACTCTAAATAATATAGTAACAGATTTAGAGGGCCGATATATTATTATCCAGGTAACTATATTTAATAAAGTATATACAATTGGTAATTTATATGCCCCAAATAATGATGACCCTGATTTTTTCCATGAATTTTTCTCTCGGTTACTCGATTTAGCAACAAATTCTACTATTATTATTGGAGGTGATTTTAACACGGTCTTGAACCCGTTAATAGATCGTTCTAATAATACGATATATACAAGGCGATTACGATCCGCTAAAGTAATAGATGAATATATGGAGGATTTTGGCCTCAGCGATGGCTGGAGACTTCAAAACCCAACTAAGAAGGAATTTACTTTCTTCTCTGCTGTGCACCGATCATTCTCAAGAATTGATTTTTTCCTTACAAATAATTCTATTGTTGATAAAACTGCTATAAAAATACATTCTATAATTATAAGTGATCATGCACCAGTCTCCCTCACTCTACAAATTGACTCTACCTTTAAACCTCCCCCGATATGGCGTTTTAACATCTCATTACTGAAAGACGTAGAGTTTGATAAAATTATTAGAAGGGAGTGGGCAGATTTTTTGGAAATAAATGACTCTCCAAATATATCTCCATCTCTTCTCTGGGAAGCAGGGAAAGCGGTAATTAGAGGGAAAATTATATCATATTCAACTTATAAAAAGAAACAGGATCAAAAATTAGAAAAATACCTGGAAGATAAAATTAAACAACTAACGGATGAATATGTATTAAACCCAAATAATCAAATATGGATAGAACTACAGAATATAAAAATACAGTTAGATAACATGTTATCTAAAAAGACAGAGTTTATAATACAACAGTTGAGATATAATAATTTTGAACATAATAATAAATCAGGTAAATTCCTGGCAAATCAACTTCAACGGAATCGGGAAAAATCTCTTATAACGGCTATTAAAGATATAAATGGTGAATGCACACAATCACCAGAAGAAATTAACCATATTTTTTATAACTATTATCGAAATCTATACACAGAAATTAATAGACCTAACCCTGAATATATTGAGGAATTCCTAAACAGCTTAAATATACCTCAGTTATCTATTGAACATAAAGATATTCTCGATACCCCGCTTACTATAGATGAGTTGTATCGTGCTTTAGACAGTATGCCTAATGGCAGAGCACCTGGTCCAGACGGCTTTCCGGCTATATTTTTTAAACATTTCTGGTTAATGTTTGCTCCATTATTTCTAAGAGTAGTAACTGAAATTAAAAGTAAAGGTGATATACGTCAAGATATGAATATAGCAGCAATTAAACTTTTATTAAAGCCAGAAAAAGACCCTACCCTCCCGTCAAGTTACCGACCGATATCACTAATTAATACCGATATTAAAATTATCGCTAAGGCCTTGGCATCTCGATTAGAGACGGTAATCTCGACAATTATTCATAGTGATCAAACAGGTTTTATTAAAGGTCGTCATTCTACTAATAATATTAGGAGACTCTTTAACTTGATTAGTATGTCACAGCTGTATGATAAAAAGGCAGTTGTTATTTCGCTGGATGCAGAAAAAGCATTCGATAAAGTTAACTGGTCCTTCCTCTTTGCTGTCTTAAATAAATTCGGCTTCGGGGAGTCATTCATTCAATGGGTCTCAATATTATATGATTCTCCTAAAGCTACAGTTACTACTAATGGGATTACATCACAGAGTTTTACTTTACAAAGGGGAACAAGACAAGGGTGCCCAATTTCTCCTTTATTATTTGCTATATTTATTGAGCCGCTTGCATTAGCTATACGTCAGGATAGACGGATCCAAGGAATCCACTCCGGGACAATAGAACATAAAATTAATCTATATGCCGATGATATATTACTCTATTTAGAAGAACCTGCTATCTCGCTAGGGGAAGCATTTAAATTAATAACTAAATTCTCTCACTTATCAGATTACTCTATTAACTGGACAAAATCAACATTATTACCTATTACAGAAAATTCATGGAATCCTACAAGTCAGGATCCACACTACTCCTTTCCTACAGGTAATTTAAAAATACTTAGGTGTTAAAATTTCACCTAAGTTAACTGAATTAACTTCTTTAAATTTTTCACCATTATTGGATAGTATCCGTAGTGACCTGGAGCGCTGGAATAATCTTCCGATCTCTTTAATAGGACGGATAGCTACTATAAAAATGAAAGTTTTACCAAAGATTAATTATTTATTTTCAATGATTCCATTTAAACCTACGTCTAACTGGTTCCAATCGCTGGACTCTGCTATCATAAAATTCTATTGGAATAAAAAAAAAGCCAAAATTAGTCTATCTACTCTTCAGGAAAGTAAATCTAAAGGAGGTTTAGAGGCACCAAACTTTATGTACTATTATCTAGCTAATCAACTACAATATCTTGTGCTATGGACACAACCCAACAGAGATACTAACTGTTGGTTGGAATTGGAGCAGAAGGATTGTAATAATCTTAGACTGTCAGATTTACTCTTTATTACAAAATCAATAAGACGACATAATTGTTTTAAAAACCCAATGATAGCCGCCACCCTGACTGCCTGGTGGAAGGCATTAGAAATTACAAACTCCCAATTGGCGCCCTGTGGGCTCTCTCCCATTTGGCATAACCCCGACTTTCAACTTAATAATCAGTCGTTCCATTTAAGCCTATGGGAGCAGAAAGGAATTACACACCTTCATCATCTTTTCTCAGATAATAAGTTTATATCGTATACAAACTTGGTCCAGAAATATGAAATAAAAAAGGGAAATTTCTTACATTATCTGCAAGTTAAAAATATGGTTAAGAAACAAATCCCAACACTTCAGGATACGCTCCAACTGCCTGTCTTAGCTAAAGATATTATAAAGCTTTCTCCAACAACAATAAAGAAAATATCAAAAATATATAAGTTATTTTTATACACAAATAAAACGTATTTACCGACTTTAAAATGGGAAAAAGACTTGTCTATAGTTCCGGAACCAGACTTTTGGACCCAAATCTGTGAAAATGTATTTAAAATGACCAAACAGACAAATTTGCAACTTATCCAATATAAGATACTTCATAGAACATATATTACACAATATATGATGAAAAAAATGGGACTCTCTGACTCCGACATTTGTCTCCAGTGCTCACAAAACACTGCCGATACTTATCTTCATGCTTTATGGTCATGTACTCCAGTGCTGCATTTCTGGACTAAAATCTTGGAAAAGCTCGCTGATATATTAAACTGTAGGCTTCCTTTATCTCCAAGACTGTGTTTACTAGGTGACTTAACAATAACTGAGCTACCATGTAAACAATCTCAATCTATACTTATAGCCCTTACTATTGCTAAAAAAATAATCCTTGTCAATTGGAAAAATAAACAATCTCTAAATATCGACCACTGGTTAAACTTACTAATAAATTATATCTCAATGGAAAAAATCTCTGCCTTAAATAAAAATCAAGTATCAAGATTTAAACAAATATGGTCTATGTACATAGAATATTTTAATCTCAATTTGGCAACTTAATCCTGCCAAGATTCTGCCTGTTAACGAGAGCCACCACATCGTTACAACTTCTGTTTTCGCTGCTCCTGTATTTGGTATTTTGTATCTGATTGTTTTTATTTTTATATAGTCAGGAACCTAGTTGCTGCTAGTGGGCTCGAGCATACCACACTATACGACACTATACTCAATAACTCCTTAAGATCTATTTCTAGTGGGCACTAAGCATCAACACTTGGTGTTACTGCATGCTAATTAGTCAATTTTCTTGACGCCGTCCCCTGTGGTCGGGCGGGGGTGGTTCTGCCCCCCCCCCCCCCCCCCCCCCCGTTGTCTGCTCGGTGGCGGTTGCGTCTTGGCCGCTCCCTGGGCCCCCTGTGGGGTGCGGTGTTGGGGTGCCTCCCCTGGTGCCCGGGGCGGTGCCGTCCCGGCGCGGTCCGCTGCTCCGTGCCCGGCGGGCGCGGTTCGGGGTGGGTGGGCCTCCGGTGTGCCCCGTGGTTCCCTCTCCCCTCCCCCTTCCTCCCCCCCGTCGCCTCTCCCTCCTCGCCTCCTCCCGCCCATCCTCCTCTGCCTCCCGGTCCCTTTTCCCTTGTCGCCCTCCCTCCTCCTCTCCCCCCCCGCCTCCTGCCCTGCAGCCGCCCTTTCGCCTTCTTGTCGTCTTCTCCCCGCTTCCCCCGCCCCCCCCCCCCCCCTTCCCTGTCTGCCCTGCGGCCCCTCCCCCTCCCTCTCCCTGGGCCTGGGGCTCCCTCCCCGGCCCGGGCGTCGGGCTCCGGGGGCCGGGCGAGGGTTTGGGGCCTGCCCCACTCCGGTATAACTCCTGGCGCCCCGGGCGGGCTCCGGTGGCCGGTGGGCTGTCCGGTAGCCCTGCTGCGCTGGCTGTCCGCCCATTGTGGTGCCGGGTGGATGAGGTGGGGGGCGGCAGGGGGTGGGGGTGCTGGGGGGCGGGCGTGCCACCTACACCCGCCGGGTTGGGTGAGGCCCCGCTGGTCGCTCCTCTTACTCACTTCACTAGCTTGCACTATACACTTTGTAAATATACACATAGGGCACACAACACAT
This sequence comes from Festucalex cinctus, assembly GCF_051991245.1. Lineage (NCBI taxonomy): Eukaryota > Metazoa > Chordata > Actinopteri > Syngnathiformes > Syngnathidae > Festucalex > Festucalex cinctus. Next base: position 2,047,838 of record NC_135426.1, on the reverse strand, counting down.
TTCTTGGTGGGGTGGGGAAGGGTGGAAACACCGTCTTCACCCTTCAACTCCCCTCCAATTTTAATGCACCTCACGTCCAAGGGGAGGGGTGAGTTGGGGCGGGGAGCCATCAGAGGGGATGGACTGCAGTGCCTGGCAGCGCTGTGGTCCCCCCCATTTGTGTCCCTGCCCCACCACTTTGTCCCTCCATTCCCTTTTTTAATGCACCACACATATACATATTCATTTTTTGGGGGGGGATACGGGTGTGTCGGAGTAGGGGAAATTTTTTCCCTCTGCTCCGACTCACCTGCTCCCAATTTTAATGCACCACACGCACACACTTGTATATACACTGGGTGGGGCCACATTCACGGTGTAAGGGTAGAGCTCGCCAGTCGGCGAGCTGGCGGACTCAGTAACAGGGTTAGGTGTCACTTGTACTCTGGCGTGACGACCGGGGCCTCTCCCCACCGGGCTCGGTGTTCTGGTGTTCCGCCTTCTCCCCTGGTGCTTCCTCCTCTGCTTCCCCCCTCCCGCCGCTGTGCAAATCTCGCGCGGCTGGAGGTGGGGTGGGCACATCTTCCCTCTCTGCGCTGCTGCCCGGTGCCGGTTTCCGGGGGGGGGTGGGGGGTTCTCGCGGGGGGCCGGGTTCGCGGGGGGGGGTGGCGGCCGTCGGGGGGGGGCGGCTTGTTTGGGGGGGGGGTGGAGGTATGGGTGGGTGGGGGGTTGGGTGCTGGGGGTCGGGGTGTGTTCGGGGGTTTGGGGGTCGGGGGTGGTGGGGCCTGGGTCGTGGTGGATGGCGGGTTTGGGTGGGGTGCGGGGGGGTCGTGGGGGGATGGGGGCTGGGGACCGGTGGGGCGCTGTGGGGGCCCGCTGGGCCTCGTTCTGCGGCCTTGGGCTCGGGGGTGTGGGCCGGGGCTGGGGCGGGGGTGTTCCGGGTGTCTGGGTCGGCTCGCCGACCGGTGTCCGCTCGGGTGGCTTGGGGGTGGCCTTGGTGCTGCCGCGGCCTGGGGATTCCGGGGGGGGGGGGGGGGGGTGCTCGCTTTGCTGGACCGCGGTTGACGGCTTCTTTCTTTGGTGGTGGTCCTTATGCATGCCAGATCCGTCGCACCAGCATCTACTGAAACTCAACAGAAGTACCCTCTCCCTCCCACAGCCCCTTGAATCAGTTGGTGCTGGTGTCTGTGGTTCTCACTTTGCTTTATCTATCCTTCCCTCCTTCCTCTCTTTAGTTTTTCCTCTGGTCACTTGAGATCTTAATTTATTAGAAGTATGAGGTTTCTGGGGTTGGCATAAGACTCCGGTTTTGTAACCACGCAGGAGGGGTCTTGTTGGTGCTGGACTTCACTTTGATGGATTGGATGTACTGGCTTCTATTGATCTCACTCTGCCTTATCGATCCTTCCCTCCTTCCTCTCTTTAGTTTTTCCTCTGGGCTCTTGAGATCTCGCTAAATTTGCTGGAATTTAGAGGCTTCCGGGGTTGGCGTAAGACTTTGATTTTGTAATCATGGGGAAGGCAGGAAGTGTTTGGTCGGTGCTGGATGTCACTTTGATTTACCTTTCTTTTCTCTTTATTTCTTTTTTTTTTTTTCTGACCTTTTCTCTGGTCTCCTGACCATTTAAATCTCACGACTCTGGCAAGATTCTGAAGTACCTGGTTAAGGCGAAGGGTAATGGGATATTTATAAGGTTTTAGGTGAATGAATGAGTATAAATTTATACGTATTTGCACGCACGCACACGCACACACGCAAACGCACGCAAACGCACACACGCAAACGCACGCACGCACGCAAACGCACGCACGCAAACGCACGCAAACGCACGCACACATACACACACAAAAAAAAAAAAAAAAAAAAAAAAAAAGAAAAGAGCAATGATGACAAGACGTTGAATCGGTAAGACTACCGAATGAACAATTCTGAGCTCTTAAAAAAAAAAAAAAAAAAAAAAAAAAAAAAAAAAAAAAAGAATTTTTAAACTCTAAATTTGATGCGCCGCCGCCGTCATATAGTATATCAAAAACTTTTCATTTTTCACAATGATGTTGTCCCAGGTGTTGAGATGGTACATCCCAAGTTTGAAGTCAATCGGGTTAACCGTGTAGGAGAAGCGGGCAAAAGTATGACCCCTGTAAATGTGCAAAAATTGGCAAAAATTGGACATTTAAATACTCATACCTCACTTTCTGTCTATTTTAGGGTACACACTTCAAAGAGGTTTTTGTTCATTGGGATGTGCTACAGGTGCCACACAATTTTCATAGCCGTCGGACAATCGTAGCGGGACAGGGATCCGTTTAACCTATGTAGGGGGCGCTAAGGAGCCATTTTTCTGTTATCATGTATGGCGACTTTAAAATATCAAATTTTTCGCCAGGCCTGATGTGCGTGTAAAGTTTGGTGAGTTTTCGGTCACGTTTAGTGTCTCAAAAATGCGATTGTTTGCGGAGAAGAATAATAATAAGAATAATAATAAGAAGAATTCCTACAAAAACAATAGGGCCTCGCAGCGGCACCGCCGCCGCCGCTGCTCGGGCCCTAATAAGAATAATAATAAGAAGAAGAATTCCTACAAAAACAATAGGGCCTCGCAGCGGCACCGCCGCCGCCGCTGCTCGGGCCCTAACTAGAGCTGCGAGCAGCTATAAAGGGCCCTCGCAACCCGGGCCACGTTGGGGTATTTGCACGTCGGGGTACTGGCATGTTGGGGTACTGTCAAATAGGAAACCATCTAAATTGTAAACGTTTTTGCCATGCTTTGTGTTTTTAAAGTTTCATGGAAAGGCCAAAAACGATGCACAATTAACAAAATAAAATCAAAATGGATTGGCACATGGCTATATAGAATACTTTTTGAATATATTCGGCATGCCTACCAATATTCACACATCTAGCTGAATCATATAATCGGAAAGACTTCATAAAAATGTCTAGAGGGCGCTATTGAGCCATTTATTACAAATTGCACAACAAATCTCTAAATAAAATATTCATGTTCCAGACAGGTCTGGTGTGTGTGCAAAGTTTTGTGAGTTTTCACCCATATTTAGACTCTCAAAAAAGCATTTTTCTTCACAAACAATGCATGGCTACAGCAAAGGAGTGTGACAAAATAAAAAAATTCAATAACTTTTCATCTTAAATATCTTAAGATGAAACACGCCAAAGAATGAAGACGATCTGATAAGTTCTGTTGAAAATATGACCCCTATAAAAGGCCCCAAAAAATGGCTACAAATACCAAAGTAAATCAAAATGGCAGACTTCCTTTTTGATTCAGCATATGGCTTTAGAAACCTTTTTGTAAGTCTTAGGCTGATAGGTATCCCAATTTTTACAAATCTAGCTGAATCATAAAACACAAAACATTTGCAAAAGCTTCATAAAAATGTCTCGAGGGCGCTATTGAACCATTTATTGCAAATTGAATAAGAAATCTCTAAAATATTCATGCTGATGACAAGCCTGATGTGTGTGTAAAGTTTCATGAGTTTTTGCACATGTTTAGACCAAAACAAAAAAGCAGCATTTTACTTGGCAAACAATGCATCGCCATGACAACGGCGTGCGACAAAACAAATAACTTTCGATAACTTTGCATCTTAAACATCTTAAGATGAAGCACACCAAGTTTAAAGACAGTCGGATAAATTTTGTAGGAGGAGTTCGTTAAAATATGACCCCTAAAAAAGGCCACAAAAAATGGCTACAAATCCCAACGTAAATCAAAATGGTGGACTTCCTGATTGGTTTAGCATATGGCTCCAAGAGACTTTTTTTGTACATCCTGAGCTCTTATGTTTGCCTGCAAATTATCATAGCTTTAGGTGAAACGTACAACCGGGAATGCTTTGTCTGTTTAATCAAAACGCAAAATATGGTGTGCAATTCGATGCATTGCTATGTCAACAGCGTGTGACAAAATAAAAAACTTTCGATTACTTTGCATCTTAAACATCTTAAGATGAAACATACCAAGTTTGAAGACAGTCGGATAAATTTTGTAGGAGGGGTTCGTTAAAATATGACCCCTGAAAAAGGCCACAAAAAATGGCAACAAATCCCATCATAAATCAAAATGGCGGACTTCCTGTTTGGTTTAGCACATGGTTCCAAGAGACTTTTTTGTACATCGTGGGCTCTTATGTATGCCTGCAAATTATCATAGCGCTAGGTGAAACGTACAACCGAGAATGCTTCGTTAAAGAGGAGTTTTTTTAGCTCAAAATGTGATGCCCGGCCCCTGGGGGACTTCCTGTTGCGTTTAGCACATGGCACCAAGAGACATTTTTGTACATCCTGGGCTGTTACATATGTCTACAATTTTTCGTCGCTCTAGCTGCTTCGTACAACTGGGAATGCTTCATTAAGAAGGATTTTTTTCCTTTGCAAAAAGTGCATGCCACGATAACAGTGTAACGATTATCGGCCGGTTGTAACTTTTTGCAACCTCAGTTCCAAAGGAATTGAGCTCCTGTGGCCTGAACATGCCACTGTGGGGGGTGGGGAGGACAAGAACATCCCCCACAAACAGCCACAAATGCTCTGATTGACACGCGCACGCGCACACACACACAAATCAGAACAGTAAAAGCCTTCTTAGAAACTTGACTTTCTTATTTTGCAACAGAACAATGAATTATGAAATGTTATGTTTGCCATTTGTGAAATGTTGACTCCATGAAATGTCATGAAAATGTAGGATTGCAGTGGCAGATTCTCCACTAAACTTTCATGTGTATGCACGTTTTAACAGTGTAAGCTAGGTAACATTTCATTTGAGGTATTCAATTGTACGTGTTGCATTGGTTGAATTCTGACCTTAGAATCTTAACACACATGGGATCCAGATTCAATCTGATTAGTCTACCAAAAATCTCCCCCAGCTGGTAACTTTCCACTGTGGTCTCAACCGGCCCCCCTGGTGTGGAGGCCGCCGCCTTCCCAATTTAAAAGCACGCTCCCTGCGTGCTGCTAGCTCTCTTCTCCGCTGCTCTTTGGCTCCCGCTTCTTCGCTGCTCCTTGGCTCCTTCCTGGTCTCCATCGGCGCGGCTGCCAGACAAAGGGCTAGCCCAGCTAGCTTAACCTCCAGCACACGGCAACGCACAGAAGCCATCGCGTGTAGCGACAGGCGCAGCGAAACACGCTGCTTTTAGTCCCTGCAAAGGCTCAACGGATGGTGCTTTTCCCAAGCACCGAGGCCTCAATCAAGAGGGCCTCTTCCCAGCCAGCAGGTTGACCCCGTGACGCTCAGTTGGCCAGCCGGACGACCTGTCTCTCCCTCTCCTGAACTGAACCTTCTTCATCCCTTCTTCAAACGGGCTTGGCGAGTCTCCATCCAGGGTCCTGCTTCTGAGACCAACCCCCTCTGTAAGTGCAACTTTGCAGGCCTTCGCCCTAGTACAAATTGGTGCAAACTAGGTTGATTGTGGGTCCCATGTTGGTTCGATTTAAGAAATCCATCACCTTGGCTAAGACCGTTTCTTTCTTTTTTTCTTCTTTTCTTCTCCTTTGATTATTTTTATTATTTTAGTTCTCGTTTCATTGCCTATCATAGTAGTTAGTTTTGCTTCTTTAAATTCTAAGTAGATTATCCCACCTAGGTTAGAGAATAAACGTGCACAAAACTCAACCCCTGGTTTACTGTGTGTGTGTTTCAACAATTTATAGTGACCTCTAAGCTGAACAAAGAACTCACAAAATTGTAGTAAGGGCACAACCTTCATTTTAATGACTGATTCAACGAGGTTCTCATCTGTTATCCTGATAAAATTATCAAAAAGAGATGTGGTGCTCCGCAGGCAAGCTCAACTTAATTTGAATATTAAGTTTGAGTCTCCTTCAATTAATGAGCCAATTGATTATTAATTTAATAATTAACAATTATTGATTTAATAATTAATTGGACCGATTTCCCTTACAACAGCGTGTGACGAAATAAAAAACTTTCAATAACTTTTAATTTTCAACATCTTAAGATGAATCACACCAAGTTTGAAGATGATCGGATAAACTCTGTAGGAGGAGTTTGTTAAAATATGACCCCTATGAAATGGCCAAAAAAAATGGCAACACATTCCAAAGTAAATCAAAATGGCGGACGTCCTGTTAGGTTTAGCATATGGTTCAAAAAGAGTTTTTTGTACCTCGAGGGCTGTTATATACCTCTACAAATTTTGGTAACTCTAGGTGAAACGTACAGCCGGGTATGCTTTGTTAAAGAGGAGTTTTTTTAGCTCAAAATGTGATGTCCCCTGGGGGACTTCCTGTTGGGTTTAGCACAGGGCACCAAGAGACTTTTTTGTACATCTTGGGCTGTTACATATGTCTACAAATTTTCGTAGCTCTAGCTGCTTCGTACAACTGGCAATGCTTCTTTAAGGATATTTTTTTTCCTTTGCAAACAGTGCATGCCATGACAACAGCGTCCGGCGAAATACAAAGCTTTCAATAACTTTTCATCTTCAACATCTTAAGATGAATCACACCAAGTTTGAAGATGATCGGATAAACACTGTAGGAGGAGTTCGTTAAAATAAGGCCCCAATGAAATGGCCAAAAAAATGGCAACACGTTCCAAAATAAATCAAAATGGTGGACTTCCTGTTAGGTTTAGCATATGGTTCAAAAATAGTTTTTTGTAGGTCATAGTCTGTTACATATGTGTACCAATTTTCGTAGCTCTAGATTAAACGTACAACCGGCAATGCCTCGTGAAGTAAGAATTTTTAAACTCTAAATTTGATGCGCCGCCGCCGTCATATATTATATCAAAAACTTTTCATTTTTCACAATGATGTTGTCCCAGGTGTTGAGATGGTCCATCCCAAGTTTGAAGTCAATCGGGTTAACCGTGTAGGAGAAGCGGGCAAAAGTATGACCCCTGTAAATGTGCAAAACTGGGCCAAAATTGGACATTCAGATGATCATACCTCACTTTCTGTCTATTTTAGGGTACACACATCAAAGAGGTTTTTGTTCATCTGGATGTGATACGGGTGCCACACAATTTTCGTCGCCATAGGACAATCGTAGCGGGACAGGGATCCGTTTAACCTATGTAGGTGGCGCTATGGAGCCATTTTTCTGTTATCATGTATGGTGACTTTAAAATATCAAATTTTTCGCCAGGCCTGATGTGCGTGTAAAGTTTGGTGAGTTTTCGTTCACGTTTAGCGTCTCAAAAATGCGATTGTTTGCGGAGAAGAATAATAATCAGAATAATAATAATAAGAAGAATTCCTACAAAAACAATAGGGCCTCGCAGCGGCACCGCTGCCGCCGCTGCTCGGGCCCTAACTAGAGCTGCGAGCAGCTATAAAGGGCCCTCGCAACCCGGGCCACGTTGGGGTACTTGCACGTCGGGGTACTGGCACGTTGGGGTACTGTCACATAGGACAAGGACCATCTAAAATGTTTTTGACAAGCCTTGTGTGTGCAAAGTTTAATCAAAACGCAAAATATGGTGTGCAATTCCCAAAATAAATTCAAAATGGTGGACTTCCTTTTAGGTTTAGCATACGGCTACAGAATACCTTTTGTAGGTCTTAAGCTAATAGGTATGCCTCCCAGTTTTCATAAATCTTGGTCAAGTCATCTTTAGTTGTGTATCGCTTGAATCGTACAATTGGAAATGCTCCATAAAAATGCATAGAGGGCGCTATTGAGCACAACGTTGGGTTACTTGCACGTCAGGGTACTGGCACGTTGGGGTACTGTTACATGGAACAAGGACCATTTAAAATGTTAGTTTTTTCCATGCCTTGTCTGTGCAAAGTTTAATGAAAAAGGCCAAAAATGATGTATAATTCCCAAAATAAAATCAAAATAGCGGACTTCCTCTTTGGTTTGGCAAATGGCTACATAATACTTTTTTGTAGGTCTAGCATAATCATACAATCGGAAATGCTTCAAAAAAATGTCTAGAGGGCGCTATTTATTGCAAATTGCACAATAAATCTCTGAAAAATTCATGTTCATGACAAGTCTGATGTGTTTGCAAAGTTTCATGAGTTTTCATGTGTATAAAAAAAAAAAAAAAAGCAGCACTTGACAACTGTTACATGGAACAAGGACCATTTAAAATGTTAGTTTTTTCCATGCCTTGTCTGTGCAAAGTTTAATGAAAAAGGCCAAAAATGATGTATAATTCCCAAAATAAAATCAAAATAGCGGACTTCCTCTTTGGTTTGGCAAATGGCTACATAATACTTTTTTGTAGGTCTAGCATAATCATACAATCGGAAATGCTTCATAAAAATGTCTAGAGGGCGCTATTTATTGCAAATTGCACAATAAATCTCTGAAAATTCATGTTCATAACAAGTCTGATGTGTTTGCAAAGTTTCATGAGTTTTCATGTGTATAAAAAAAAAAAAGCAGCACTTGACAAGCAATGCATTGCTATGGCAACAGCATGTTACAAAATAAAAAACTTTCGATTACTTTGCATCTTAAACATCTTAAGATGAAACACACCAAGTTTGAAGATAGTCGGATACATTTTGTAGGAGGGGTTCGTTAAAATATGACCCCTGAAAAAGGCCACAAAAAATGGCAACAAATCCCATCATAAATCAAAATGGCAGACTTCCTGTTTGGTTTAGCACATGGTTCCAAGAGACTTTTTTGTACATCATGGGCTCTTATGTATGCCTGCAAATTATCATAGCGCAAGGTGAAACGTACAACCGGGAATGCTTCGTTAAAGAGGAGTTTTTTAGCTCAAAATGTGATGCCCGGCCCCTGGGGGACTTCCTGTTAGGTTAAGCACATGGCACCAAGAGACTTTTTTGTACATCCTGGACTGTTACATATGTCTACAATTTTTCGTCGCTCTAGCTGCTTCGTACAACTGGGAATGCTTCATTAAGAAGATTTTTTTTCCTTTGCAAAAAGTGCATGCCACGACAACAGCGTGTGACGAAATAAAAAACTTTCAATAACTTTTCATTTTCAACATCTTAAGATGAATCACACCAAGTTTGAAGATGATCGGATAAACTCTGTAGGAGGAGTTTGTTAAAATATGACCCCTATGAAATGGCCAAAAAAAATGGCAACACATTCCAAAGTAAATCAAAATGGCGGACGTCCTGTTAGGTTTAGCATATGGTTCAAAAATAGTTTTTTGTACCTCGAGGTCTGTTATATACCTCTACAAATTTTGGTAACTCTATGTGAAACGTACAGCCGGGTATGCTTTGTTAAAGAGGAGTTTTTTTAGCTCAAAATGTGATGCCCGGCCCCTGGGGGACTTCCTGTTGGGTTTAGCACAGGGCACAATGAGACTTTTTTGTACATCTTGGGCTGTTACATATGTCTACAAATTTTCGTAGCTCTAGCTGCTTCGTACAAATGGGAATGCTTCTTTAAGGATATTTTTTTTCCTTTAAAAACAGTGCATGCCATGACAACAGTGTGCGACGAAATACAAAGCTTTCAATAACTTTTCATCTTCAACATCTTAAGATGAATCACACCAAGTTTGAAGATGATCGGATAAACACTGTAGGAGGAGTTCGTTAAAATAAGACCCCAATGAAATGGCCAAAAAAATGGCAACACGTTCCAAAATAAATCAAAATGGTGGACTTCCTGTTAGGTTTAGCATATGGTTCAAAAAGAGTTTTTTGTAGGTCATAGCCTGTTACATATGTGTACCAATTTTCGTAGCTCTAGATTAAACGTACCACCGGCAATGCTTCGTTAAGTAAGAATTTTTAAACTCTAAATTTGATGTGCCGCCGCCGTCATATAGTATATCAAAAACTTTTCATTTTTCACAATGATGTTGTCCCAGGTGTTGAGATGGTACATCCCAAGTTTGAAGTCAATCGGGTTAACCGTGTAGGAGAAGCGGGCAATAGTATGATCCATGTAAATGTGCAAAACTGGGCCAAAATTGGACATTCAGATGATCATACCTCACTTTCTGTCTATTTCAGGGTACACACATCAAAGAGGTTTTTGTTCATCGGGATGTGCTACAGGTGCCACACAATTTTCATAGCCGTCGGACAATCGTAGCGGGCCAGGGATCTGTTTAACCTATGTAGGTGGCGCTATGGAGCCATTTTTTTGTTATCACCTATGGCGACTTTAAAATATCAAATTTTTCGCCAGGCCTGACGTGTGTGTCAAGTTTGGTGAGTTTTCGTTCACGTTTAGTGTCTCAAAAATGCGATTGTTTGCGGAGAAGAAGAAGAATAAGAAGAAGAAGAATTCCTACAAAAACAATAGGGCCTCGCAGCGGCGCTGCCGCTGCTCGGGCCCTAACTAGAGCTGCGAGCAGCTATAAAGGGCCCTCGCAACCTGGGCCACGTTGGGGTACTTGCACGTCGGGGTACTGACATGTTGGGGTACTGTTTCATAGGAAAACGTCTAAATTGTAAATGTTTTTGCCATGCTTTATGCTTGCAAAGTTTCATGGAAAGGCCAAAAATGATGCACAATTAACAAAATAAAATCAAAATGGTTTGGCACATGGCTATAGAATAATTTTTGTAGGTATTAGACTGATAGGTGTGCCTCCAAATATTCACACATCTAGCTGAATCATATAATCGGAAATACTTCATAAAAATGTCTAGAGGGCGCTATTGAGCCATTTATTACAAATTGCACAACAAATCTCTAAAATATTCATGTTCTTGAGAGGTCTGATCTGTGTGCAAAGTTTTGAGTTTTCGCTCATGTTTAGACTTTCAAAAAAAAAAGCATTTTTCTTTGCAAACAATGCATTGCTAGAGCAAAGGCGTGACAAACAATTTCAATAACTTTTCATCTTAAATATCTTCAGATGAAACACGCCAAAGAATGAAGACGATCTGATAAGTTTTGTAGAAAATATGAGGCCTATAAAAGGCCCCAAAAAATGGCTACAAATAGCAAAGTAAATCAAAATGGCAGACTTCCTGTTTGGTTTAGCATATGGCTTTAGAAACTTTTTTTGTCAGTCTTAGGCTGATAGGTATCCCAATTTTTACAAATCTAGCTGAATCATACATTTCCAAAAGCTTCATAAAAATGTCTATAAGGCGCTATTGAGCCATTTATTGCAAATTGCACAAGAAATCTCTAAAATATTCATGTTTATGACAAGTCTGATGTGTGTGTAAAGTTTCATGAGTTTTCGCTCGTTTAGACAAAAAAAAAAAAAAAAAGCAGCATTTTACTTGGAAAATAATGCATCGCTATGGCAACGGCTTGCGACAAAATAAAAAAAACTTTCGATAACTTTGCATCTTAAACATCTTAAGATGAAACACACCAAGTTGGAAGGCAGTCGGATAAATTTCGTAGGAGTTCGTTAAAATGTGACCCCTAAAAAAGGCGTGAATCAAAATGCCAGACTTCCTGTTTGGTTTAGCATATGGTTCTAAGAGACTTTTTTGTACATTGTGGGCTCTTATGTATGCCTCCAAATTATCATAGCTCTAGGTGAAACGTACAACCGGGAATGCTTCGTTAAAGAGGAGTTTTTTAGCTCAAAATGTGATGCCCGGCCCCTGGGGGACTTCCTGTTGGGTTTAGCACAGGGCACCAAGAGACTTTTTTGTACATCTTGGGCTGTTACATATGTCTACAAATTTTCGTAGCTCGAGCTGCTTCGTACAAATGGGAATGCTTCTTTAAGGATATTTTTTTTCCTTTAAAAACAGTGCATGCCATGACAACAGCGTGCGACGAAATACAAAGCTTTCAATAACTTTTCATCTTCAACATCTTAAGATGAATCACACCAAGTTTGAAGATGATCGGATAAACACTGTAGGAGGAGTTCGTTAAAATAAGACCCCAATGAAATGGCCAAAAAAATGGCAACACGTTCCAAAATAAATCAAAATGGTGGACTTCCTGTTAGGTTTAGCATATGGTTCAAAAAGAGTTTTTTGTAGGTCATAGCCTGTTACATATGTGTACCAATTTTCGTAGCTCTAGATTAAACGTACAACCGGCAATGCTTCGTGAAGTAAGAATTTTTAAACTCTAAATTTGATGCGCCGCCGCCGTCATATAGTATATCAAAAACTTTTCATTTTTCACAATGATGTTGTCCCAGGTGTTGAGATGGTACATCCCAAGTTTGAAGTCAATCGGGTTAACCGTGTAGGAGAAGCGGGCAAAAGTATGACCCCTGTAAATGTGCAAAAATTGGCAAAAATTGGACATTTAAATACTCATACCTCACTTTCTGTCTATTTTAGGGTACACACTTCAAAGAGGTTTTTGTTCATTGGGATGTGCTACAGGTGCCACACAATTTTCATAGCCGTCGGACAATCGAAGCGGGACAGGGATCCGTTTAACCTATGTAGGGGGCGCTAAGGAGCCATTTTTCTGTTATCATGTATGGCGACTTTAAAATATCAAATTTTTCGCCAGGCCTGATGTGCGTGTAAAGTTTGGTGAGTTTTCGTTCACGTTTAGTGTCTCAAAAATGCTATTGTTTGCGGAGAAGAAAAAGAAGAAGAAGAAGAAGAATTCCTACAAAAACAATAGGGCCTCGCAGCGGCGCCGCCGCCGCCGCTGCTCGGGCACTAACTAGAGCTGCGAGCAGCTATAAAGGGCCCTCGCAACCCGGGCCACGTTGGGGTATTTGCACGTCGGGGTCCTGGCATGTTGGGGTACTGTCAAATAGGAAACCATCTAAATTGTAAACGTTTTTGCCATGCTTTGTGTTTGTAAAGTTTCATGGAAAGGCCAAAAATGATGCACAATTAACAAAATAAAATCAAAATGGATTGTCACATGGCTATATAGAATACTTTTTGAATATATTAGGCATGCCTGCCAATATTGACACATCTAGCTGAATCATATAATCGGAAAGACTTCACAAAAATGTCTAGAGGGCGCTATTGAGCAATTTATTACAAATTGCACAACAAATCTCTAAATAAAATATTCATGTTCCAGACAGGTCTGGTGTGTGTGCAAAGTTTTGTGAGTTTTCGCCCATATTTAGACTCTCACAAAAGCATTTTTCTTCACAAACAATGCATGGCTACAGCAAAGGCGTGTGACAAAATAAAAAAATTCAATAACTTTTCATCTTAAATATCTTAAGATGAAACACGCCAAAGAATGAAGACGATCTGATAAGTTCTGTTGAAAATATGACCCCTATAAAAGGCCCCAAAAAATGGCAGACTTCCTGTTTGATTCAGCATATGGCTTTAGAAACCTTTTTGTAAGTCTTAGGCAGATAGGTATCCCAATTTTTACAAATCTAGCTGAATCATAAAATACAAAACATTTGCAAAAGCTTCATAAAAATGTCTAGAGGGTGCTATTGAACCATTTATTGCAAATTGAATAAGAAATCTCTAAAATATTCATGCTTATGACAAGCCTGATGTGTGTGTAAAGTTTCATGAGTTTTTGCACGTTTAGACCAAAAAAAAAGCAGCATTTTACTTGGCAAACAATGCATCGCCATGACAACGGCGTGCGACAAAATACAAAGCTTTCAATAACTTTTCATCTTCAACATCTTAAGATGAATCACACCAAGTTTGGAGATGATCGGATAAACTCTGTAGGAGGAGTTCGTTAAAATAAGACCCCTATGAAATGGCCCAAAAAATGGCAACACGTTCCAAAGTAAATCAAAATGGCGGACTTCCTGTTCGGTTTAGCATATGGTTCAAAAAGAGTTCTTTGTACCTTGAGGGCTGTTACATATGTCTTCAAATTTTGGTAACTCTAGGTGAAATGTACAGCTGGGAATGCTTCATTAAGTAAGAATTTTGAAACACAAAATTTGATGCCTCGCCTCTGGCGGACTTCCTGTTAGGTTTAGCATATGGCACCAACAGGCTTTTTTGTAGATCATAGTCTGTTACATATGTGTACCAATTTTCGTAGCTCGCGATTAAACGTACAACCGGGAATGCTTCGTTAAAGAGGAGTTTTTTAGCTCAAAATGTGATGCCCGGCCCCTGGGGGACTTCCTGTTGGGTTTAGCACATAGCACCAAGAGACTTTTTTGTACATTGTGGGCTGTTACATATGTCTACAAATTTTCGTAGCTCTAGCTGCTTCGTACAACTGGGAATTCTTCATTAAGAAGAATTTTTTTTCTTAGGCAAACAAGTGCATGCCACGGCAACAGCGTGCGACGAAATAAAAAGCTTTCAATAACTTTTCATCTTCAACATCTTAAGATGAATCACACCAAGTTTGAAGATGATGGGATAAACTCTGTAGGAGGAGTTCGTTAAAATAAGACCCCTATGAAATGGCCAAAAAAATGGCAACACGTTCCAAAGTAAATCAAAATGGTGGACTTTCTGTTAGGTTTAGCACATGGTTCAAAAAGAGTTTTTTGTACCTTGAGGGCTGTTACATATGTCTTCAAATTTTGGTAACTCTAGGTGAAACGTACAGCCGGGAATGCTTCTTTAATTAAGAATTTTGAAACGCAAAATTAGATGCCCCGCCTCTGGCGGACTTCCTGTTGGGTTTAGCATATGGCACCAACAGACTTTTTTGTAGATCATAGTCTGTTACATATGTGCACCAATTTTCGTAGCTCGAGGTTAAACGTACAACCGGCAATACTACGTTAAGTAAGAATTTTGAAACTCTAAATTTGATGCCCCGCCGCCGTCATATAGTATGTCAAAAACTTTAGATTTTTTACCATGGTGTTGTCCCAGGTGTTGAGATGGTACATCCCAAGTTTGAACTCAATCGGGTTAACCGTGTAGGAGAAGTGGGCAAAAGTATGACCCTTGTAAATGTGCAAAAATGGGCCAAAATTGGACATTCAAATGATCATACCTCACTTCCTGTCTATTTTAGGGTACAACTATCAAAGAGGTTTTTGTTCATCTGGATGTGCTACAGGTGCCACACAATTTTCGTAGCCGTAGGACAATCGTAGCGGGACAGGGATCCGTTAAACCTATGTAGGTGGCGCTACAGAGCCATTTTTCTGTTATCATGTATGGCGACTTTAAAATATCAAATTTTTCGCCAGGCCTGATGTGCGTGTAAAGTTTGGTGAGTTTTCGTTCACGTTTAGTGTCTCAAAAATGCGATTGTTTGCGGAGAAGAAGAAGAATAATAATAACTAGAGCTGCGAGCAGCTATAAAGGGCCCTCGCAGCCCGGGCCACGTTGGGGTCCTTGCACGTTGGGGTACTTGCGCGTTGTGGTACTTGCATGTTGGGGTACTGGCACATTGGGGTACTGGCATATTGGAAGCAAAATTTCTTTGAAAATGGCATAATAAACGTTTACATGTAGAATATTTTTTTTGCCAGTGTCTGTCAAGCTCAACGGATTTTGGTGATTGTTAAGACCTGCAAAAATCAGCGTCCTTATTTATTTTTAGGCAATGAGTTGCCCTGATTGGTATTTTTTTGTAAAAGTGTATATACACATCATCTCTCGTTGTACTCATTGCACAATGTTTACTTTTATTGTCCAAAGGGGCAATCAAAAATGAATAAAACAAAATGGAAACGTACATACGTTTGGATCGGTGTGAAGCCAGTGAACAATTTGAGTGGTGGAAACTAAAAGAATATTCATAAATGACTTAGTTATCACACTTAGAATGAGTGTACATTTTTTGTACAAAATACCGTATGTGGGGTATTTTTTTAATTTTTTTTATATAAGCCTCAACGGCTAGGTGGCGCTGTATTTATAACTGAATGTTGTCATAGAGATACCTTCAGGCCTTGATTATAAGCATACATGTCAAGTGTGGGATTTCTTTTGGAGCATGTACCGTGGAGTTATTAAGCATATCCTTCATTCACGATATTGCTTTTAATGTCCATAGAGGCTATCAAAAATAAATAAAAATATATATATGTTTGGATAAGACTGATGCCAGTGAACATTTTGAGTGGTGGAAACTAAAAGAATATTCATAAATGACTTCGTTATCACACTTAGAATGAGTTTACATTTTTTGTACAAAATACCGTATGTGGGGTATTTTTTTTTCATGTCTCAAGGGCTAGGTGGCGCTGCATATATAACTGAATGTTGTCATAGAGATAACTTCAGGCCTTGACGATAAACATACATGTCAAGTTTGGGATTTTTTGGAGCATGTACCGGGGAGTTATCAAGCATATCCTTTTTCATTGCGAAACACAAATTTTGATGCCCCGCCCTCATCATATAGTATTTCGAAAAGTCAAAATTTTTCCCCCTGTCGTTGGCTCAGGTCTTGACATGGTCCAGGCCAAGTCTTAACTCAGTCGGATGAAACGTGTAGGAGAGTTGGGCAAAAGTCTGCCCCCTGTGAATGTGCAAAAATCGTCAAAAATGGGACATTCAAAAATTCGTAGCTCACTTCCTGTTCATTTTAGCATATGCACAAGAGACTTTTTTTGTAGGTCTTGGGCTCCCTCATACACCTGAAAATATTCGTCGTTCTTGCTTAAACGTACAACCGGGGCTGCTTCGTTAAAAACTTCTAGGGGGCGCTATTGAGTCATTTTTGTAAAAATAGCACAATCAACAATAAAATATTGCTCATTTTACCAGGCCAGATGTGTGTGCCAAGTTTCAGGAGTTTCTGTGCATGTTTAGACCCTCAAAACTGGCGTTGTTTTCTTGGCGAACAGCGCTTAGCCACGCCCACAGCAATTCGCGAAAACTCACAAACTTCGTGTTGTGACATCATGAAGGCCGAAACCCTCATCTGAGCAAATATGAGGTAGGTCCAGTTAACGTGTTTGGAGAAAAACGTAGAAGAAAATTCGTAAGAAAAAAAATTGCCACTAGGTGGCGCTATCAGTTAGATGAAATGTAAGTTAGTAGATGTCTTTAGAGCTGGACTCTCATCAAATGTGTGAAATTTTGAGAAGATAGGATCATCTCGGTCAAGTTCATGCAGCTTTTATTGTCACGAAAAATCTTCAGACTTTGCGGCACCGTAGCGGCCACGCCCTTTGGCGAAAAGTTACAATATTCGGTGTGGGGCATGATCAACATCTTAAGGATTTTCTGACCAACTTTCAACTGGATCCCTTCAACGAGCTCAGCGCAGTAGCTAAAAACGTAAAGTATGACATTTATTGTTACCACTAGGTGGGGCTATATGTATAACTGAATTTTATCATATAGATGTTTTCAGGCCGTGACTATTACGTTGCCTGAGAAGTTTGAGATTTTTTGGAGCTTGAACATGGGAGTTATTAAGCATTTGCTCTTTCTGGACAAATGAAATTTTAAAGACAATATTTGATGCCCCGCCCCCATCATATAGTATTTCTAAAAGGCAAGACTTTTTGCCCAGTTGTTCTCTCAGGTCTTGAGATGATAAATGCCAAGTTTGATGTGAATTGGATGAAAAATGTTTGCAGAGGGGGAAAAAGCATGACCACAGTGAATGTGCCAAAATAGGCCAAAATTGGACATAAAAAAATTCATAGCTCATTTCCTGTACATTTTAGCGACATGGTCCCAATAGACTTTTTTGTGCGTCTCGGGGTGCTACACGTGCCTGCCAATTTTCGTTGCTCTAGCTCAAACGTGCCAGGCTTGGTTTTTATTTTTCTACGCTAGGGGGCGCTATAGAGTCGCGTTGTTATGACGACTTCATAATATAAAATTTTTCGCCGGGCCTGAGGAGTGTGCAAAGTTTGGTGAGTTTTCGTGAATGTTTAGGTCCTCAAAAATGCGATCGTTTACGGAGAAGAAGAAGAAGAAGAAGAATAATAATAACTAGAGCTGCGAGCAGCTATAAAGGGCCCTCGCAGCCCGGGCCACGTTGGGGTCCTTGCACGTTGGGGTACTTGCACGTTGGGGTACTGGCACGTTGGGGTACTGGCATATTGGAAGCAAAATTTCTTTGAAAATGGCATAATAAACGTTTACATGTAGAATATTTTTTTTGCCAGTGTCTGTCAAGCTCAACGGATTTTGGTGATTGTTAAGACCTGCAAAAATCAGCGTCCTTATTTATTTTTAGGCAATGAGTTGCCCTGATTGGTATTTTTTTGTAAAAGTGTATATACACATCATCGCTCGTTGTACTCATTGCACAATGTTTACTTTTATTGTCCAAAGGGGCAATCAAAAATGAATAAAACAAAATGGAAACGTACATACGTTTGGATCGGTGTGAAGCCAGTGAACAATTTGAGTGGTGGAAAGAATATTCATAAATGACTTAGTTATCACACTTAGAATGAGTGTACATTTTTTGTACAAAATACCGTATGTGGGGTATTTTTTTAATTTTTTTTATATAAGCCTCAACGGCTAGGTGGCGCTGTATTTATAACTGAATGTTGTCATAGAGATACCTTCAGGCCTTGATTATAAGCATACATGTCAAGTGTGGGATTTTTTTTGTAGCATGTACCGTGGAGTTATTAAGCATATCCTTCATTCACGATATTGCTTTTAATGTCCATAGAGGCTATCAAAAATAAATAAAAATATATATATGTTTGGATAAGTCTGATGCCAGTGAACATTTTGAGTGGTGGAAACTAAAAGAATATTCATAAATGACTTCGTTATCACACTTAGAATGAGTTTACATTTTTTGTACAAAATACCGTATGTGGGGTATTTTTTTTTCATGCCTCAAGGGCTAGGTGGCGCTGCATATATAACTGAATGTTGTCATAGAGATAACTTCAGGCCTTGACGATAAACATACATGTCAAGTTTGGGATTTTTTGGAGCATGTACCGGGGAGTTATCAAGCATATCCTTTTTCATTGCGAAACACAAATTTTGATGCCCCGCCCTCATCATATAGTATTTCGAAAAGTCAAAATTTTTCCCCCTGTCGTTGGCTCAGGTCTTGACATGGTCCAGGCCAAGTCTTAACTCAGTCTGATGAAACGTGTAGGAGAGGTGGGCAAAAGTCTGCCCCCTGTGAATGTGCAAAAATCGTCAAAAATGGGACATTAAAAAATTCGTAGCTCACTTCCTGTTCATTTTAGCATATGGGTACAAGAGACTTTTTTGTAGGTCTTGGGCTCCCTCATACACCTGAAAATATTCGTCGTTTTTGCTTAAACGTACAACCGGGGCTGCTTCGTTAAAAATTTCGAGGGGGTGCTATTGAGTCATTTTTGTAAAAATAGCACAATCAACAATAAAATATTGCTCATTTTACCAGGCCAGATGTGTGTGCCAAGTTTCAGGAGTTTCTGTGCATGTTTAGACCCTCAAAACTGGCGTTGTTTTCTTGGCGAACAGCGCTTAGCCACGCCCACAGCAATTCGCGAAAACTCACAAACTTCGTGTTGTGACATCATGAAGGCCGAAACCCTCATCTGAGCAAATATGAGGTAGGTCCAGTTAACGTGTTTGGAGAAAAACGTAGAAGAAAATTCGTAAGAAAAAAAAATTGCCACTAGGTGGCGCTATCAGTTAGATGAAATGTAAGTTAGTAGATGTCTTTAGAGCTGGACTCTCATCAAATGTGTGAAATTTTGAGAAGATAGGATCATCTCGGTCAAGTTAATGCAGCTTTTATTGTCACGAAAAATCTTCAGATTTTGCGTCACCGTAGCGGCCACGCCCTTTGGCGAAAAGTTACAATATTCGGTGTGGGGCATCATCAACATCTTAAGGCTTTTCTGACCAATTTTCAACTGGATCCCTTCAACGAGCTCAGCACAGTAGCTAAAAACGTAAAGTATGACATTTATTGTAACCACTAGGTGGCGCTATATGTATAACTGAATTTTGTCATATAGATGTTTTCAGGCCGTGACTATTACGTTGCCTGAGAAGTTTAAGATTTTTTGGAGCTTGTACATGGGAGTTATTCAGCATTTGCTCTTTCTGGACAAATGAAATTTTAAAGGCAATATTTGATGCCCCGCCCCCGTCATATAGTATTTCGAAAAGGCAAGACTTTTTGCCCAGCTGTTCTCTTAGGTCTTGAGATGATAAATACCAAGTTTGAAGTCAATGGGATGAAAAATGTTTGCATAGGGGGAAAAAGCATGACCACAGTGAATGTGCCAAAATAGGCCAAAATTGGACATTAAAAAATTCATAGCTCACTTCCTGTACATTTTAGCTACATGGTCCCAATAACTTTTTTGTGCGTCTCGGGGTGCTACACGTGCCTGCCAATTTTCGTTGCTCTAGCTCAAACGTGCCGGGCTTGGTTTTTATTTTTCTATGCTAGGGGGCGCTATAGAGTCGCGTTGTTATAACGACTTCATAATATCAAATTTTTCGCCGGACCTGAGGAGTGTGCAAAGTTCGGTGAGTTTTCGTGAATATTTAGGTACCCAAAATCGCGATTGTTTGCGGAGAATAAAGAAGAATAATAATAATAATAATAATAATAATAATAATAATAATAATAATTTTTACAAAAACAATAGGGACCTCGCAGCGGTCGCTGCTCGGGCCCTAACTAGAGCTGCGAGCAGCTATAAAGGGCCCTCGCAGCCCGGGCCACGTTGGGGTCCTTGCACGTTGTGGTACTTGCATGTTGGGGTACTGGCACATTGGGGTACTGGCATATTGGAAGCAAAATTTCTTTGAAAATGGCATAATAAACGTTTACATGTAGAATATTTTTTTGCCAGTGTGTGTGTCAAGCTCAACGGATTTTGGTGATTGTTAAGACCTGCAAAAATCAGCGTCCTTTTTTATTTTTAGGCAATGAGTTGCCCTGATTGGTATTTTTTTGTAAAAGTGTATATACACATCATCGCTCGTTGTACTCATTGCACAATGTTACTTTTATTGTCCAAAGGGGCAATCAAAAATGAATAAAACAAAATGGAAACGTACATACGTTTGGATCGGTGTGAAGCCAGTGAACAATTTGAGTGGTGGAAACTAAAAGAATATTCACAAATGACTTAGTTATCACACTTAGAATGAGTTTACATTTTTTGTACAAAATACCGTATGTGTTTTTTTTTTTTATATATATATTATGCCTCAAGGGCTAGGTGGCGCTGTATTTATAACTGAATGTTGTCATAGAGATACCTTCAGGCCTTGATTATAAGCATACATGTCAAGTGTGGGATTTTTTTTGGAGCATGTACCGTCGAGTTATTATGCATATCCTTCATTCACGATATTGCTTTTAATGTCCACAGAGGCTATCAAAAATAAATAAAAATATATATATGTTTGGATAAGTCTGATGCCAGTGAACATTTTGAGTGGTGGAAACTAAAAGAATATTCATAAATGACTTAGTTATCACACTTAGAATGAGTTTACATTTTTTGTACAAAATACCGCATGTGGGGTATTTTTTTTTTATGCCTCAAGGGCTAGGTGGCGCTGCATATATAACTGAATGTTGTCATAGAGATAACTTCAGGCCTTGACGATAAACATACATGTCAAGTTTGGGATTTTTTGGAGCATGTACCGGGGAGTTATCAAGCATATCCTTTTTCATTGTGAAACGTGTTTACAATTTTTGTAAAAATACCGTATGTGGGGTATTTTTTTTTTTATGCCTCAAGGGCTCGGTGACGCTGCATATATAACTGAATGTTGTCATAGAGATAGCTTCAGGCCTTGACGATAAACATACATGTCAAGTTTGGGATTTTTTGGAGCATGTACCGGGGAGTTATTAAGCATATCCTTTTTCAGTGCGAAACACAAATTTTGATGCCCCGCCTTCATCATATAGTATTTCGAAAAGTCAAGATTTTTCCCCCTGTCGTTGGCTCAGGTCTTGACATGGTCCAGGTCAAGTCTTAACTCAGTCAGATGAAACGTGTAGGAGAATTTGGCAAAAGTCTGCCCCCTGTGAATGTGCAAAAATCGTCAAAAATGGGACATTCCAAAATTCGTAGCTCACTTCCTGTTGATTTTAGCATATGGGTCCAAGAGACCTTTTTGTAGGTCTTGGGCTCCCTCATACACCTAAAAATATTCGTCGTTCTTGCTTAAACGTACAACCGGGGCTGCTTCGTTAAAAACTTCTAGGGGGTGTAGCGATAATTGGGTCGTCTTTTGGACGAATTAATAATCTGGACGTTACAGAGGTAAATTGTATTTACCTCGATAACCTCTGGGGCACCACGTTTGTTTTTGCTTTGTTTTAACAGGAGCAAACAACGACCAAAATCCTTCTTTCATCAGTCATTGATAATCTAAAGGCGCCACACTCGATATTCAGTGGTTCGTTGTACTAACAAAAGAATAATAATCCACTCGGAAACACAGATGACTTAGGCGGAATAAAGTTTATAAAACATGCATTTATTCACGATTGCTACACTACAGAATCAAAATACTGCCTATCTAACTATTCTACCGTCAGAAGAAAAGAAATAAAATAAAGCGAATGAAAATAAGGAAGGAATGCGAATGAATAAAGAAACAGGGAAAAGAGAAAATTTGACCTGCCAGATTTGTGATGTTTCAAACGTAAGTGGCACACAGTGGATACGCCGAGGTAGAAATCAAGCGCACTTACGAGACCTGAAGTTGCGTAGCAACGAACAGAAGTGGCGGCCTTTTTGACAAGGGGGAAAAATAGTCAATGTTCGTTGAAAAATGCAAGAAAAAAAAAAAAGGTTTATTCCACAGGTTAGCAAAGGGGGCCACGCCAGGGGCCTGACGTAGTTGCGCGGCTCGTCCCTTGATTGGTTGGTCGACTTGGCGAGGTTGGTTCTGCCGGACGGCTGCCCGGCTCCAGTGTTGCAGCTCGGTCAGTACGCGCCTGCGTACGGGGAAGGCCAGCCGTTGGAGGTGCGTTGGCACTGCGGCGGAGCGCCACCGAGTAGCAGGTGCGGTGCGCGGCTTAGGTGCACAACCTTGAGTCCGGCGGTGCGTTGCAAGTGTACCCGGGACCGAGAAGGTCGGGCGGGTGAGCACCGATAGTGGAACAAAAAAACAAAAAAAACGAAAGAGTCTTTAGTCAGCGTTGCAGTTGACTTGCTTTGGCGTGGCGTGGAGCGAGGATCCGATTTCGTTAACGGATCCTGCTAGGGAAGAAAAAGGCCACGTGGTTTGCAAGTCTCTTAGAACAAAGAGTTCGAGCAGCCTGGCTGGGCCACTGGCAAGTC
Source organism: Festucalex cinctus (assembly GCF_051991245.1). Lineage (NCBI taxonomy): Eukaryota > Metazoa > Chordata > Actinopteri > Syngnathiformes > Syngnathidae > Festucalex > Festucalex cinctus. The sequence continues at coordinate 2,024,844 of NC_135426.1, read as the reverse complement.
GGGCCAGAGTTTTTGGAAGAGCTTGTGAGAGCAGGAAGAGGGCAAGAGCAGGAAGAGGGCAAGAGAGCGGGCAGTGGTCTGCTCATCCTTTTTATAGTTTCTGGGTGGGGCGAGCAGGTGAAGGCACACCCTTCTGTTCGCTCGCGCAGACTCTCAGAGGAAAATTATTAAAAAGGTTAATAATTTGGCATTAAATTTGGTCAGTCTGGCAAATCAGTTTTCCCACACAACCCGTTTAACACACATTGTAATTAATGCATCATAAACTAACTTGTGAGGTAACTTCTACTTGTCTAATCTGACTGAACTGAGAGACATTGATTATCTTTCATTCTTTATGGAGTACACATGAAATAGGATGTTCATACACACAAAGATATAACATGAATCATTCATAGTTCAGTTGTCTGTCAAGAATTATCATGATATAAATGTGTAAAATGCGATTACTTATGTGAATTGTCACTAAGGATAGTTCCAAGTTTCGCCACTTGGAGGTGTTGTTGCTCCATCTAGACGTTCCAGGAAGGGCGAGGCGCCAGAGTATCCTTTTGTGATTGATAAGGAGTCATGAACATTCCTTTGATCGGTCATTTGTGTATTCCAAACCATTGGAGCCATTTGTTCGGGCTCCGAGAAGACTGCTTGAAATACACTCCTTCGGCAGACGCATAAATTCCTTTGTCACCTGGTCAGTGGCTTCAAAAGAGTTTTGTTGGTGGCTGGGTAGCCACCTGCCGAGCTGACCAGGCTTGGATCCTGTCTGGGCAGTGGAATATTCATGCACTGCAGAGAATTTGCTTTAGGAGAAGCAAACTTAAAAAAAAATTAGAGGGTGAAATGGAGTCAGGCAATAGTTGTTACAGGGGCGCTATTGAGTCATTTTTGTAAAAAAAGCACAATCAACAATAAAATATTGCTCATTTTACCAGGCCAGATGTGTGTGCCAAGTTTCATGAGTTTCTGTGCATGTTTAGACCCTCAAAACTGGCGTTGTTTTCTTGGCGAACAGCGCTTAGCCACACCCACAGCAATTCGCGAAAACTCACAAACTTCGTGTTGTGACATCATGAAGGCCGAAACCCTCATCTGAGCAAATATGAGGTAGGTCCAGTTAACGTGTTTGGAGAAAAACGTAGAAGAAAATTCGTAAGAAAAAAAATTGCCACTAGGTGGCGCTATCAGTTAGATGAAATATAAGTCAGTAGATGTCTTTAGGGCTGGACTCTCATCAAATGTGTGAAATTTTGAGAAGATAGGATAATCTCGGTCAAGTTAATGCAGCTTTTATTTTCACGAAAAATCTTCAGACTTTGCGTCACCGTAGCGGCCACGCCCTTTGGCGAAAAGTTACAATATTCGGTGTGGGGCATGATCAACATCTTAAGGCTTTTCTGACCAATTTTCAAATGGATCCCTTCAACAAGCTCAGCACAGTAGCTAAAAACGTAAAGTATGACATTTATTGTAACCACTAGGTGGCGCTATATGTATAACTGAATTTTATCATATAGATGTTTTCAGGCCGTGACTATTACGTTGCCTGAGAAGTTTGAGATTTTTTGGAGCTTGAACATGGGAGTTATTAAGCATTTGCTCTTTCTGGACAAATGAAATTTTAAAGGCAATATTTGATGCCCCGCCCCCGTCATATAGTATTTCAAAAAGGCAAGATGTTTTGCCCAGTTGTTCTCTCAGGTCTTGAGATGATAAATGCCAAGTTTGAAGTCAATTGGATGAAAAATGTTTGCAAAGGGGGAAAAAGCATGACCACAGTGAATGTGCCAAAATCGGCCAAAATTGGACATTAAAAAATTCATAGCTCACTTCCTGTACATTTTAGCTACATGGTCCCAATAGACTTTTTTGTGCGTCTCGGGGTGCTACACGTGCCTGCCGATTTTTGTTGCCCTAGCTCAAACGTGCCGGGCTTGGTTTTTATTTTTCTACGCTAGGGGGCGCTATCGAGTCGCATTGTTATGACGACTTAATAATATCAAATTTTTCGCCGGGCCTGAGGAGTGTGCAAAGTTCGGTGAGTTTTTGTGAATGTTTAGGTACCCAAAATCGCGATCGTTTGCGGAGAATAAAGAAGAAGAAGAAGAAGAAGAAGAAGAAGAAGAAGAAGAAGAAGAATAACTAGAGCTGCGAGCAGCTATAAAGGGCCCTCGCAGCCCAGGCCACGTTGGGGTCCTTGCACGTTGGGGTACTTGCACGTTGGGGTACTGGCACATTGGGGTGCTGGCATATTGGAAGCAAAATTTCTTTGAAAATGGCATAATAAACGTTTACATGAAGAATATTTTTTTGCCAGTGTGTGTATCAAGCTCAATGGGTTTTGGTGATTGTTAAGACCTGCAAAAATCAGCGTCCTTTTTTATTTTTAGGCAATGAGTTGCCCTGATTGGTATTTTTTTGTAAAAGTGTATATACACATCATCGCTCGTTGTACTCATTGCACAATGTTACTTTTATTGTCCAAAGGGGCAATCAAAAATGAATAAAACAAAATGGAAACGTACATACGTTTGGATCGGTGTGAAGCCAGTGAACAATTTGAGTGGTGGAAACTAAAAGAATATTCATAAATGACTTAGTTATCACACTTAGAATGAGTGTACATTTTTTGTACAAAATACCGTATGTGGGGTATTTATTTATTTTTTATATGCCTCAAGGGCTAGGTGGCGCTGTATTTATAACTGAATGTTGTCATAGAGATACCTTCAGGCCTTGATTATAAGCATACATGTCAAGTGTGGGATTTTTTTTGGAGCATGTACCGTGGAGTTATTAAGCATATCCTTCATTCACGATATTGCTTTTAATGTCCACAGAGGCTATCAAAAATAAATAAAAATATATATATGTTTGGATAAGTCTGATGCCAGTGAACATTTTGAGTGGTGGAAACTAAAAGAATATTCATAAATGACTTCGTTATCACACTTAGAATGAGTTTACATTTTTTGTACAAAATACCGTATGTGGGGTATTTTTTTTTATGCCTCAAGGGCTAGGTGGCGCTGCATATATAACTGAATGTTGTCATAGAGATAGCTTCAGGCCTTGACGATAAACATACATGTCAAGTTTGGGATTTTTTGGAGCATGTACCGGGGAGTTATTAAGCATATCCTTTTTCAGTGCGAAACACAAATTTTGATGCCCCGCCTTCATCATATAGTATTTCGAAAGGTCAAGATTTTTCCCCCTGTCGTTGGCTCAGGTCTTGACATGGTCCAGGGAAAGTCTTAACTCAGTCGGATGAAACGTGTAGGAGAAGTGGGCAAAAGTCTGCCCCCTGTGAATGTGCAAAAATCGTCAAAAATGGGACATTCAAAAATTCGTAGCTCACTTCCTGTTCATTTTAGCATATGGGTACAAGAGACTTTTTTGTAGGTCTTGGGCTCCCTCATACACCTAAAAATATTCGGCGTTCTTGCTTAAACGTACAACCGGGGCTGCTTCGTTAAAAATTTCGAGGGGGCGCTATTGAGTCATTTTTGTAAAAATAGCACAATCAACAATAAAATATTGCTCATTTTACCAGGCCAGATGTGTGTGCCAAGTTTCAGGAGTTTTTGTGCCAGTTTAGGCCCTCAAAATTGGTGTTGTTTTCTTGGCGAACAGCGCTTAGCCACGCCCACAGCGATTCGCGAAAATTCACAAACTTCGTATTGTGACATCATGAAGACCGAAACCCTCATCTGAGCAAATATGAGGTAGGTGCAGTTAATGGGGTTGGAGAAAAACATTGAAGAAAAATCGTTAAAAAAAAAATTGCCAGTAGGTGGCGCTATCAGTAAGATGAAATATAAGTACGTAGATGTCTTAAGGGCTGGACTCTCATCAAATGTGTGAAATTTTGAGAAGATAGGATCATCTGGGTCAAGTTAAAGCAGCTTTTATTGCCACGAAAAATGACCAGACTTTGCGGCACCGTAGCGGCCACGCCCTTTGGCGAAAAGTTACAATATTCGGTGTAGGGCATTATCAACATCTTAAGGCTTGTCTGACCAATTTTCAACTGGATCCCTTCAAAGAGCTTGGCACAGTAGCTAAAAACGTAAAGTATGACATTTATTGTCACCACTAGGTGGTGCTATGTATATAACAGAATTTTATCATATTGATGTCTTCAGGCCGTGACTATTAAGTTGCATGAGAAGTTTGAGATTTTTTGGAGCTTGTAAATGGGAGTTATTCAGCATTTTGTCTTTCTGGACAAATGAAATTTTAAAGGCAATATTTGATGCCCCGCCCCCGTCATATAGTATTTCAAAAAGTCAAGATATTTTGCCCAGTTGTTGTCTCAGGTCTTGAGATGATACATGGCAAGTTTGAAGTCAACTGGCTGAAAAATATTTGCAAAGGGGGAAAAAGTATGACCACAGTGAATGTGCCAAAATGGGCCAAAATTGGACATTCAAAAATTCATAGCTCACTTCCTGTACATTTTAGGAAATGGCTTCCACTGACTTTTTTGTAGGTCTTGGGCTCCCTCATACACCTAAAAATATTCGTCGTTTTTGCTTAAACGTACAACCGGGGCTGCTTCGTTAAAAACTTCTAGGGGGCGCTATTGAGTCATTTTTTGTAAAAATAGCACAATCAACAATAAAATATTGCTTATTTTACCAGGCCAGATGTGTGTGCCAAGTTTCATGAGTTTCTGTGCATGTTTAGACCCTCAAAACTGGCGTTGTTTTCTTGGCGAACAGCGCTGAGCCACACCCACAACAATTCGCGAAAACTCACAAACTTCGTGTTATGACATCATGAAGGTCGAAACCCTCATCTGAGCAAATATGAGGTAGGTCCAGTTAACGTGTTTGGAGAAAAACGTAGAAGAAAATTCGTAAGAAAAAAAATTGCCACTAGGTGGCGCTATCAGTTAGATGAAATATAAGTCAGTAGATGTCTTTAGGGCTGGACTCTCATCAAATGTGTGAAATTTTGAGAAGATAGGATCATCTCGGTCAAGTTAATGCAGCTTTTATTTTCAAGAAAAATCTTCAGACTTTGCGTCACCGTAGCGGCCACGCCCTTTGGCGAAAAGTTACAATATTCAGTGTGGGGCATGATCAACATCTTAAGGCTTTTCTGACCAATTTTCAACTGGATCCCTTCAACGAGCTCAGCGCAGTAGCTAAAAACGTAAAGTATGACATTTATTGTAACCACTAGGTGGCGCTATATGTATAACTGAATTTTATCATATAGATGTTTTCAGGCCGTGACTATTACGTTGCCTGATAAGTTTGAGATTTTTTGGAGCTTGAACATGGGAGTTATTAAGCATTTGCTCTTTCTGGACAAATGAAATTTTAAAGGCAATATTTGATGCTCCGCCCCCGTCATATAGTATTTCGAAAAGGCAAGATGTTTTGCCCAGCTGTTCTCTCAGGTCTTGAGATGATAAATGCCAAGTTTGAAGTCAATTGGATGAAAAATGTTTGCAAAGGGGGAAAAAGCATGACCACAGTGAATGTGCCAAAATAGGCCAAAATTGGACATTAAAAAATTCATAGCTCACTTCCTGTACATTTTAGCTACATGGTCCCAATAGACTTTTTTGTGCGCTCTAGCTCAAACATGCCGGGCTTGGTTTATATTTTTCTATGCTAGGGGGCGCTATAGAGTCACGTTGTTATGACGACTTCATAATATCAAATTTTTCGCCGGGCCTGAGGAGTGTGCAAAGTTTGGTGAGTTTTCGTAAATGTTTAGGTACCCAAAATCGCGATCGTTTACGGAGAATAATAATAATAATAATAATAATAATAATAATAATAATAATTCGAACGAAAAACAATAGGGACCTCGCAGCGGTCGCTGCTCGGGCCCTAATAATAATTTTTACAAAAACAATAGGGACCTCGCAGCGGTCGCTGCTCGGGCCCTAATAATAATAATAATAATAATAATAATAATAATTTTTACAAAAACAATAGGGACCTCGCAGCGGTCGCTGCTCGGGCCCTAATAATAATAATAATTTTTACAAAAACAATAGGGACCTCGCAGCGGTCGCTGCTCGGGCCCTAACTAGAGCTGCGAGCAGCTATAAAGGGCCCTCGCAACCCGGGCCACGTTGGGGTATTTGCATGTCGGGGTACTGGCATATTGGGGTACTGTTTCATAGGAAACCGTCTAAATTGTAAATGTTTTAGACATGCTTTGTGTTTGCAAAGTTTCATGGAAGGCCAAAAATGATGCACAATTTAAAATCAAAATGGATTGGCACATGGCTATAGAATACTTTTTGGAGGTATTAGGCTGATAGGTATGCCTCCCAATATTCACACATCTAGCTGAACCATATAATCGGATATACTTCATAAAACTATCTAGACGACGCTATTGAGCCATTTATTACAAATTGCACAACAAATTATAAAATATTCATGTTCATGAGAGATCTGATCTGTGTGCAGTTTTGTGAGTTTTTCCCCGTGTTTAGACTCTCAAAAAAAATTCTTTGCAAACAATGCATCCCTAAAGCAAAGGCATGTGACAAAATAAAAAATTTCAATAACTTTTCATCTTAAATATCTTAAGATGAAACATGCCAAAGAATGAAGACGATGTGATAAGTTTTGCAGAAAATATGACCCCTATAAAAGGCCCCAAAAAGTGGCTACAAATACCAAAGTAAATCAAAATGTCAGACTTCCTGTTTGGTTTAACATATGGTTCCAAGAGACCTTTTTTGTACATCGTGGGCTCTTATATATGCCTCCAAATTATCAAGAAAAGAAGTTGGGTTTAGCACTTGACACCAAGAGACTTTTTTTAAACATCGTGGGCTGCTACATATGTCTACAAATTTTCGTAGAATACTTTTTGGAGGTATTAGGCTGATAGGTATGCCTCCCAATATTCACACATCTAGCTGAATCATATAAAAAACATTTTTCTTTGCAAACGATGCATCGCTACAGCAACGGCGTGCAACAAAATAAAAAATTTCAATAACTTTTCATCTTAAATATCTTAAGATGAAACGCGCCAAAGAATATATGACGCCTATAAAAGGCCCCAAAAATGGCAACAAATACCAAAGTTAATCAAAATGGCAGACTTCCTGTTTGGTTTAGCATATGGCTTTAGAAACTTTTTTGTAAGTCTTAGGCTGATCTCCCAATATTCACACATCTAGCTGAATCATATAAAAAACATTTTTCTTTTCAAACAATGCATCGCTACAGCAAAGGCGTGCGACAAAATAAAAAATTTCAATAACTTTTCATCTTAAATATCTTAAGATGAAACGTACCAAAGAATATATGACGCCTATAAAAGGCCCCAAAAATGGTATCAAATACCAAAGTTAATCAAAATGGCAGACTTCCTGTTTGGTTTAGCATATGGCTTTAGAAACTTTTTTGTAAGTCTTAGGCTGATAGGTATCCCAATTTTTTCACATCTAGCTGAATCATACATTTCCTAAAGCTACATAAATATGTCGAGATGGCGCTATTGAGCCATTTATTGAAAATTGCAGAAAAACTCTCTAAAATATTCATGCTTATGACAAGCCTGATGTGTGTGTAAAGTTTCATGAGTTTTTGCACGTTTAGATAAAAAAAAAAAAGCAGCATTTTACTTGGCAAACAATGCACCGCTATGGCAACGGTGTGCGACAAAATAAAACACTTTCGGTAACTTTGTATCTTAAACATCTTAAGATGAAGCACACCAAGTTTGAAGACAGTCGGATAAATTTTGTAGGAGGAGTTCGTTAAAATATGACCCCTAAAAAAGGCCACAAAAAATGGCTACAAATCCCAACGTAAATCAAAATGGCGGACTTCCTGTTTGGTTTAGCAGATGGTTCCAAGAGACTTTTTTGTACATCGTGGGCTCTTATGTATGCCTCTAAATTATCATAGCGCAAGGTGAAACGTACAACCGGGAATGCTTCGTTAAAGAGGAGTTTTTTACCTCAAAATGTGATGACCGGCCCCTGGGGGACTTCCTGTTGGGTTTAGCACAGGGCACCAAGAGACTTTTTTGTACATCGTGGGCTGTTAAATTTGTCTCCAAATTTTCGTAGCTCTAGCTTCTTCGTACAAATGGGAATGCTTCTTTAAGGATATTTTTTTTCCTTTAAAAACAGTGCATGCCATGACAACAGTGTGCGACGAAATACAAAGCTTTCAATAACTTTTCATCTTCAACATCTTAAGATGAATCACACCAAGTTTGAAGATGATCGGATAAACACTGTAGGAGGAGTTCGTTAAAATAAGACCCCAATGAAATGGCCAAAAAAATGGCAACACGTTCCAAAATAAATCAAAATGGTGGACTTCCTGTTAGGTTTAGCATATGGTTCAAAAAGAGTTTTTTGTAGGTCATAGCCTGTTACATATGTGTACCAATTTTCGTAGCTCTAGATTAAACGTACAACCGGCAATGCTTCGTGAAGTAAGAATTTTTAAACTCTAAATTTGATGCGCCGCCGCCGTCATATAGTATATCAAAAACTTTTCATTTTTCACAATGATGTTGTCCCAGGTGTTGAGATGGTACATCCCAAGTTTGAAGTCAATCGGGTTAACCGTGTAGGAGAAGCGGGCAAAAGTATGACCCCTGTAAATGTGCAAAAATTGGCAAAAATTGGACATTTAAATACTCCTACCTCACTTTCTGTCTATTTTAGGGTACACACTTCAAAGAGGTTTTTGTTCATTGGGATGTGCTACAGGTGCCACACAATTTTCATAGCCGTCGGACAATCGTAGCGGGACAGGGATCCGTTTAACCTATGTAGGGGGCGCTAAGGAGCCATTTTTCTGTTATCATGTATGGCGACTTTAAAATATCAAATTTTTCGCCAGGCCTGATGTGCGTGTAAAGTTTGGTGAGTTTTCGGTCACGTTTAGTGTCTCAAAAATGCGATTGTTTGCGGAGAAGAATAATAAGAATAATAACTAGAGCTGCGAGCAGCTATAAAGGGCCCTCGCAACCCGGGCCACATTGGGGTACTTGCACGTCGGGGTACTGGCACGTTGGGGTACTGTCAAATCGGACAAGGACCATCTAAAATGTTTTTGACAAGCTTTGTGAGTGCAAAAGGCCAAAGATGGTGTGCAATTCCCAAAATAAATTCAAAATGGCGGACTTCCTTTTAGGTTTAGCATACGGCTACAGAATACTTTTTGTAGGTCTTAAGCTAATAGGTATGCCTCCCAGTTTTCACAAATCTAGGTCAAGTCATCTTTAGTTGTGTATCGCTTGAATCATACAATTGGAAATGCTCCATAAAAATGCATAAAGGGCGCTATTGAGCACAACGTTGGGTTACTTGCACGTCAGGGTACTGGCACGTTGGGGTACTGTTACATGGAACAAGGACCATTTAAAATGTTAGTTTTTTCCATGCCTTGTCTGTGCAAAGTTTAATGAAAGAGGCCAAAAATGATGTAGAATTCCCAAAATAAAATCAAAATAGCGGACTTCCTCTTTGGTTTGGCAAATGTCTACATAATACTTTTTTGTAGGTATTAGGCTTATAGGGGTCTGTCCTAATTTTCACAAATCTAGCAGAATCATACAATCGGAAATACTTCATAAAAATGTCTAGAGGGCGCTATTTATTGCAAATTGCACAATAAATCTCTAAAAATTCATGTTCATGACAAGTCTGATGTGTTTGCAAAGTTTCATGAGTTTTCACACATGTATAGATAAAAAAACAAAGCAGCACTTTACTTGGCAAACAATGCATCGCTATAGCAGCAGCGTGCGACAAAATAAAAAACTTTCGATAACTTTGCATCTTAAACATCTTAAGATGAAACACACCAAGTTTGAAGACGGTCGGATGAACTTTGTACGAGGAGTTCGTTAAAATATGACCCCTGAAAAAGGCCACAAAAAATGGCAACAAATCCCATCGTAAATCAAAATGGCAGACTTCCTGTTTTGTTTAGCACATGGTTCCAAGAGACTTTTTTGTACATCGTGGGCTCTTATGTATGCCTGCAAATTATCATCGCGCTAGGTGAAACGTACAACCGGGAATGCTTCGTTAAAGAGGAGTTTTCTAGCTCAAAATGTGATGCCCGGCCCCTGGGGGACTTCCTGTTGGGTTTAGCACATGGCACCAAGAGACTTTTTTGTACATTGTGGGCTGTTACATATGTCTACAAATTTTTGTAGCTCTAGCTACTTCGTACAACTGGGAATGCTTCATTAAGAAGGATTTTTTTCCTTTGCAAAAAGTGCATGCCACGACAACAGCGTGCGACGAAATAAAGAGCTTTCAATAACTTTTCATCCTCAACATCTTAAGATGAGTCACACCAAGTTTGAAGATGATCGGATAAACTCTGTAGGAGGAGTTCGTTAAAATATGACCCCTATGAAATGGCCCAAAAAATGGCAACACATTCCAAAGTAAATCAAAATGGCGGACGTCCTGTTAGGTTTAGCACATGGTTCAAAAAGAGTTTTTTGTACCTCGAGGGCTGTTATATACCTCTACAAATTTTGGTAACTCTAGGTGAAACATACAGCCGGGTATGCTTTGTTAAAGAGGAGTTTTTTAGCTCAAAATGTGATGCCCGGCCCCTGGGGGACTTCCTGTTGGGTTTAGCACAGGGCACCAAGAGACTTTTTTGTACATCTTGGGCTGTTACATATGTCAACAAATTTTCGTAGCTCTCGCTGCTTCGTACAAATGGGAATGCTTCTTTAAGGATATTTTTTTTCCTTTGCAAACAGTGCATGCCATGACAACAGCGTGCGACGAAATACAAAGCTTTCAATAACTTTTCATCTTCAACATCTTAAGATGAATCACACCAAGTTTGAAGATGATCGGATAAACACTGTAGGAGGAGTTCGTTAAAATAAGACCCCAATGAAATGGCCAAAAAAATGGCAACACGTTCCAAAATAAATCAAAATGGTGGACTTCCTGTGAGGTTTAGCATATGGTTCAAAAAGAGTTTTTTGTAGGTCATAGCCTGTTACATATGTGTACCAATTTTCATAGCTCCAGATTAAACGTACAACCGGCAATGCTTCGTGAAGTAAAAATTTTTAAACTCTAAATTTGATGCGTCGCCGCCATCATATAGTATATCAAAAACTTTAGATTTTTTTACAATGATGTTGTCCCAGGTGTTGAGATGGTCCATCCCAAGTTTGAAGTCAATCGGGTTAACCGTGTAGGAGAAGCGGGCAAAAGTATGACCCCTGTAAATGTGCAAAACTGGGCCAAAATTGGACATTCAGATGATCATACCTCACTTTCTGTCTATTTTAGGGTACACACATCAAAGAGGTTTTTGTTCATCTGGATGTGCTACGGGTGCCACACAATTTTCGTCGCCATAGGACAATCGTAGCGGGACAGGGATCCGTTTAACCTATGTAGGTGGCGCTATGGAGCCATTTTTCTGTTATCATGTATGGCGACTTTAAAATATCAAATTTTTCGCCAGGCCTGATGTGCGTGTAAAGTTTGGTGAGTTTTCGTTCACGTTTAGCGTCTCAAAAATGCGATTGTTTGCGGAGAAGAATAATAATAATAATAAAGGGCCCTCGCAACCTGGGTCACGTTGGGGTACTTGCACGTCGGGGTACTGGCACGTTGGGGTACTGTCAAATCGGACAAGGACCATCTAAAATGTTTTTGACAAGCTTTGTGAGTGCAAAAGGCCAAAGATAGTGTGCAATTCCCAAAATAAATTCAAAATGGCGGACTTCCTTTTAGGTTTAGCATACAGCGACAGAATACTTTTTGTAGGTCTTAAGCTAATAGGTATGCCTCCCAGTTTTCACAAATCTAGGTCAAGTCATCTTTAGTTGTGTATCGCTTGAATCATACAATTGGAAATGCTCCATAAAAATGCATAGAGGGCGCTATTGAGCACAACGTTGGGTTACTTGCACGTCAGGGTACTGGCACGTTGGGGTACTGTTACATGGAACAAGGACCATTTAAAATGTTAGTTTTTTCCATGCCTTGTTTGTGCAAAGTTTAATGAAAGAGGCCAAAAATGATGTATAATTCCCAAAATAAAATCAAAATAGCGGACTTCCTCTTTGGTTTGGCAAATGGCTACATAATACTTTTTTGTAGGTATTAGGCTGGCAGGAGAGAGCCCCATCTTTTGGTACACCCCCGAGTCGCTGACGGAGAGCAGGTTCTCCGTGGCATCGGACGTGGGGTGCTTTTGCGTGGTGCTCGATGAACTCTTCACCCACAGCGTCCTAATTTTCACAAATCTAGCAGAATCATACAATCGGAAATACTTCATAAAAATATCTACAGGGCGCTATTTATTGCAAATTGCACAATAAATCTCTAAAAATTCATGTTCATGACAAGTCTGATGTGTTTGCAAAGTTTCATGAGTTTTCAGACATGTATAGATAAAAAAACAAAGCAGCACTTTACTTGGCAAACAATGCATCGCTATAGCAGCAGCGTGCGACAAAATAAAAAACTTTCGATAACTTTGTATCTTAAACATCTTAAGATGAAACACACCAAGTTTGAAGACGGTCGGATGAACTTTGTACGAGGAGTTCGTTAAAATATGACCCCTGAAAAAGGCCACAAAAAATGGCAACAAATCCCATCGTAAATCAAAATGGCGGACTTCCTGTTTGGTTTAGCACATGGTTCCAAGAGACTTTTTTGTACATCGTGGGCTCTTATGTATGCCTGCAAATTATCATCGCGCTAGGTGAAACGTACAACCGGGAATGCTTCGTTAAAGAGGAGTTTTCTAGCTCAAAATGTGATGCCCGGCCCCTGGGGGACTTCCTGTTGGGTTTAGCACATGGCACCAAGAGACTTTTTTGTAAATTGTGGGCTGTTACATATGTCTACAAATTTTTGTAGCTCTAGCTACTTCGTACAACTGGGAATGCTTCATTAAGAAGGATTTTTTTCCTTTGCAAAAAGTGCATGCCACGACAACAGCGTGCGACGAAATAAAGAGCTTTCAATAACTTTTCATCCTCAACATCTTAAGAAGAGTCACACCAAGTTTGAAGATGATCGGATAAACTCTGTAGTAGGAGTTCGTTAAAATAAGACCCCTACGAAATGGCCCAAAAAATGGCAACACATTCCAAAGTAAATCAAAATGGCGGACGTCCTGTTAGGTTTAGCATATGGTTCAAAAAGAGTTTTTTGTACCTCGAGGGCTGTTATATACCTCTACAAATTTTGGTAACTCTAGGTGAAACGTACAGCCGGGTATGCTTTGTTAAAGAGGAGTTTTTTAGCTCAAAATGTGATGCCCCTGGGGGACGTCCTGTTGGGTTTAGCACAGGGCACCAAGAGACTTTTTTGTACATCTTGGGCTGTTACATATGTCTACAAATTTTCGTAGCTCTCGCTGCTTCGTACAAATGGGAATGCTTCTTTAAGGATATTTTTTTTCCTTTGTAAACAGTGCATGCCATGACAACAGCGTGCGACGAAATACAAAGCTTTCAATAACTTTTCATCTTCAACATCTTAAGATGAATCACACCAAGTTTGAAGATGATCGGATAAACACTGTAGGAGGAGTCCGTTAAAATAAGACCCCAATGAAATGGCCAAAAAAATGGCAACACGTTCCAAAATAAATCAAAATGGTGGACTTCCTATTAGGTTTAGCATATGGTTCAAAAAGAGTTTTTTGTACCTTGAGGGCTGTTACATATGTCTTCAAATTTTGGTAACTCTAGGTGAAACGTACAGCCGGGAATGCTTCTTTAAGTAAGAATTTTGAAACGCAAAATTTGATGCCCCGCCTCTGGCGGACTTCCTGTTGGGTTTAGCATATGGCACCAACAGACTTTTTTGTAGATCATAGTCTGTTACATATGTGTACCAATTTTCGTAGCTCTCGGTTAAACGTACAACCGGCAATACTACGTTTAATTAGAGTTTTGAAACTCTAAATTTGATGCCTCACCCCCGTCATATAGTAGGTCAAAAATTTTTGATTTTTTACCATGATGTTGTCCCAGGTGTTGAGATGGTACAGCCCAAGTTTGAAGTCAATCGGGTTAACCGTGTAGGAGAAGCGGGCAATAGTATGATCCATGTAAATGTGCAAAACTGGGCCAAAATTGGACATTCAGATGATCATACCTCACTTTCTGTCTATTTTAGGGTACACACATCAAAGAGGTTTTTGTTCATCGGGATGTGCAACAGGTGCCACAAAATTTTCATAGCCGTCGGACAATCGTAGCGGGACAGGGATCCGTTAAACCTATGTAGGTGGCGCTACAGAGCCACTTTTCTGTTATCATGTATGGCGACTTTAAAATATCAAATTTTTCGCCAGGCCTGATGTGCGTGTAAAGTTTGGTGAGTTTTCGTTCACGTTTAGTGTCTCAAAAATGCGATTGTTTGCGGAGAAGAATAATAATAATAATTATTGCAAATTTAATAAGAAATCTCTAAAATATTCATGCTTATGACAAGCCTGATGTGTGTGTAAAGTTTCATGAGTTTTTGCACATGTTTAGACCCCCCCCAAAAAAAGCAGCATTTTACTTGGCAAACAATGCATCGCCATGAAACGGCGTGGGACAAAATAAATAACTTTCGATAACTTTGTATCTTAAACATCTTAAGATGAAGCACACCAAGTTTGAAGACAGTCGGATAAATTTTGTAGGAGGAGTTCGTTAAAATATGACCCCTAAAAAAGGCCACAAAAAATGGCTACAAATCCCAACGTAAATCAAAATGGCGGACTTCCTGTTTGTTTTGGAAGATGGTTCCAAGAGACTATTTTGTACATCGTGGGCTCTTATGTATGCCTCTAAATTATCATAGCGCTAGGTGAAACGTACAACCGGGAATGCTTCGTTAAAGAGGAGTTTTTTACCTCAAAATGTGATGACCGGCCCTTACGGGACTTCCTGTTGGGTTTAGCACATGGCACCAAGAGACTTTTTTGTACATTGTGGGCTGTTAAATTTGTCTCCAAATTTTCGTAGCTCTCGCTGCTTCGTACAACTGTGAATGCTTCATTAAGAGGGAATTTTTTCCTTTGCAAACTGTGCATGCCACGGCAACAGCGTGCGACGAAATAAAAAGCTTTCAATAACTTTTCATCTTCAACATTTTAAGATGAATCACACCAAGTTTGGAGATGATCGGATAAACTCTGTAGGAGGAGTTCGTTAAAATAAGACCCCTATGAAATGGCCCAAAAAATGGCAACACGTTCCAAAGTAAATCAAAATGGCGGACTTCCTGTTCGGTTTAGCATATGGTTCAAAAAGAGTTTTTTGTACCTTGAGGGCTGTTACATATGTCTTCAAATGTTGGTAACTCTAGGTGAAATGTACAGCCGGGAATGCTTCATTAAATAAGAATTTTGAAACACAAAATTTGATGCCTCGCCTCTGGCGGACTTCCTGTTAGGTTTAGCATATGGTTCAAAAAGAGTTTTTTGTAGATCATAGTCTGTTACATATGTGTACCAATTTTCGTGGCTCTCAATTAAACGTACCACGGCAATGCTTTGTTAAGTAAGAATTTTGAAACTGTAAATTTGATGCCCAGCCACCGTCATATAGTATGTCAAAAACTTTAGATTTTTTACCATGATGTTGTCCCAGGTCTTGAGATGGTACAGCCCAAGTTTGAAGTCAATCGGGTTAACCGTGTAGGAGAAGCGGGCAAAAGTATGACCCCTGTAAATGTGCAAAAATGGGCCAAAATTGGACATTCAAATACTCATACCTCACTTCCTGTCTATTTTAGGGTACACATATCAAAGAGGTTTTTGTTCATCTGGATGTGCTACAGGTGCCACACAATTTTCGTAGCCGTACGACAATCGTAGCGGGACAGGGATCCGTTAAACCTATGTAGGTGGCGCTACAGAGCCATTTTTCTGTTATCACGTATGGCGACTTTAAAATATCAAATTTTTCGCCAGGCCCGATCTCCGTGTAAAGTTTGGTGAGTTTTCGTTCATGTTTAGTGCCTCAAAAATGTGGTTGTTTGCGGAAAAGAATAATAACAAAGAAAAAGAAGAAGAAGAATAATAATAAGAATTCCTTCAGGAACAATAGGGACCTCGCAGCGGTCGCTGCTCGGGCCCTAATAATAATAATAATAATAAGAAGAAGAATTCCTACAAAAACAATAGGGCCTCGCAGCGGCACCGCCGCCGCCGCTGCTCGGGCCCTAATAATAAGAAGAAGAAGAATTCCTACAAAAACAATAGGGCCTCGCAGCGGCACCGCCGCCGCCGCTGCTCGGGCCCTAATAAGAAGAATTCCTACAAAAACAATAGGGCCTCGCAGCGGCACCGCCGCCGCCGCTGCTCGGGCCCTAATAAGAATTCCTACAAAAACAATAGGGCCTCGCAGCGGCACCGCCGCCGCCGCTGCTCGGGCCCTAATAATAAGAATTCCTTCAGGAACAATAGGGACCTCGCAGCGGTCGCTGCTCGGGCCCTAATAAGAAGAAGAACTAGAGCTGCGAGCAGCTATAAAGGGCCCTCGCAACCTGGGCCACGTTGGGGTACTTGCACGTCGGGGTACTGTCAAATCGGACAAGGACCATCTAAAATGTTTTTGACAAGCCTTGTGTGTGCAAAGTTTTATCAAAAGGCCAAAGATGGTGTGCAATTCCCAAAATAAATTCAAAATGGCGGACTTCCTTTTAGGTTTAGCATACGGCTACAGAGTACTTTTTTGTAGGTCTTAGGCTGATAGGGGTCTGTCCTAATTTTCACAAATCTAGCATAATCATACAATCGGGAATGCTTCATAAAAATGTCTAGAGGGCGCTATTTATTGCAAATTGCACAATAAATCTCTAAAAATTAATGTTCATGGCAAGTCTGACAAGTTTCATGAGTTTTCACACATGTATAGAAAAAAAAAAAGAAGCAGCACTTTATTGGCAAACAATGCATCGCTATAGCAACAGTGTGTGACAAAATAAAAAACTTTCGATAACTTTGCATCTTAAACATCTTAAGATGAAACACACCAAGTTTGAAGACGGTCGGATGAATTTTGTAGGAGTTCGTTAAAATATGAACCCTAAAAAAGGCCACAAAAAATGGCTACAAATCCCATCGGAAATCAAAATGGCAGACTTCCTGTTTGGTTTTGCACATGATTCCAAGAGACTTTTTTTGTACATCGTGGGCTCTTAAGTATGCCTGCAAATTATCATAGCTCTAGGTGAAACGTACGACCGGGAATGCTTCGTTAAAGAGGAGGGGTTTTTTTTAGCTCAAAATGTGATGCCCGTCCCCTGGGGGACTTCCTGTTGGGTTTAGCACATGGCACCAGGAGACTTTTTTTGTACATCGTAGGCTGTTACATGTGTCTCCAAATTTTTGTAGCTCTCGCTGCTTCGTACAACTGGGAATGCTTCATTAAGAAGGAATTTTTTCCTTTGCAAACTGTGCATGCCACGGCAACAGCGTGCGACGAAATAAAAAGCTTTCAATAACTTTTCATCTTCAACATCTTAAGATGAATCACACCAAGTTTGGAGATGATCGGATAAACTCTGTAGGAGGAGTTCGTTAAAATAAGACCCCTATGAAATGGCCCAAAAAATGGCAACACGTTCCAAAATAAATCAAAATGGTGGACTTCCTGTTAGGTTTAGCATATGGTTCAAAAAGAGTTTTTTGTAGGTCATAGCCTGTTACATATGTGTACCAATTTTCGTAGCTCTAGGTGAAATGTACAGCCGGGAATGCTTCATTAAGTAAGAATTTTGAAACACAAAATTTGATGCCTCGCCTCTGGTGGACTTCCTGTTAGGTTTAACATATGGCACCAACAGACTTTTTTGTAGATCATAGTCTGTTACATATGTGTACCAATTTTCGTAGCTCTAGGTTAAACGTACAACCGGCAATGCTTCCTTCAGTAAGAATTTTGAAACTGTAAATTTGATGCCCCGCCGCCGTCATATAGTATGTCAAAAACTTTCGATTTTTTACCATGATGTTGCCCCAGGCATTGAGATGGTACAGCCCAAGTTTGAAGTCAATCGGGTTAACCGTGTAGGAGAAGCGGGCAAAAGTATGACCCCTGTAAATGTGCAAAAATAGGCCAAAATTGGACATTCAAATACTCATACCTCACTTCCTGTCTATTTTAGGGTACACATATCAAAGAGATTTTTGTTCATCTGGATGTGCTACAGGTGCCACACAATTTTCGTAGCCATAGGACAATCGTAGCGGGACAGGGATCCGTTAAACCTATGTAGGTGGCGCTACAGAGCCATTTTTCTGTTATCATGTATGGCGACTTTAAAATATCAAATTTTTCGCCAGGCCTGATGTGCGTGTAAAGTTTGGTGAGTTTTCGTTCATGTTTAGTGCCTCAAAAATGTGATTGTTTGCGGAAAAGAATAATAACAAAGAAGAAGAATAACAAAGAAGAAGAAGAAGAAGAAGAACAAAGAAGAAGAAGAAGAAGAAGAATAACAAAGAAGAAGAAGAAGAAGAAGAATAACAAAGAAGAAGAAGAAGAAGAAGAATAACAAAGAAGAAGAAGAAGAAGAAGAATAACAAAGAAGAAGAAGAAGAAGAAGAATAACAAAGAAGAAGAAGAAGAAGAAGAATTCCTTCAGGAACAATAGGGACCTCGCAGTGGTCGCTGCTCGGGCCCTAATAATAAGGAAGAATAATAAGAAGAATTCCTTCAAAAACAATAGGGCCTCGCAGCGGCACCGCCGCCGGTGCCGCCGCTGCTCGGGCCCTAATAATAATAACAAGAAGAATTCCTACAAAAACAATAGGGCCTCGCAGCGGCACCGCCGCTGCCGCTGTTCGGGCCCTAATAAGAATTCCTTCAGGAACAATAGGGACCTCGCAGCGGTCGCTGCTCGGGCCCTAATAAGTCCTTGTTTCATACTTGTCATTAATTCCTTTTTATTAATACATTCTATTCAAGCATTAAATAATAAGTGTCTTATGTCCTCCCAAAATTTTTTTAAAGAAGTTAACTGTCAGACCATCACAACCAGGAGATTTATCTAAAGGCATTTTCTGAATAGCTGCGTCAAACTCCTCAATTTTAAGTTCCGATTCACAAAGCTGATAATATGCTTCATCAATTTTGGGAATCAGATGAGAGACCTTTTCAAAGAAATTGTCACATTCCGTTTTTTGAAAAATGAGAAGAATACAGTTTTGAGTAGAACTGAAAAACTTCGTTCTCCAATAGTTTGGGTTCGTTACATTCTATTCCTTCAATTAATAGACTAGAAATAGTTTGTTTTTTTTCTGTCTATTTTTTTTTTCTAGATTGAAGAAATATGAGTTTTTTTCTCCTGCTTCAATCCATTTCGCGCGAATCTCACAAAGGCACCTTGTGCACGATTGAGATATAATTGGTCTAATTTGTTTTGGAAGTCCAACAATCGTTCTTTATTTTCTTGAGAAGTCATATCATTTGAACTACAACTGACTTATTTCTTGTAGAAGATTACTTTCATAGATTCTTTTTTTTATTTAGATCTTTACTGACTTTAATATTAAAATCTCTAATTTTGTACTTGCAGAATTCCCATTTATTAGTATATCCCAAAATTGAGTCATTGTTTGTAATATTTTTAATCATTTCCCGAACTGTTTGGCAAAATTCTTCATTTTTCAATAATTTCTATTATGTTTTTTTTAACAGCTGGTTGTAGAAGCAAATTAATGAAACAGTGATCTGAAAGAGGAGCATTTGATATAGTAGCCCTTGAGCTAAGTCCTAATATATCATCACTCCCCATCCAATAGTCAAGTCTGGATTTACAAGAGTCATTGGATTTAAACCACGTGAAACATTTAAGGATTCATGTTTCTCCAAATATCGAATAAGTTATTTGCCATAAAGTCATTTATGATATTGTTATATTGGGCTTTACTCAACCTTGGAGGCCATCTATCTAGCCATTCAATAGGTGTTAAATTCCAGTCTCCTCCTACTAAAATATAATTAGTTGGATATTGAACTTTAAGTTATATATACATGTAATGTTCTTTTACTACAACTGTAATTATTTTTAATTAAGAAACCATTAACAAAAATATTTATATACAGGAGCAGAAGCAAAGGTTCGCTGGCGCTCTGAAATCTTTCTAAATGGAGGTAGGCCTAAATAAAAAATTTATTCATTTACGGCATTTATTAACATTTATTGTATATGTATGTATATAAGTTTTCAGAGTAGGAACTTATCTTTAGGAAAACGTCCTCCATTAATGCACCACACGCACACACTTGTATATACACTGGGTGGGGGCCACATTCACAGTGTAAGGGTAGAGCTCGCCAGTCGGCGAGCTGGCGGACTCAGTAACAGGGTTAGGTGTCACTAGTACGCTGGCGTGACGACCGGGGCCTCTCCCCACCGGGCTCGGTGTTCTGGTGTTCCGCCTTTTCCCCTGGTGCTTCCTCCTCCGCTTCCCCCCTCCCGCCGCTGGGCTACTCTCGCACGGCTGGAGGTGGGGTGGGCACGTTTTCCCTCTCTGCGCTGCTGCCCGGTGCCGGTTTCCGGGGGTGGGGGGGGGCTCGCGGGGGGCCGGGTTCGCGGGGGGGTTGGCGGTCGTCTGGGGGGTGGAGGTATGGGTGGGTGGGCGGTTGTTTGTCGGGGTGTGTTCGGGGGTTTGGGGGCCGGGGGTGGTGGGGCCTGGGTCGTGGCGGGTGGCGGGTTTGGGTGGGGTGCGGGGGGGTCGTGGGGGGATGGGGGCTGGGGACCGGTGGGGCGCTGTGGGGGCCCGCTGGGCCTCGTTCTGCGGCCTTGGGCTCGGGGGTGTGGGCCGGGGCTGGGGCGGGGGTGTTCCGGGCGTCTGGGTCGGCTCGCCGGATTTCGGGGGGGGGGGGGGGGGGGGGGGGGGGCTCGCTTTGCTGGACCGCGGTTGACGGCTTCTTTCTTTGGTGGTGGTCCTTATGCATGCCAGATCCGTCGCACCAGCATCTACTGAAACTCAACAGAAGTAGCCTCTCCCTCCCACAGCCCCTTGAATCAGTGGGTGCTGGGTCTGTGGATCTCACTTTGCTTTATCTATCCTTCCCTCCTTCCTCTCTTTAGTTTTTCCTCTGGTCACTTGAGATCTCAATTTATTGGAAGTTTGAGGTTTCTGGGGTTGGCATAAGACTCTGGTTTTGTAACCACGCAGGAGGGGTTTTGTTGGTGCTGGATTTCACTTTGATGGATTGGATGTACTGGCTTCTATGGATCTCACTCTGCCTTATCGATCCTTCCCTCCTTCCTCTCTTTAGTTTTTCCTCTGGTCTCTTGAGATCTCGCTAAATTTGCTGTAATTTAGAGGCTTCCGGGGTTGGCGTAAGACTTTGATTTTGTAATCATGGGGAAGGCAGGAAGTGTTTGGTCGGTGCTGGATTTCACTTTGATTTATCTTTCTTTTCTCTTAATTTTTTTCTGACCTTTTCTCGTCTCCTGACCATTTAAACTTCACGACTCTGGCAAGATTCTGAAGTACCTGGTTAAGGCGTAGGGTAATGGGATATTTATAAGGCTTTAGGTGAATTAATGAGTATAAATGTATACGTATTTGCACGCACACGCACGCAAACACGCAAACGCACACAAAATTTTTTTTTTTAAAAATGATAAGACGTTGAATCGGTAAGACTACCGAATGAACAATTCTGAGCTCTTAAAAAAAAAAAAAAAGGAAAACGTCCTCCAGCAATATAAAAAATAAAAATCACTTCCATCCGCCACTTTATTAGCTACACCTGCACCAATTTATTAAAAAACAATAAACTGCCATTTTAAAATGTATTTTGTCTTTTAAAAAATGACATGAAACATACTTCGGGCAGGGGTTCCGAATGTAGCATCCGCCGGTACAAAAGTAGACTGCAATTGTGCGCATGTCTCCCGTCTCGTCTGCTTTATTTCACACTGAATGAAGCATGTCACAACAGACACAGCATGGTGAATTTGACATCTGATGATTTGATTTCCATCAAGTCATTGGTCATGTTTTGTGGTCATTGTCGTCAACAACAGTTGCTTGGCCTCCAGCGCGCCTCCCACCACATTTTGGCTCATTAATCCTCTTTGGGAACGGAAGAGGGCGCTCACATCACATCACAACACACAGACTTTGCATACATTTTGTTCCCTTTTGTTGCCTTCCTCTCCATCTCTCATTATGGCTCGCCGCTGTTAAGCGTCAAGAGTCAACAACACTGTTTAGTAAGACATGTTTAGAATGATTTTTGGTATTTTATAAGAATAACTATTTACACATCTTTCAAATTAACAACACGTACAAAGGAGAAAACTCAAAAGAATGGCGGTAGGTCCTGTTCCGAGTTTTTGAAAGAGAGTAACTTCAAACCTGTTTGAAGGTGTCCCTCAAAGGCGCGTACTTAGCCCAGTTTGCTTGACTCACATGGAAGCATTCTTTGAAGGTTGTGATGCACATGTTGTCCATAACATTTTATCGCACAAAACCATTCGTCAGGATGTGTGCTGTGGCCATATTGCTATTCGCTCACAAAAATATTCAAAATGAAGATGCGCTGTAGAGATTTGTACTAGTCACTTTTCCATTTATTTTTTTTTTATTACAAAAATCATTAACAGCAGGGATGATCAACTTTTCCCCCTTTTGCTTTTCTCACACGAAACTATTTAACATGCGTGTCATACCACTGCAATCAAATCTACATTTTTCCCCTGTCATATTTTTCCTGTTAGTGATAGAGCATACTACATGATATTCAATTTCCCTTTAACGCAAATGCATCTCCATGTTAAGAAAGCCGATAATGAGACTTTGTAACAATGATCTGTGTGCTTTCTCACAGGAAGTCTTGGGAAAAGCTGGCTTCAACAAATCAGTGCTACACTTTTTATTTTTTTGGTTGTTTGTTTTTGTATATAACACATTGTAGAGGTCTCCCACGCTAAGCTCGAGTACAAAGATGAAAAAGTAGTAAACTCAGTGTCAGTACAAAGAGAGCAAAAAGGGAGTGGAAAGATGGCGGATGTTTTTTTTTTTTTTTTTTTTATTGGGCTGCACGAAGCAAAAAAAGTAAATATTTCCGTGGTGTCATCTTGAATAAAAGGCAGTAGGTACACGTTATAGAAGACCTGCAGATATCCACCAGGACTTGGAAAAGAAAAAAGTTCGGCTCCACGTCGAGTTTCAAGTAACAGAAGCAGAAGAAGGCATGTATGCAGAGCGGCGGCGAGGGAAAAGGTGTTTCTGTTGCATATATTAAGAGATGGAAAAACAAACAAAAAAAGAATCAATGAGTGGACGGGTTGCGTGACGATGCTCATCACGGCCGGGACGCGACACAGCGTCAGTTGGTCAGGGTGCTGGAGGCGCGGAAATAGGACAGGAACTTGAAACACAGGCTGACCACAAAGTACCAGATGTTGCGCGCCATCTGCGAGCGGGCGATGAACACCCTCCAGATGAACACCACCAGCACTGTGTTGAACGTGTAGCGAATGTTCCGCAACCTGAAAGAAAGGAAAAAAAAAAAAAAAAAAAAAAAAAAAAGACATGCCAACTTGTCATGTCATTCATATTTTTAATCCTAATTAATCACATGACTTCAATAGTTCACTCACAATTAACTCATTCACTCCCAGCAGCCATTTTGGTCGCGGCTGTTTGACTGGATTTTGACAGATTTTATATTGTGTTCTTTTGCTATCAAAACATGATGGAACCTAATAAAAGAAAGATTAGTCTCTTCTTTCACCAGGAAAAAAAAAAAAAAAAGTATATTTCTTTCAGTTTCCATTTTGCAGCAATTAGCATTTGAATATAGCTAAGGTTAATCATTATTCACAAATCTGTTTAGCCATAGAATATCGTGTTCTATTGAAATAAAAACATGGAACCTATCAAAAGAAACAAAGTCTTAGAATTAGTTAGAATATAGCTAAGTTTCATAAATTTTCATAAATCTATTTAAACTTGTGAGTAATTGAACTTTTTTTCAACATGGCCCTGGTTGATCTCCTTTGCTCTGCTGCCACCTGCTGGCCGTTTGTGTAATAACTAGCATTTATGCAACCGTTCTTTGCAGTTGAGAGGCTGCATCAAAGCCTTTTGTATGCTCTAGCATATAAAAAAAACAAAAACGTATAAATACGTCTTTGGGAGACTTAAAACATAAAAAAAAATGTATATGTTATTGGGAGCAAATAAACAGAAATATGGTTGCATCTTTTAGTCATTGATAGTCATTTCATAATAAATCATCAAATGAAGTTAAAATGAAAAAGATTTAATATACTCTAACAAACAAGTGTGATACTGATTTGTGTTGGTCATTTTTCTGCCACTAGATGGCTCAAATGCATTTTTAAAACAGTGATAGCTCAGTGCATTTTTCTTTTCATATTAACATGAAGTAACTTGTGAAATGAATGCACATTTTTCAAATTGTATAAATACAACTTGACCTCAGTCTCCCCAAATATATGCATTATGATTACGGCTGCATTTTGACGTGGATGTGTCGGCTGTGTTGTGACTGGAATTCCCCCGTTACAGGATTTACAAGTAAGGGGCGGGTATTAAAAAATAAAAATAAAAATTGTGGTGTTAAAGGAACTTTTAATTAACTCAGTTTGGATCACTCTTTTGTTTTTTTCTCTCTGGATTGAAGATACAGTACAGGATTTGGATGAAATCAGCAGAGGGCGCAGCTCACTCAAGGTATGGCGTTCAACACTCTCGATTGGACATTTTTGTTCTTACTTCCTCAGGTGCTGCCTGGCGGCGGGAATGTCAGACATGTCCTCGTTCAGGACGTACTTCTTGGTGCCGATGCAGTAGTTCTCGATGTACTCGGGCCAGTTGAGCTGCCGCACGTCCAAGTTGAACGTCTGAAAGAGACACACACGCAACAAATACAAATGAAAAGGCTTGGTACTAGGGATCATGCAACCTTATCCAAACATCACCATATGATATCACCATATGAAGTCACAATATGATAATTATCACCTTATTGTGGGGAGGTTGGCGATAATGTAAAAAAACGAGCTCATAGAAAAAAAAAAAACAAAAAAAAAAAACAAAAAAAAAAACTATACAATATACAATATTGTGCTTTTGTACATGACAGAAATGCATATAAACAAGCTACAATCTTTAATAGCGCTTCATATTGAGGCATTTGCTAATGCACTCACATATTGAGTTCCTCCACATACCGAATCGCTTCACAAGCATATTACTTATTATTCATCTATTAACGTGGATTTGAAACAAAGAAGGGCCAAAACATGCCTTCTGAAAATTAAACCACACTAAAAAACTAGCCACTAGAGGGTGCTACAACTGCACAAATGGAAATCAACTTGACTTTTTTTTTTTTTTTTTTTAAACAGATGTGCTGCTTTTAATATCATGACATGACGACGACGATATATTGTGATATCATGATATTCGTGATATCATTACATCCCTACTTGGTAGGCTGATGAAGACTACGGACGGCAAAGCTACCAGGAAAAAAAAACAAAATTCTTTAAAATCAAAATGATGGACTTCTAGTCAGTGTTAATTTGGACAAGAAATTTTAAATTTAGTTTTAGTTGTAGTCTTTTGACTAAAATTAATTAAAATTAAAATTTAAGTCATATTTAGTCAACTGATTGTATTTTAGTTTTAATCTAATTTTAGTTGACAAAAATAAAGAGCAATTTTAGTCAACAAAAAAAAAAGAGCAATTTTAGTTGACTAAATTGGACAGTTTTCCTTCAGCATACGTTTCAACTTTTATACAGAAAACTACAACAAACCTATTTGTAACTGTCGTTTAACACGCAAGACAATTTCATACAACAGTGTCTGATTAATTGTTTCAATGAAACATGTTGATCTGACAATAAAATAACTGTTTTCACCTAAAAAAAAAAAGTGCATAATTGCTTGAGATTAATCACTGACATAAAGAAAATTACATTAATCAATTACATTAAATTTCATTAAATAAAGTGGAGTGAAGACTGAACAGTTTGTGAATGCTTCTTTTCGTTTCGTTCCTTCTGATTGGATCGTGTGAATTTTCCTCACTGTGTTCTTTTCAGTTTCATTTTATACATTGACCAAATTGTCAGTCAATTTTAGTTATTGTTTTCGTCTCAATGAATGGCTTCTATTTTGGTTTCGTTTTTTGTCTGAACGAAAATGATGATGGACAATTTTTCGTGGATGATCACCGCTTCCAGTCTTATTTTGGTACGAGAATTGCGTTTATTTCGAAGCCACGGGAATAACGATAACGCGTCATGTAGCAAAACTTGCAGTTTGTTTGTTTGCGTTGTGTTGCGAGCACTACCTTGCGGTCGTCGGGGCTGAGCTGCGCCATCAGCAGGCTGACGTTGTCGGAGTTCCAGTGCCAGTCCTGGCTGCTGAAGTACTCCAACAGGCCGATGGCCTTGTGGAGCCGATTGAAGATGCGCATCATCCTGGTTGACGAGACGAGAGACACACGCGATTGATATCACAAGCGTTTCAAGCCTTCATTCCGAGCCGGCATCTGTCTGTCTGTCTTACTGCGGCTTGTGTCCGGACAGACGCAGGACCAGGTCGTAGAGCAGGGCGGGGAACTTGTGGCTGACCAGGATCCAGTACTGGTAGATGAGATAGTTGGACGTGATGTTGGCATTGGGCCGGCGGAAGGCCTGCTCCAGCGGGTTACGCTTGAACGTCGACATCACGTGGTGCTCTGACCATGGAAACAAAAACACACAAACAAAAAAAAAAGAAAAAAAAAGATGAGCGAGCGAGCGAGCGCAGCCACCCAGCTGGCGGAGGAGCCGCGTGACGACCAGCCTGTTACATCACGGCACGCAACGGCGGTTGCCGTGGCGACGCATCACGAGAGGAGCAGATGCGAGGGGCTGGACGACTCCAATATGCGCACGGGCGTGACATCCATTCAACGCAAGACGAGAGACACAAGAGCCGCCACGCTAACTGCTCTTTCGCTCATGATGATGATGATGATGATGATGATGCTTCATCTCGCTAGCGGCCATCTGCTAGCAATTCCAGCGCGCTCGCTAATCTGACAGCAGAAAACGATGGAGGCCTCCCTCTCTCCCTGCTGACAGCTGGTTGGATATCCTGCCCGCTCACCCGCACGCCTCATGCTAATCTCAAACATGACATCCAATCATACGTCCTGGCTCGGGTTAGCACATCCAGGATGTGGCTTTATATATCTACATGTTGTCAAATACAGCTGGACTCTAAATTTGCGCATCATTTTTCATATAGTGCATATTCATGGTTTGGCATTCACAGACTTTTTTTATTTTATTTGCAGAAACATCTTTTTTTATTATCTGTGCACATTGGGACAGGCATGTTTCTTTTTATTGATTTAATTTTATATTTATGTATGTATGTATGTTATTGGATATGAACAATTTGTTATGTATGATATAAATAATTGGGAGTAGGACTAGATAAACATTGTACTTCTTCCTACTCCTTGAACATGTCAATTATGGGATTTATTGATAACAAATTTTCCTTTCTTCCTTGAATTTTTTTTATTGTAATTTTAACTTGTTTTTTTGGTTACACTTGTAATGAGTTTTTGTTAATATGTTCCAAACCAATAAACCAAACCCCTGGCTATTCACATTTTTTTCAACCACAATTTCTTGATTTTAAACGGAGTGTCCGTTCACACATTTTTACTATTATGCACTGCACATGTAATAAATTTGCATCTGTTGTATCAGGCCCAAAACAAACACCTTCCACTTCCTTGTCTTTTCACGTTTTCTTATAAAAAACAAAAAAACAAAAAAACAAAACAAAAAAAACAAAACATACATGTGGTATAAATATGTGTAATAAAACAACTCTGTTCCCCTTTAAATGAAAATGCACAAACATTATTATCTTATTCGAGAAGCAATTTTGAATGAAAATCAAAGTAAACTAGAGCTGCGAGCAGCTATAAAGGGCCCTCGCAGCCCGTGCCACGTTGGGGTACTTGCACGTTGGGGGACTGGCACGTTGGGGTGCTGTCACATTGGAAGCAGAATTTCTTTGAAAATGGCAGGATAAACCTTTACATGTGGATTTTCTTTGCCAGGTGTGATGAATGTTTCAAGCTCAATGGGTTTTGTTGAACGTTAAGATCTGCAAAAATTAGCACCCATTTTTATTTTTAGGCAATAAGTTGCCCTGATTGGTATTTTTTGGAAAAATATATGTACCCATCATCGCTCGTACTCATTGCACAATGTTGCTTGTATTGTCCATAGAGGCTATCAAAATTAAATCAAATTAAATAAAAAAGTATGCATGTTTGGATAGGTCTGATGCCAGTGAACATTTTGAGTGGTGGAAACTAAAAGAATATTCATAAATGACTTAGTTTTCACACTTACAATGAGTTTACAATTTTTGTAAAAATACCATATGTGGGGTATTTTTTTTTTTCACGCCTCAAGGGCTAGGTGGCGCTGCATATATAACTGAATATTGTCATAGAGATACCTTCAGGCCTTGACTATGAACATACATGTCACGTTTGGGATTTTTTGGAGCATGTACCGGAGAGTTATTAAGCATATCCTTTTTCATTGCGAAACACAAAATTTGATGCTCCGCCCTCATCATATAGTATTCCGAAAAGTCAAGATTTTTCCGCCTGTCGTTGGCTCAGGTCTTGACATGGTCCAGTTCAAGTCAGTCGGATGAAACGTGTAGGAGAAGTGGGCAAAAGTATGCCCCCTGTAAATGTGCAAAAATCGTCAAAAATGGGACATTCAAAAATTCGTAGCTCACTTCCTGTTCATTTTAACATATAGGTCCAAGAGACTTTTTTTGTAGGTCTTGGGCTCCCTCATACACCTAAAAATATTTGTCGTTCTTGCTTAAACGTACAACCGGGGCTGCTTCGTTAAAAATTCCTAGGGGGCGCTATTGAGTCATTTTTGTAAAAATAGCACAATACATAATAAAATATTACTCATTTTACCAGGCCAGATGTGTGTGCCAAGTTTCATGAGTTTCTGTGCATGTTTAGGCCCTCAAAACCGGCGTTGTTTTCTTGGCGAACAGCGCTTAGCCACACCCACAGCAATTCGCGAAAACTCACAAACTTCGTGTTGTGACATCATGAAGGCCGAAACCCTCATCTGAGCAAATCTGAGGTAGGTCCAGTTAACGTGTTTGGACAAAAACGTAGAAGAAAATTTGTAAGAAAAAAAAATGCCACTAGGTGGCGCTATCAGTAAGATGAAATATAAGTTCGTAAATGTCTTTAGGGCTGGACTCTCATCAAATGTGTGAAATTTTGAGAAGATAGGATCATCTCGGTCAAGTCAATGCAGCTTTTATTGTCACGAAAAATCTTCAGACTTTGCGTTACCGTAGCGGCCACGCCCTTTGGCGAAAAGTTACAATATTCGGTGTGGGGCAAGATCAACATCTTTAGGCTTTTCTGACCAATTTTCAACTGGATCCCTTCAATGAGCTCAGCACAGTAGCTAAAAACGTAAAGTATGACATTTATTCTTACCACTAGGTGACGCTATATGTATAACTGAATTTTATTATATCGATGTTTAAAGGCCGTGACTATTACGTTGCCTGAGAAGTTTGAGATTTTTTGGAGCTTGAACATGGGAGGTATTAAGCGTTTGTTCTTTCTGGACAAATGAAATTTTAAAGGCAATATTTGATGCCCCGCCCCCGTCATATAGTATTCCGAAAAGGCAAGATTTTTTGCCCAGTTGTTGTCTCAGGTCTCAGATGATAAATGCCAAGTTTGAAGTCAATTGGATGAAAAATGTTTGCAAAGGGAGAAAAAGCATGACCACAGTGAATGTGCCAAAATAGGCCAAAATTGGACATTAAAAAATTCAGCGTTTCGCGAAAACTCACAAACTTCGTGTTGTGACATCATGAAGGCCGAAACCCTCTTCTGAGCAAATATGAGGTAGGTCCAGTTAACGTGTTTGGAGAGAAACGTTGAAGAAAATTCGTAAGAAAAAAAAATTGCCACTAGGTGGCGCTATAAGTAAGACGAAATATAAGTTCGTAGATGTCTTAAGGGCTGGACTCGCCCTCGGATGAAACGTGTAGGAGAAGTGGGCAAAAGTATGCCCCCTGTAAATGTGCTAAAATCGTAAAAAATGGGACATTCAAAAATTCGTAGCTCACTTCCTGTTCATTTTAGCATATGGGTCCAAGAGACTTTTTTGTAGGTCTTGGGCTCCCTCATACACCTAAAAATCTTCGTAGATCTTGCTTAAACGTACAACCGGGGCTGCTTCATTAAAATTTTCTAGGGGGCGCTATTGAGTCATTTCTGTAAAAATAGCACAATCCAGGATAAAATATCGCTCATTTTGCCAGGCCAGCTGTGTGTGCCAAGTTTCATGCGTTTCTGTGCCGGTTTAGGCCCTCAAAATTGGTGTTGTTTTCTTGGCGAACAGCGCTTAGCCACGCCCACAGCGATTCGCGAAAACTCACTAACTTCGTGTTGTGACATCATGAAGACCGAAACCCTCATCTGAGCAAATATGAGGTAGTTGCAGTTAATGTGGTTGGAGAAAAACATTTAAGAAAAATCGTAAGAAAAAAAATTGCCAGACGGTGGCGCTAACAGTAAGATGAAATATAGGTTCGTAGATGTCTTAAGGGCTGGACTCTCATCAAATGTGTGAAATTTTGAGAAGATAGGATTACCTGGATCAAGTAAAAGCAGCTTTTATTGCCACGAAAAATTACCAGACTTTGCGGCACCGTAGAGGCCACGCCCTTTGGCGAAAAGTTACAATATTCGGTGTGGGGCATGATCAACATCTTAAGGCTTGTCTGACCAATTTTCAACTGGATCCCTTCAAAGAGCTTGGTACAGTAGCTAAAAACGTAAAGTATGACATTTATTGTCACCACTAGGTGGCGCTATATATATATAACAGAATTGTATCATATAGATGTTTTCAGGCCGTGACTATTAAGTTGCATGAGAAGTTTGAGATTTTTTGGAGCTTGTTCATGAGAGTTATTCAGCATTTTGTCTTTCTGGACAAATTAAATTTTAAAGGCAATATTTGATGCCCCGCCCCCGTCATATAGTATTCCAAAAAGTCAAGATATTTTGCCCAGTTGTTGTCTTAGGTCTTGAGATGACACATGGCAAGTTTGAAGTCAACTGGCTGAAAAATGTTTGCAAAGGGGGAAAAAGTATGACCACAGTGAATGTGCCAAAATAGGCCAAAATTGGACATTAAAAAATTCATAGCTCACTTCCTGTACATTTTAGCTACATGGTCCCAATAGACTTTTTTTGTGCGTCTCGGGGTGCTTCACGTGCCTGCCAATTTTCGTGCCAGGCTTGGTTTTTATTTTTTTAAGCTAGGGGGCGCTATAGAGTCGCATAGTTATTACAACGGCAGAATATCAAATTTTTCACCGGGCCTGAAGAGTGTGTAAAGTTTGGTGAGTTTTCGTAAATATTTAGGTCCTCAAAAATGAGATTGTTTGCGGAGAATAAAGAATAATAATAACTAGAGCTGCGAGCAGCTATAAAGGGCCCTCGCAGCCCGGGCCACGTTAAGGTCATTGCACGTTGGGGTACTTGCACGTTAGGGTACTGGCACGTTGGGGTACTGGCATATTGGAAGCAAAATTTCTTTGAAAATGGCATAATAAACGTTTACATGTAGAATATTTTTTTTGCCAGTATGTGTCAAGCTCAACGGCTTTTGGTGATTGTTAAGACCTGCAAAAATCAGCGTCCTTTTTTATTTTTAGGCAATGAGTTGCCCTGATTGGTATTTTTTGTAAAAGTGTATATGTAGGGGAGGAATGCTAATGGTTTGCTGGTTCAGGTGAGCGAGCTGTCTTCACACCGGGGTGTTGGCCAAACACCACTTGAGGCCGACTCAGAGCAAGGTTCCAAATAATAGTCCACACCAGGGTTGGCTTTCTTTGATTTACTTCCAATTAAATTATTTGATTCAGTTGAATGGGTACAATATTTCTTCCATCTTCATATATATATGTTTCTGTTTCTATGGGTGTATGTGCGCAGTGGGAGAGAGTATGTGTGTGGGTGTGGTTTCCTAAAGAAAGACAGAAATAATCCAATAAGCAAATGTATAAACGTTGGTTAAGGCATTCACACTAAACAAAGCAAATTAAATTAGCGCAGTTAAGCTAGCGACATTCAGAACATGACTTCCGGTATGCGCTCTTATTGTGAAACAGTATGCGCTCTTATTGTGAAACAAATGGTAACACTTCCGGTCTCGGGCTTAGCAGCGTAACATCAACTCACGAATGCCACATGGCAACGCGAGGATGAGGAAACGCCGCCCGCACTCGTAACAAACATCTTAGAAACAAGCTATGGTTAATTCTAGCAAGAAGTTCACGGACAAGAAACAAGAACAAGACCCACCAGTCATCGACGCACACCACTGGACCAACTCACGACACGGCACACACGTGAGCGCCAGACTTCCTGCTATCGCTGCTGGCGAAGACTGACTGCGGTAAACGTCCACACGCACGAGCGCGAGGACAAGCTATGTCACGTGAACTTACCATCCAATGAATAGATACGACAAATTATGCAAATTAGTATTAGTGTACGTTACGAGGTTAACAATATTGAACGTATCAGACCCGAGGAATAGATTACATTATAGTCTTTTCTACAGCCGCCCCCAAATGTATGTAATACATTTGCACATCAATAAAAGGCTCAAAGTCTATGGTGGAACAGCAGCAGTAGCGTTGTCTTCTTCATTCTCTGTAGGAAGCATAGGAGGACCACCAGCCTAGCAACAGGCCGGGTATAAACCCTTCCTTTCACTTTCACGTCGGCGGACCGGATACGTCCGTCAGGACTTGGATGAGTCTTAGTTACAGTCCCAATGGGCCACAAGGCTCGGGGAAGTTGAGGATCGGCAATCATCACCACAGAGTCCTGAGTGAGGTCCGTTGATGTGGCCTGCCACTTCTGACGAGTCTGAAAACTTGGCACGTAGAGCTTGATGAAACGAGCCCAGAAGTGATCAGCTAGGACTTGTGTATGCTTCCAGCGGCGGCGGCTGAGAAGCTCGGTTTCTGGATAGACGACCTGAGGTAGTGAGCCATCAGGCCGCCCCATCAGGAGAACATTGGGCGTCACTGGATCTGGGTCGCGGGCATCAGAAGAAACATAGCCAAGAGGCTTACTGTTAAGAATATTCTCCACCTCGATAAGCACTGTGTGGAGAACTTCTTCGGCAACAGGTTGTGCACCAACTGTGGCAGAGAGGGCAACTTTGACTGAGCGTATCTCGCGCTCCCACACTCCTCCAAAGTGGGGCGAAGCTGGGGGGTTGAATCGGAAGGCAATTTTTTGAGGTGCAAGGTGCTCTTGTAGTGCAGGTGAGATTTCAGCGAAAGCCTTCTGTAGTTCCTTTTCTCCTCCCTTGAAATTCGTCCCTTGGTCAGACAACAGTTCTGCGGGTGTCCCCCGGCGAGCACTGAACCGACGAAGAGCCATCAGAAAGGAGTCTGTGTCCATGGCAGTCAGCAGGTCCAAGTGGACTGCTCGGGTGGTGAGGCATTTGAAGATGATTCCCCATCTTTTTTCTCGACGGCGGCCCACCTTGATTTCAAAAGGTCCAAAGCAATCCATCCCTGTCGAATAGAAAGCAGGTTTGAATAAGCGAAGCCGAGCTACTGGGAGGTCCGCCATTCGTGGGACAACTGGCCTAGCTCTCAATCGTCGGCAATCAAAGCAACTATGCTGGTGGCGCCGGACCGCTTCACGCCCACGAAGAACCCAGAAAGAGCGTCGCACCTCAGCAAACACCCGTTCAGGGCCTGGGTGGTGAAGTCGGTTGTCGAAGTCCTGGATCAGTAGTTTGGTCACTCTATGGTGCGGGTCGAGGACAACTGGGTGAAGGGTTCCAGGTTCCAAATCCTCTGCTCGACGGAGTCTTCCTCCGACTCGGATGAGATCTCCATCATCATCTAGCTCAGGCGATAGAGTGATAAGTCGACTGTTTCTCGGGACCACCCTGCCCCTTTTCAGTAAGCTGTACTCTTGGGGGAAACTCTCCATTTGAGCTCTCCGGAGAAGCACCTTCTCAGCCTGGCGGTATTCTTCTGCAGCAGGAGGACCATCGGAGCCGGCCGCCCCGTGCAGTTCCTGCGTTGTTGCCTCCAACAGATCCTTCCAAGAGCTGAACTGCTCTAAATCCAAGGTGTGTTGACATGAGGTCACTGTGGTGACTCCACAGAAGACCGACTTACGTAGCTCGGAGGTGTCTGGCACTTGGTCAAGAGAAGGATCTTCTGGCCAGGTATCGGGACTCTGGAGGAGAAAGGAGGGGCCTTGACTCCAGCGATTGGGCTCCACCAGCTCTCTCAAATGTTTGCCTCGGGTCACATCATCCGCGGGGTTCCTTGCTGAATCAACATATCTCCAGACATGCCCACTGGTCAGCTCCTGAATTTCTGCCACGCGGGTGCCGACGAAGACCTTGAATCGGCATGTTTCGGACTTCAGCCAGGTCAGGACAGTTGTGGAATCGGACCACAGAATTATCCGTTTGATGTCAATAGTAAGTTCTCTCTTTAGCATCTGTACTAGCTGGGCCCCAGTGAGGGCTGCACAAAGTTCCAGACGTGGCATTGAATGAGATCGCTTGGGCGCCACTCTGGAGCGAGCCATCAGGAATGACAAATGCACCTGGCCATACTTATCAGTGGACCGGAGGTACGCCACCGAACCGTAAGCTTCTTCAGAGGAGTCGCAGAAAACATGCATTTCTTGGTTAAGACCACAGGGATCCACATCCTTGGGCAAGTATGGTCGAGGCAGGGTAACTTGTGGCAGGATTTGTAATTCTTCCTCCCAGACTTTCCACTTCTGCAGGAGCCCCTGCGGCAGAAGTGGATCATCCCATCCACGGTGCTTGTCCCAGAGGTGCCGGACTAGGACCTTAGCCCGGGTTGTGTAGGGTAAGATGAATCCCAAAGGATCATACTGACTGGCCAAGACTTTATAAATGTTGCGCATTGTTGGAATGCCATACTCCACTGGACGATGCTTGTAACCAAGTACATCAGTGTGGAAGAGCCATCTTAGCCCTAGAGTGGACTCAGGAGCATCTGTCTTGTGCTGTGCTAGCCATAGCTCCACGCTAGCTGAGCGACTTTCTTCTGGGAGGTGACTTATGACTTCGGGTTCATTGCTGGCCCACTGACGCAGCTCAAAACCAGCTGAAGCTAGGAGGGCTCGTAATTTGTCTACCAGTTGCTTCCCCTCTGCAACGGTCGGGATACTTTGGAGACAGTTGTCCACATAGAAATTCCTTTCAATGGAGATCCTCACATCCTCCTCTGGCTGGCTGTTATCGTAGACGTGTCGCTGTAAGGCGAATGTGGCACAACAGGGGCTGCATGTTGTTCCGAATGGTAACACCTGC
This sequence comes from Festucalex cinctus, assembly GCF_051991245.1. Lineage (NCBI taxonomy): Eukaryota > Metazoa > Chordata > Actinopteri > Syngnathiformes > Syngnathidae > Festucalex > Festucalex cinctus. The sequence goes on along the minus strand of NC_135426.1, from coordinate 1,989,398 downwards.
CACTCGTACACCGCAGGTGGCTCCCCTTGACTGAAATCCCGCCAGACAAACCTGAGGAGGGCGCGATCTTCGGGGAGGAGTCGGACCTGGTGAAACATGCCTTTGATGTCACCGCTGATGGCTACTGCATGCTCACGGAAGCGCAGAAGAACGCCTAGAAGTGACGCTCCGAGTGTCGGCCCAGGAAGCAGGTAATCATTTAGGCTGTGACCTTGATACTGGTGGGAACAGTTGAAAACCAGTCTGTTTTTTCCATTGTGGCGCACCATATGATGGGGGATGTACCATGCTTCCTGTCCTCCATCATCCGGGATTTCAGAGCTACACTTGATGACTGAGCCAGCCCTGATCAGTTTCTCCATCTCCTCTTTGTAGGCAGCAGCTTGGACCGAGTCCTTGGCCAGCCGTCGTTCCACACTCCGCAAGATGGGCATAACAGACTCTTTGGTAGAGTGAAGAAGTGGCATGGTTTTCTGGCGGAGCAGCGGCGTGGCATATCGGAGTACGCCGTCAACCTTTACTCTTGTAGTCTTGTTCTCAAGCATAGTAATGGCCTCATGGTCTTGCTTTGAGCGAGTAACCAGTTTCTCACTTCTGAAGGGGATCGTATCGACCTGCCATAGTCTCTCAACGTGCCTCATCAACTCTTTCGCCGAAGGGGCTAGTGTCGTCAATAAGCACTGCTGTGGTTGTGCAAGGTGGCAGACTGCACCTGCTGGGCCCTGTAACGTCCAGCCCAGTCTAGTGCAGACAGCTGCAGGTCCTCCTGGAGGTCCCAACCTGACGGGTTCAGTGGGGGTGATGAGGTGAGGATGATCACTCCCAATGAGAAGTAGAGGTGTCACATCGGTGATGTTTGGTAAGGGAAGGCCAATCAGATGCTTATATTTCTTCCTGAGCTGCTGCATCGGGTAGTTGTGACTAGCTAGTCCGATCTGGGCTGAGGTGAAGGCAGCCGTGATCTTGAACCTCTTCTTCGTTTTAGCAGGGGAGGAAATGGAGAATGAGACTGATGCACCTCGTAGCACCTGGACCTCTTGTCGGATAGTACGAAGCGGGATGTCTTCTGGAGTCCCTTGTACGCCCAACTTCTCTGCGGCCTCTGGCAACAACATGGTTCTCTCAGAACCGTCATCCAATATAGCATAGGTGCTCAGTGTACGATCAGCATAATGAAGGTAGACTTTGACGACTTTCAAGAGTACTCTGCTGCCATCTGTGGGTCGGTCTAGGTACAGCACCTCAGTTGTAGCCCTCGTAGTGTGGCTCTCTCCCATTATGGGTGTGGCTGGTACCTTGGCTGGCCTCATGTTGACTTCGTGCAGGACCTGGAGGTGTCTACCTTGGCAGAGGTTACAGGTCTTCTTCAAGTTGCACTGGGCTGCTTGATGAGACCGGGCGCAACGCCAACATCTCCTGTTGGTCTTAATCCATTTTGTCAACTGATCTTTGGTGAGCTTGGAAACGGCGGTGCACTTGCTAAGATAATGAGTCTCATTGTTGCAGAATGGACAGAATGGCTTGGTTCCTCTCACCTTCGTGGCATTGGCTAGTGCTTGAGTTTCTGACTTAGTGCTTGCATCCTCCCTCCCATGGAGGACAGTAACGGGGCGACTGCTCTGTCGACCATCTTGTTTAGGGGCTGACTTCCCCTTAGCTTCTCTCAATGCCAACTGTCCTTCAGTGTCCTGACACCATGCCTCGTGTTTCAGCCACTCTGCCAAGTCGGGTAAGGTGTGTAGTTGGATGCCTCGGTAGAACATGCAGCGTCGAAATTCAGCTCTTTGCTCTGGTGGTAACTTGCTTAACAGGCGGGCGACGTGAGAACCACACTGTAGCTCGGCCTCTCCTTCAGGGCCCAGTGTTCTTAACATTCCCACCAACGACTGTACTACGAGTGCAAACCTCTCAAATGCAGCAATATCTCCTCTCTTGACATCAGGAGCATCCATCACGGTAGAAATCCGCCTCAATGCTATCTGATGGGGCTGACCAAACTTGTCATTCAGGGCTGCCATTGTATCGGAGAAAGGCGTTGGTGAGCTGAGGTACGCATCTGCAATCAACTGAGCCTCTTCTAGTTGCAGGTGATCGACCAACACTTGATACTTAAAACGTTCAGTGGCGTCTGGGGGTAGGAGGTTCTCTAATGACAGCTTCAGGCGTGCAAACTCCCTTGGATCACGGCGGGTGAAGTTGCCTATGGTCGGGCGTGGTCCATAGTAATTAGACGCTACCATGCTGCCTGGGATCAGTCCAGAAGGTGGCAGCTGCATCCTTGGCCTGGCAGGAGGCGGCTGGGGACCATCTCCTGGCTCACTCTTGCAACCGGAAATTACCGGATATTTGGACTCAGGCGGGGGCGACCAGTGATGGTGGTCATGAGCAGTGGACCACTGTCTTGTAAGAGGAGCGGCACTATATGCGGTTGGCTGCCTATATGTACGGCTTCCAACAGGCGGTGAAAGACGGGTTGAGATATCCTCTTCTTCAACATGTGGATGTGCAGCTGCTCTCTGAACACTGTTACCTGGTGGTGGTGGTGGTGGAAGGTCAGCCAGTGCCATCTCGTCCATCACTGAACTCGACCACACAGGTGGAGTAGGCCAGTCATCTTCTTCGGGGCCGTCAGCCGCAGCCAATGGTGGGGACTGTACAATCTCTGGTCTGCAGACAGGAGAAGATCGGCTTGTAAAGTTCTGAAAAGCATCTACTAATTGCTTCATATCGGCCCGCAGAGCTCTCATGTCTATGAGTTCTGACGCCAAGTGCCGCTGTGTCTCTTGTAGGAGATGTCTCTCATGACGGATGTCCTCCAATTCAGATCTTATGTCCTCTTGTGGGTGACGGGGCTGCATCGCATGAAGTGGAGTAGAGTGAACAGGGGACATCTTCCGTTCTGGTGTCAGTAGGGAGACAAGCAGATCCTCTTGGGGTTGCTGCTCCTTGCCATAGTACCTGTCCATCTCTTGGAGATTAGTGTTCTGCCGCTGCATGTGGCTTGGTCGGGAAAAATCATACGCTGAGGTGAGGGGGGTCATCCTGGCCCGATCCTCCAGGTGAGGGACCTCTTCGTCCTCTCTGTACCTCCATATGCTGCGGTCCTGAAAATCCACTTCATAATCCTCATAGCGGGCAGGGGGACGAATCTGTCGTCGGGGACGGGCATCATAATCTTCATGCTCTGAGTCTTGATCCATCTTGATGTAAACACAGCTGATCCGCCTCGAAGGACCTTCAATGTAGGGGAGGAATGCTAATGGTTTGCTGGTTCAGGTGAGCGAGCTGTCTTCACACCGGGGTGTTGGCCAAACACCACTTGAGGCCGACTCAGAGCAAGGTTCCAAATAATAGTCCACACCAGGGTTGGCTTTCTTTGATTTACTTCCAATTAAATTATTTGATTCAGTTGAATGGGTACAATATTTCTTCCATCTTCATGTATATATGTTTCTGTTTCTATGGGTGTATGGGCGCAGTGGGAGAGAGTATGTGTGTGGGTGTGGTTTCCTAAAGAAAGACAGAAATAATCCAATAAGCAAATGTATAAACGTTGGTTAAGGCATTCACACTAAACAAAGCAAATTAAATTAGCGCAGTTAAGCTAGCGACATTCAGAACATGACTTCCGGTATGCGCTCTTATTGTGAAACAGTATGCGCTCTTATTGTGAAACAAATGGTAACACTTCCGGTCTCGGGCTTAGCAGCGAAACATCAACTCACGAATGCCACATGGCAACGCGAGGATGAGGAAACGCCGCCCGCACTCGTAACAAACATCTTAGAAACAAGCTATGGTTAATTCTAGCAAGAAGTTCACGGACAAGAAACAAGAACAAGACCCACCAGTCATCGACGCACACCACTGGACCAACTCACGACACGGCACACACGTGAGCGCCAGACTTCCTGCTATCGCTGCTGGCGAAGACTGACTGCGGTAAACGTCCACACGCACGAGCGCGAGGACAAGCTATGTCACGTGAACTTACCATCCAATGAATAGAGACGACAAATTATGCAAATTAGTATTAGTGTACGTTACGAGGTTAACAATATTGAACGTATCAGACCCGAGGAATAGATTACATTATAGTCTTTTCTACAGTATATATACATCATCGCTCGTTGTACTCATTGCACAATGTTACTTTTATTGTCCAAAGGGGCAATCAAAAATGAATAAAACAAAATGGAAACGTACATACGTTTGGATCGGTGTGAAGCCAGTGAACAATTTGAGTGGTGGAAACTAAAAGAATATTCATAAATGACTTAGTCATCACACTTAGAATGAGTTTACATTTTTTTGTACAAAATACCGTATGTGGGTTTTTTTTTTTTTATATAAGCTTCAAGGGCTAGGTGGCGCTGTATTTATAACTGAATGTTGTCATCGAGATACCTTCAGGCCTTGATTATAAGCATACATGTCAAGTTTGGGATTTTTTGGAGCATGTACCGGGGAGTTATTATGCATATCCTTTTTCATTGCGAAACACAAATTTTGATGCCCCGCCTTCATCATATAGTATTTCGAAAGGTCAAGATTTTTCCCCCTGTCGTTGGCTCAGGTCTTGACATGGTCCAGGTCAAGTCTTAACTCAGTCAGATGAAACGTGTAGGAGAAGTGGGCAAAAGTCTGCCCCCTGTGAATGTGCAAAAATCGTCAAAAATGGAACATTCAAAAATTCGTAGCTCACTTCCTGTTCATTTTAGCATATGGGTCCAAGAGACTTTTTTGTAGGTCTTGGGCTCCCTCATACACCTAAAAATATTCGTCGTTCCTGCTTAAACGTACAACCGGGGCTGCTTCGTTAAAAATTCTAGGGGGCGCTATTGAGTCATTTTTGTAAAAATAGCACAATCAACAATAAAATATTGCTCATTTTACCAGGCCAGATGTGTGTGCCAAGTTTCATGAGTTTCTGTGCATGTTTAGACCCTCAAAACTGGCGTTTTCTTGGCGAACAGCGCTTAGCCACACCCACAGCAATTCGCGAAAAATCACAAACTTCGTGTTGTGACATCATGAAGGCCGAAACCCTCATCTGAGCAAATATGAGGTAGGTCCAGTTAACGTGTTTGGAGAAAAATGTAGAAGAAAATTCGTAAGAAAAAAAATTGCCACTAGGTGGCGCTATCAGTTAGATGAAATATAAGTCAGTAGATGTCTTTAGGGCTGGACTCTCATCAAATGTGTGAAATTTTGAGAAGATAGGATCATCTCGGTCAAGTTAATGCAGCTTTTATTTTCACGAAAAATCTTCAGACTTTGCGTCACCGTAGCGGCCACGCCCTTTGGCGAAAAGTTACAATATTCGGTGTGGGGCATGATCAACATCTTAAGGCTTTTCTGACCAATTTTCAAATGGATCCCTTCAACAAGCTCAGCACAGTAGCTAAAAACGTAAAGTATGACATTTATTGTAACCACGAGGTGGCGCTATATGTATAACTGAATTTTATCATATAGATGTTTTCAGGCCGTGACTATTACGTTGCCTGAGAAGTTTGAGATTTTTTGGAGCTTGAACATGGGAGTTATTAAGCATTTCCTCTTTCTGGACAAATGAAATTTTAAAGGCAATATTTGATGCCCCGCCCCCGTCATATAGTATTTCAAAAAGGCAAGATGTTTTGCCCAGTTGTTCTCTCAGGTCTTGAGATGATAAATGCCAAGTTTGAAGTCAATTGGATGAAAAATGTTGGCAAAGGGGGAAAAAGCATGACCACAGTGAATGTGCCAAAATAGGCCAAAATTGGACATTAAAAAATTCATAGCTCACTTCCTGTACATTTTAGCTACATGGTCCAAAATAGACTTTTTTTGTGCGTCTCGGGGTGCTACACGTGCCTGCCAATTTTTGTTGCTCTAGCTCGAACGTGCCGGGCTTGGTTTTTATTTTTCTACGCTAGGGGGCGCTATCGAGTCGCATTGTTATGACGACTTAATAATCTAAAATTTTTCGCCGGGCCTGAGGAGTGTGCAAAGTTCGGTGAGTTTTCGTGAATGTTTAGGTACCCAAAATCGCGATCGTTTGCGGAGAATAAAGAATAATAATAACTAGAGCTGCGAGCAGCTATAAAGGGCCCTCGCAGCCCGGGCCACGTTGGGGTACTTGCACGTTGGGGAACTTGCACATTGGGGTACTGGCACATTGGAAGCAGAATTTCTTTGAAAATGGCATGATAAACGTGGATTTTTTTTTTTTTTTTTTGCCAGGTGTGATGAGTGTGTCAAGCTCAATGGGTTTTGGTGATTGTTAAGATCTGCAAAAATCAGCGTCTTATTTTTTATTTTTAGGCAATGAGTTGCCCTGATTGGTATTTTTTGTAAAAGTGTATATACACATCATCGCTCGTTGTACTCATTGCACAATAGGGGTGTTAAAAAAAATCGATTCGGCGATATATCGCGATACTACATCGCGCGATTCTCGAATCGATTCAATAATCGGCAGAATCGATTTTTTTTTTTTTTTTAGGATTCACACCTTGAGCATGGAAGAATGTTATATGAACGGCACATTAAGCCTTAATATTTTTATTTTAATGCTGTTCAAATGTGAAACAGATTGCAAACTGTTTGTGTACAGTGGCTCACGGTTATAAGCCTCAAGTTTTAGATAAATATATTCATACAAATCTTACAGAATGTACAAATTTACTGATAGTATTTTCTAAATTTGAATGGAAAAAAATCGCAACAATCGACTTATAAATTCGTATCGGGATTAATCGGTATCGAATCGTGACCATTCGTATCGGGATTAATCGGTATCGAATCGAATCGTGACCTGTGAATCGTGATACGAATCGAATCGTCAGGTACTAGGCAATTCACACCCCTATTGCACAATGTTACTTTTATTGTCCAAAGGGGCAATCAAAAATGAATAAAACAAAATGGAAATGTACATACGTTTGGATCGGTGTGAAGCCAGTGAACAATTTGAGTGGTGGAAACTAAAAGAATATTCATAAATGACTGAGTTATCAAACTTAGAATGAGTGTACATTTTTTGTACAAAATACCGTATGTGGGGTATTTTTTTTTATTCCTCAAGGGCTAGGTGGCGCTGCATATATAACTGAATGTTGTCACAGAGATAACTTCAGGCCTGGACGATAAACATACATGTCAAGTTTGGGATTTTTTGGAGCATGTACCGGGGAGTTATCAAGCATATCCTTTTTCATTGCGAAACACAAAATTTGATGCCCCGCCCTCATCATACAGTATTTAGAAAAGACAAAATTTTTCCCCCTGTCGTTGGCTCAGGTCTTGACATGGTCCAGGCCAAGTCTTAACTCAGTCAGATGAAACGTGTAGGAGAAGTGGGCAAAAGTCTGCCCCCTGTGAATGTGCAAAAATAGTCAAAAATGGGACATTCAAAAATTCGTAGCTCACTTCCTGTTCATTTTAGCATATGGGTCCAAGAGACTTTTTTGTAGGTCTTGGGCTCCCTCATACACCTAAAAATATTCGTCGTTCTGGCTTAAACGTACAACCGGGGCTGCTTCGTTAAAAACTTCTAGGGGGCGCTATTGAGTCATTTTTGTAAAAATAGCACAATCAACAATAAAATATTGCTCATTTTACCAGGCCAGATGTGTGTGCCAAGTTTCAGGAGTTTCTGTGCATGTTTAGACCCTCAAAACTGGCGTTGTTTTCTTGGCGAACAGCGCTTAGCCACGCCCACAGCAATTCGCGAAAACTCACAAACTTCGTGTTGTGACATCATGAAGGCCGAAACCCTCATCTGAGCAAATATGAGGTAGGTCCAGTTAACGTGTTTGGAGAAAAACGTAGAAGAAAATTCGTAAGAAAAAAAATTGCCACTAGGTGGCGCTATCAGTAAGATGAAATATAACTTCATAGATGTCTTCAGGGCTGGACTCTCATCAAATGTGTCAAATTTTGAGAAGATAGGATCATCTCGGTCAAGTTAATGCAGCTTTTATTGTCACGAAAAATCTTTAGACTTTGCGGCACCGTAGCGGCCACGCCCTTTGGCGAAAAGTTACAATATTCAATACAATATGCTCTAGCTCAAACGTGCCGGGCTTGGTTTTTATTTTTCTACGCTAGGGGGCGCTATAGAGTCGCGTTGTTATAACGACTTCATAATATCAAATTTTTCGCCGGACCTGAGGAGTGTGCAAAGTTCGGTGAGTTTTCGTGAATATTTAGGTACCCAAAATCGCGATTGTTTGCGGAGAATAAAGAATAATAATAATAATAATAATAATAATAATAATAATAATAATAATTTTTACAAAAACAATAGGGACCTCGCAGCGGTCGCTGCTCGGGCCCTAATAATAATAATAGTAATAATTTTTACAAAAACAATAGGGACCTCGCAGCGGTCGCTGCTCGGGCCCTAACTAGAGCTGCGAGCAGCTATAAAGGGCCCTCGCAGCCCGGGCCACGTTGGGGTCCTCGCACGTTGGGGTACTTGCACGTTGGGGTACTGGCACATTGGGGTACTGGCATATTGGAAGCAAAATTTATTTGAAAATGGCATAATAAACGTTTACATGTAGAATATTTTTTTGCCAGTGTGTGTGTCAAGCTCAACGGGTTTTGGTGATTGTTAAGACCTGCAAAAATCAGCGTCCTTTTTTATTTTTAGGCAATGAGTTGCCCTGATTGGTATTTTTTTGTAAAAGTGTATATACACATCATCGCTCGTTGTACTCATTGCACAATGTTACTTTTATTGTCTAAAGGGGCAATCAAAAATGAATAAAACAAAATGGAAACGTACATACGTTTGGATCGGTGTGAAGCCAGTGAACAATTTGAGTGGTGGAAACTAAAAGAATATTCATAAATGACTTAGTTATCACACTTAGAATGAGTGTACATTTTTTGTACAAAATACCGTATGTGGGGTATTTTTTTTTCATGCCTCAAGGGCTAGGTGGCGCTGCATATATAACTGAATGTTGTCATAGAGATAACTTCAGGCCTTGACGATAAACATACATGTCAAGTTTGGGATTTTTTGGAGCATGTCCCGGGGAGTTATCAAGCATATCCTTTTACATTGCGAAACACAAATTTTGATGCCCCGCCCTCATCATATAGTATTTCGAAAAGTCAAAATTTTTCCCCCTGTCGTTGGCTCAGGTCTTGACATGGTCCAGGCCAAGTCTTAACTCAGTCGGATGAAACCTGTAGGAGAAGTGGGCAAAAGTCTGCCCCCTGTGAATATGCAAAAATCGTCAAAAATGGGACATTCAAAAATTCGTAGCTCACTTCCTGTTCATTTTAGCATATGGGTACAAGAGACTTTTTTGTAGGTCTTGGGCTCCCCCATACACCTAAAAATATTCGTCGTTCTTGCTTAAACGTACAACCGGGGCTGCTTCGTTAAAAATTTTGAGGGGGCGCTATTGAGTCATTTTTGTAAAAATAGCACAATCAACAATAAAATATTGCTCATTTTACCAGGCCAGATGTGTGTGCCAAGTTTCAGGAGTTTCTGTGCATGTTTAGACCCTCAAAACTGGCGTTGTTTTCTTGGCGAACAGCGCTTAGCCACGCCCACAGCAATTCGCGAAAACTCACAAACTTCGTGTTGTGACATCATGAAGGCCGAATCCCTCATCTGAGCAAATATGAGGTAGGTCCAGTTAACGTGTTTGGAGAAAAACGTAGAAGAAAATTCGTAAGAAAAAAAATTGCCACTAGGTGGCGCTATCAGTAAGATGAAATATAACTTCATAGATGTCTTCAGGGCTGGACTCTCATCAAATGTGTCAAATTTTGAGAAGATAGGATCATCTCGGTCAAGTTAATGCAGCTTTTATTGTCACGAAAAATCTTTAGACTTTGCGGCACCGTAGCGGCCACGCCCTTTGGCGAAAAGTTACAATATTCGGTGTGGGGCATGATCAACATCTTAAGGCTTTTCTGACCAATTTTCAACTGGATCCCTTCAACGAGCTCAGCGCAGTAGCTAAAAACGTAAAGTATGACATTTATTGTTACCACTAGGTGGCGCTATATGTATAACTGAATTTCATCATATAGATGTTTTCAGGCCGTGACTATTACATTGCCTGAGAAGTTTGAGATTTTTTGGAGCTTGAACATGGGAGTTATTAAGCATTTGCTCTTTCTGGACAAATGAAATTTTAAAGGCAATATTTGATGCCCCGCCCCCATCATATAGTATTTCGAAAAGGCAAGACTTTTTGCCCAGTTGTTCTCTCACGTCTTGAGATGATAAATGCCAAGTTTGAAGTTAATTGGATGAAAAATGTTTGCAGAGGGGGAAAAAGCAGGACCACAGTGAATGTGCCAAAATAGGCCAAAATTGGACATTAAAAAATTCATAGCTCATTTCCTGTACATTTTAGGAAATGGCTTCCACTGACTTTTTTGTGCGTCTCGGGGTGCTACACGTGCCTGCCAATTTTCGTAGCTCTAGCTCAAACGGGCCGGGATTGGTTTTTATTTTTCTACGCTAGGTGGCGCTATAGAGTTGCGTTGTTATGACAACTACATAATATCAAATTTTTCACCGGGCACGAAGAGACTGCAAAGTTTGGTGAGTTTTCGTAAATGTTTAGGCCCTCAAAAATGAGATCGTTTATGGAGAAGAAGAAGAAGAAGAAGAAGAAGAAGAAGAAGAAGAAGAAGAATTCTTACAAAAACAAGAGGGACCTCGCAGCGGTCGCTGCTCGGGCCCTAACTAGAGCTGCGAGCAGCTATAAAGGGCCCTCGCAGCCCGGGCCACGATGGGGTACTTGCACGTCGGGGTACTTGCACATTGGGGTACTTGCACATTGGAAGCAGAATTTCTTTGAAAATGGCATGATAAACCATTACATGTGGATTTGTATTTTTTTTGCGAGGTGTGATGAGTGTGTCAAGCTCAATGGGTTTTGGTGATTGTTAAGATCTGCAAAAATCAGCGTCTTTTTTTTTGTTTTAGGCAATGAGTTGCCCTGATTGGTATTTTTCGTAAAAGTATATATACACACAATATCGCTCGTACTCATTGCACAAAGTTGCTTTTAATGTCCATAGAGGCTATCAAAAATACATAAAACTAAATAACAAAAATATGTGAACATTTTGAGTGGTGGAAAGTAAAAGAATATTCATAAATGACTTAGTTATCACACTTAGAATGAGTTTAAATTTTTTGTAATAATACCGTAAGTGGGGTATTTTTTTTTCATGCCTCAAGGGCTAGGTGGCGCTGCATATATAACTGAATGTTGTCATAGAGATAGCTTCAGGCCTTGACTATAAACATACATGTCAAGTTTGGGATTTTTTGGAGCATGTACCGGGGAGTTATTAAGCATATTATTTTTCATTGCGAAACCAAATTTTGATGCCCCGCCCTCATCATATAGTATTTCAAAAAGTCAAGATTTTTTCCCCTGTCGTTGGCTCAGGTCTTGACATGGCCGAGGTCAAGTCTGAAGTCAGTCGGATGAAACGTGTCGGAGAAGTGGGCAAAAGTATGACCCCTGTAAATTTGCTAAAATCGTCAAAAATGTGACAATCCAAAATTTGTAGCTCACTTCCTGTTCATTTTAGCATATAGTTCCAAGAGACTTTTTTGTAGGTCTTGGGCTCCCTCATACACCTAAAAATTTCCAAAGATCTTGCTTAAACGTACAATCGGGGCTGCTTCGTTAAAAATTTCTAGGGGGCGCTATTGAGTCATTTTTGCAAAAATAGCACAATACACGATAAAATATTGCTCATTTTGCCAGGCTAGATGTGTGCGCCAAGTTTCATGAATTTCTGTGCATGTTTCGGCCCTCAAAATTGGTGTAGTTTTCTTGACGAACAGCGCTTAGCCACGCCCACAGCGATTCGCGAAAACTCACCAACTTCATGTTGTGACATCATGAAGGCCGAAACCCTCATCTGAGCAAATATGAGGAAGGTGCAGTTAATGTGGTTGGAGAAAAACATTGAAGAAAAATCGTAAGAAAAAAAATTGCCAGTAGGTGGCGCTTTCAGTAAGATGAAATATAAGTTCGTAGATGTGTTAAGGGCTGGACCCTCATCAAATGTGTGAAATTTTGAGAAGATAGGATCATCTGGGTCAAGTTAAAGCAGCTTTTATTGCCACGAAAAATTACCAGACTTTGCGGCACCGTAGCGGCCACGCCCGTTGGCAAAAAGTTACAATATTCGGTGTGGGGCATGATCAACATCTTAAGGCTTTTCTGACCATTTTTCACCTGGATCCCTTCAAAGAGCTTGGCACAGTAGCTAAAAACGTACAGTATGACATTTATTGTCACCACTAGGTGGCGCTATATATATAACAGAACTTTATCATATAGATGTTTTCAGGCCGTGACTATTAAGTTGCATGAGAAATTTGAGATTTTTTGGAGCTTGTACATGGGAGTTATTCAGCATTTTGTCTTTCTGGACAAATTAAATTTTAAAGGCAATATTTGATGCCCCGCCCCCGTCATATAGTATTCCGAAAAGTCAAGATTTTTTGCCCAGTTGTTGTCTCAGGTCTTGAGATGATACATGGCAAGTTTGAAGTCAACTGGCTGAAAAATATTAACATAGGGGGAAAAAGTCTGACAACAGTGAATGGGCCAAAATGGGCCAAAATTGGACCTTCAAAAATTCATAGCTCACTTCCTGTACATTTTAGGAAATGGCTTCCACTAACTTTTTTGTGCGTCTCGGGGTGCTACACGTGCCTACCAATTTTCGTAGCTCTAGGTCAAACGGGCCGGGATTGGTTTTTATTTTTCTACGCTAGGGGGCGCTATAGAGTCGCGTTGTTATGACAACTACATAATATCAAATTTTTCGCCGGGCCCGAAGAGACTGCAAAGTTTGGTGAGTTTTCGTAAATGTTTAGGCCTTCAAAAATGCGATCGTTTACGGAGAATTAGAAGAATAATAATAACTAGAGCTGCGAGCAGCTATAAAGGGCCCTCGCAGCCCGGGCCACGTTGGGGTCCTCGCACGTTGGGGTACTTGCACGTTGGGGTACTGGCACATTGGGGTACTGGCATATTGGAAGCAAAATTTATTTGAAAATGGCATACGTTTGGCAAACGTTTACATGTAGAATATTTTTTTGCCAGTGTGTGTGTCAAGCTCAACGGGTTTTGGTGATTGTTAAGACCTGCAAAAATCAGCGTCCTTTTTTATTTTTAGGCAATGAGTTGCCCTGATTGGTATTTTTTTGTAAAAGTGTATATACACATCATCGCTCGTTGTACTCATTGCACAATGTTACTTTTATTGTCTAAAGGGGCAATCAAAAATGAATAAAACAAAATGGAAACGTACATACGTTTGGATCGGTGTGAAGCCAGTGAACAATTTGAGTGGTGGAAACTAAAAGAATATTCATAAATGACTTAGTTATCACACTTAGAATGAGTGTACATTTTTTGTACAAAATACCGTATGTGGGGTATTTTTTTTTCATGCCTCAAGGGCTAGGTGGCGCTGCATATATAACTGAATGTTGTCATAGAGATAACTTCAGGCCTTGACGATAAACATACATGTCAAGTTTGGGATTTTTTGGAGCATGTCCCGGGGAGTTATCAAGCATATCCTTTTACATTGCGAAACACAAATTTTGATGCCCCGCCCTCATCATATAGTATTTCGAAAAGTCAAAATTTTTCCCCCTGTCGTTGGCTCAGGTCTTGACATGGTCCAGGCCAAGTCTTAACTCAGTCGGATGAAACCTGTAGGAGAAGTGGGCAAAAGTCTGCCCCCTGTGAATATGCAAAAATCGTCAAAAATGGGACATTCAAAAATTCGTAGCTCACTTCCTGTTCATTTTAGCATATGGGTACAAGAGACTTTTTTGTAGGTCTTGGGCTCCCCCATACACCTAAAAATATTCGTCGTTCTTGCTTAAACGTACAACCGGGGCTGCTTCGTTAAAAATTTCGAGGGGGCGCTATTGAGTCATTTTTGTAAAAATAGCACAATCAACAATAAAATATTGCTCATTTTACCAGGCCAGATGTGTGTGCCAAGTTTCAGGAGTTTCTGTGCATGTTTAGACCCTCAAAACTGGCGTTGTTTTCTTGGCGAACAGCGCTTAGCCACGCCTACAGCAATTCGCGAAAACTCACAAACTTCGTGTTGTGACATCATGAAGGCCGAAACCCTCATCTGAGCAATTATGAGGTAGGTCCAGTTAACGTGTTTGGAGAAAAACGTAGAAGAAAATTCGTAAGAAAAAAAATTGCCACTAGGTGGCGCTATCAGTTAGATGAAATATAAGTCAGTAGATGTCTTTAGGGCTGGACTCTCATCAAATGTGTGAAATTTTGAGAAGATAGGATCATCTCGGTCAAGTTAATGCAGCTTTTATTTTCACGAAAAATCTTCAGACTTTGCGTCACCGTAGCGGCCACGCCCTTTGGCGAAAAGTTACAATATTCGGTGTGGGGCATGATCAACATCTTAAGGCTTTTCTGACCAATTTTCAAATGGATCCCTTCAACAAGCTCAGAACAGTAGCTAAAAACGTAAAGTATGACATTTATTGTAACCACTAGGTGGCGCTATATGTATCACTGAATTTTATCATATAGATGTTTTCAGGCCGTGACTATTACGTTGCCTGAGAAGTTTGAGATTTTTTGGAGCTTGAACATGGGAGTTATTAAGCATTTGCTCTTTCTGGACAAATGAAATTTTAAAGGCAATATTTGATGCCCCGCCCCCGTCATATAGTATTTCAAAAAGGCAAGATGTTTTGCCCAGTTGTTCTCTCAGGTCTTGAGATGATAAATGCCAAGTTTGAAGTCAATTGGATGAAAAATGTTTGCAAAGGGGGAAAAAGCATGACCACAGTGAATGTGCCAAAATAGGCCAAAATTGGACATTAAAAAATTCATAGCTCACTTCCTGTACATTTTAGCTACATGGTCCCAATAGACTTTTTTGTGCGTCTCGGGGTGCTACACGTGCCTGCCAATTTTTGTTGCTCTAGCTCAAACGTGCAGGGCTTGGTTTTTATTTTTCTACGCTAGGGGGCGCTATCGAGTCGCATTGTTATGACGACTTAATAATATCAAATTTTTCGCCGGGCCTGAGGAGTGTGCAAAGTTCGGTGAGTTTTCGTGAATGTTTAGGTACCCAAAATCGCGATCGTTTGCGGAGAATAAAGAAGAAGAAGAAGAATAATAATAATAATAATAATAATAATAATAATAATAATAATAATTTTTACAAAAACAATAGGGACCTCGCAGCGGTCGCTGCTCGGGCCCTAACTAGAGCTGCGAGCAGCTATAAAGGGCCCTCGCAGCCCGGGCCACGTTGGGGTCCTTGCACGTTGGGGTACTGGCACGTTGGGGTACTGGCATATTGGGGTACTGGCATATTGGAAGCAAAATTTCTTTGAAAATGGCATAATAAACGTTTACATGTAGAATATTTTTTTTGCCAGTGTCTGTCAAGCTCAACGGATTTTGGTGATTGTTAAGACCTGCAAAAATCAGCGTCCTTATTTATTTTTAGGCAATGAGTTGCCCTGATTGGTATTTTTTTGTAAAAGTGTATATACACATCATCGCTCGTTGTACTCATTGCACAATGTTTACTTTTATTGTCCAAAGGGGCAATCAAAAATGAATAAAACAAAATGGAAACGTACATACGTTTGGATCGGTGAGAAGCCAGTGAACAATTTGAGTGGTGGAAACTAAAAGAATATTCATAAATGACTTAGTTATCACACTTAGAATGAGTGTACATTTTTTGTACAAAATACCGTATGTGGGGTATTTTTTTTTCATGCCTCAAGGGCTAGGTGGCGCTGCATATATAACTGAATGTTGTCATAGAGATAACTTCAGGCCTTGACGATAAACATACATGTCAAGTTTGGGATTTTTTGGAGCATGTCCCGGGGAGTTATCAAGCATATCCTTTTACATTGCGAAACACAAATTTTGATGCCCCGCCCTCATCATATAGTATTTCGAAAAGTCAAAATTTTTCCCCCTGTCGTTGGCTCAGGTCTTGACATGGTCCAGGCCAAGTCTTAACTCAGTCGGATGAAACCTGTAGGAGAAGTGGGCAAAAGTCTGCCCCCTGTGAATATGCAAAAATTGTCAAAAATGGGACATTCAAAAATTCGTAGCTCACTTCCTGTTCATTTTAGCATATGGGTACAAGAGACTTTTTTGTAGGTCTTGGGCTCCCCCATACACCTAAAAATATTCGTCGTTCTTGCTTAAACGTACAACCGGGGCTGCTTCGTTAAAAATTTCGAGGGGGCGCTATTGAGTCATTTTTGTAAAAATAGCACAATCAACAATAAAATATTGCTCATTTTACCAGGCCAGATGTGTGTGCCAAGTTTCAGGAGTTTCTGTGCATGTTTAGACCCTCAAAACTGGCGTTGTTTTCTTGGCGAACAGCGCTTAGCCACGCCTACAGCAATTCGCGAAAACTCACAAACTTCGTGTTGTGACATCATGAAGGCCGAAACCCTCATCTGAGCAATTATGAGGTAGGTCCAGTTAACGTGTTTGGAGAAAAACGTAGAAGAAAATTCGTAAGAAAAAAAATTGCCACTAGGTGGCGCTATCAGTTAGATGAAATATAAGTCAGTAGATGTCTTTAGGGCTGGACTCTCATCAAATGTGTGAAATTTTGAGAAGATAGGATCATCTCGGTCAAGTTAATGCAGCTTTTATTTTCACGAAAAATCTTCAGACTGCGTCACCGTAGCGGCCACGCCCTTTGGCGAAAAGTTACAATATTCGGTGTGGGGCATGATCAACATCTTAAGGCTTTTCTGACCAATTTTCAAATGGATCCCTTCAACAAGCTCAGAACAGTAGCTAAAAACGTAAAGTATGACATTTATTGTAACCACTAGGTGGCGCTATATGTATCACTGAATTTTATCATATAGATGTTTTCAGGCCGTGACTATTACGTTGCCTGAGAAGTTTGAGATTTTTTGGAGCTTGAACATGGGAGTTATTAAGCATTTGCTCTTTCTGGACAAATGAAATTTTAAAGGCAATATTTGATGCCCCGCCCCCGTCATATAGTATTTCAAAAAGGCAAGATGTTTTGCCCAGTTGTTCTCTCAGGTCTTGAGATGATAAATGCCAAGTTTGAAGTCAATTGGATGAAAAATGTTTGCAAAGGGGGAAAAAGCATGACCACAGTGAATGTGCCAAAATAGGCCAAAATTGGACATTAAAAAATTCATAGCTCACTTCCTGTACATTTTAGCTACATGGTCCCAATAGACTTTTTTGTGCGTCTCGGGGTGCTACACGTGCCTGCCAATTTTTGTTGCTCTAGCTCAAACGTGCAGGGCTTGGTTTTTATTTTTCTACGCTAGGGGGCGCTATCGAGTCGCATTGTTATGACGACTTAATAATATCAAATTTTTCGCCGGGCCTGAGGAGTGTGCAAAGTTCGGTGAGTTTTCGTGAATGTTTAGGTACCCAAAATCGCTATCGTTTGCGGAGAATAAAGAAGAAGAAGAAGAAGAAGAAGAAGAAGAAGAATAATAATAACTAGAGCTGCGAGCAGCTATAAAGGGCCCTCGCAGCCCGGGCCACGTTGGGGTACTTGCACGTTGGGGAACTTGCACATTGGGGTACTGGCACATTGGAAGCAGAATTTCTTTGAAAATGGCATGATAAACATGTGGACTTTTTTTTTTTTTTTGCCAGGTGTGATGAGTGTGTCAAGCTCAATGGGTTTTGGTGATTGTTAAGATCTGCAAAAATCAGCGTCTTTTTTTTATTTTTAGGCAATGAGTTGCTCTGATTGGTATTTTTCGTAAAAGTATATATACACACATCATCGCTCGTACTCATTGCACAATGTTGCTTTTATTGTCCATAGAGGCGATAAAAAAAATAAAAAAAAATAAATAAAAAATACGTATGTTTGGATCGGTCTGATACTAGTGAACATATTGAGTGGTGGAAAGTAAAAGAATATTCATAAATGACTTAGTTATCACACTTACAATGAGTTTACAATTTTTGCAAAAATACCGTAAGTGAGGCATTTTTTTTTATGCCTCAAGGACTAGGTGGCGCTGTATTTATAACTGAATTTTGTCATAGAGATACCTTCAGGCCTTGACTCTAAATATACATTTCAAATATGGGATTTTTTGGAGCATGTACCTGGGAGTTATTAAGCATAGCCTTCATTCACCATATTGCTTTTAATGTCCATAGAGGCTATCAAAAATACATAAAACTAAATAACAAAAATATGTATGTTTGGTTAGGTCTGATGCCAGTGAATATTTTGAGTGGTGGAAGGTAAAAGAATATTCCTAAATGACTTAGTTATCACACTTAGAATGAGTTTACATTTTTTGTACAAAATACCGTAAGTGGGGTATTTTTTTTTCATGCCTCAAGGGCTAGGTGGCGCTGCATATATAACTGAATGTTGTCATAGAGATACCTTCAGGCCTTGACGATAAACATACATGTCAAGTTTGGGATTTTTTGGAGCATGTATCGGGGAGTTATTAAGCATATCCTTTTTCAGTGCGAAACACAAATTTTGATGCCCCGCCCTCATCATATAGTATTTCCAAAAGTCAAGATTTTTCCATCTGTTGTTGGCTCAGGTCTTGGCATGGTCCAGGTCAAGTCATAAGTCAGTCGGATAAAACGTGTAGGAGAAGTGGGCAAAAGTATGCCCTCTGAAAATGTGCAAAAATCGTCAAAAATGGGACATTCAAAAATTCGTAGCTCACTTCCTGTTCATTTTAGCATATGGGTCCAAGAGTCTTTTTTGTAGGTCTTTGGCTCCCTCATACACGTAAAAATTTTCGTAGATCTTGCTTAAACGTACAATCGGGGCTGCTTCGTTAAAAATTTCTAGGGGGCGCTATTGAGTCATTTTTGTAAAAATAGCACAATCAACAATAAAATATTGTTCATTTTACCAGGCCAGATGTGTGTGCCAAGTTTCATGAGTTTCTGCGCATGTTTAGACCCTCAAAACTGGCGTTGTTTTCTTGGCGAACAGTGCTTAGCCACGCCCACAGCGACTCGCGAAAACTCACAAACTTCGTGTTGTGACAGCATGAAGGCCGACACCCTCATCTGAGCAAATATGAGGTAGGTCCAGTTAACATGGTTGGAGAAAAACATTGAAGAAAAATCGTAAGAAAAAAAATTGCCAGTAGGTGGCGCTATCAGTAAGATGAAATATAAGTTTGTAGATGTCTTTAGGGCTGGACTCTCATCAATTGTGTAAAATTTTGAGAAGATAGCATCATCTCGGTCAAGTTAATGCAGCTTTTGTTGTCACGAGAAATCTTCAGACTTTGCGGCACCGTAGCGGCCACGCCCTTTGGCGAAAAGTTACAATATTCGGTGTGGGGCATGATCAACATCTTAAGGCTTTTCTGACCAATTTTCAACTGGATCCCTTCAACGAGCTCAGCACAGTAGCTAAAAACGTAAAGTATGACAATTATTGTTACCACTAGGTGGCGCTACATGGATAACTGAATTTTATCATATAGATGTTTTCAGGCCGTGACTATTAAGTTGCCTGATAAGTTTGAGATTTTTTGGAGCTTGAACATGGGAGTTATTAAGCATTTGCTCTTTCTGGACAAATGAAATTTTAAAGGCAATATTTGATGCCCCGCCCCCGTCATATAGTATTTCGAAAAGGCAAGATTTTTTCCCCAGTTGTTCTCTCAGGTCTTGAGATGATAAATGCCAAGTTTGAAGTCAATTGGATGAAAAATGTTTGCAAAGGGGGGAAAAAGCATGACCACAGTGAATGTGCCAAAATAGGCCAAAATTGGACATTAAAAAATTCATAGCTCACTTCCTGTACATTTTAGCTACATGGTCCCAATAGACTTTTTTGTGCGTCTCGGGGTGCTACACGTGCCTGCCAATTTTCGTTGCTCTAGCTCAAACGTGCCGGGCTTGGTTTTTATTTTTCTATGCTAGGGGGCCCTATAGAGTCGCGTTGTTATGACGACTTCATAATATCAAATTTTTCGCCGGGCCTGAGGAGTGTGCAAAGTTTGGTGAGTTTTCGTAAATGTTTAGGTCCTCAAAAATTCGATCGTTTGCGGAGAATAAAGAAGCAGCGGTAGCTGCTAGGGCCCTCATCATCATCATCATCATCATCATCATCATCAGAAGAAGAAGAAGAAGAAGAAGACACTATCGGCCCTGGGAAAAAAAAAACAGGAGAAGGAGAAGGAGAAGGAGAAGGAGAAGGAGAAGGAGAAGGAGAAGAAGAAGAAGACACTATCGGCACTGGGGAAAAAAAAACAAGAGAAGGAGAAGGAGAAGGAGAAGGAGAAGGAGAAAAAGAAGAAGAAGAAGACACTATCGGCCCTGGGAAAAAAAAAAACAAGAGAAGGAGAAGGAGAAGGAGAAGGAGAAAAAGAAGAAGGAGAAGGAGAAAAAGAAGGAGAAAAAGAAGAAGAAGAAGGAGAAGAAGAAGAAGAAGAAGAAGAAGAAAGGGCCCTAATGAACATCCTCTCAACTGCTCCCGATGCCCAGCAGGGGGTGCAAAAATCCCAACATTGCGTTCCCCAATTTGTTTCTTTTCTCTTTCAGCTGGGACATTTTGGGGCACTCAAAATAAAACGCAGCCGTATTTACAAATACATATGCACGTACCTATCTCGCCCCAGTGGAAGGGGTTGATGCCGCCGGTTGTGCAGTTGTACACCAGAGCCGTTTTGGGTCTGCAGGGACATGTGTGGAAAGAGCGCACGTTTAGGATGATTTCCCACACTTTGGCGGGGTCTTTGAAGGCCTCGCGGATGGACGGGAACCAACTTGTGCACGGCCGTGTACCAGCCCGCCGCCAGCGTCAGGTTGATCACCACGTCCACGGGGATCAGATCCGCCACCGCGTCGTTGTTGGCACGCATGGTGCGCAGGATGCCCTTGCCCGCCTGGCACACGTCACACACATGACCAAACGTTCTTACGTACACATGCGGATGTGGTGCGTTCAAGGCCGTCTGACTTACAGCGATAAAGACGCCGCTGGGCCCGTTGAAGTTGTCGATCCAACCCTGGGGAGAGGAGAGCACACCAGCTCGATCAATCAATGACGTTCAGAGAGACGCGCGTATCGCGTTACTTCCTGCGACGGGCCAAGCGGACGCCGTGATTGTCAATTAGATGACCTTGTTAAAAATGCATCAACAACTCCCAACGCGGAGTCAAGTCAGGTTTGTGTCGCATGGTGGGAAAAGATGCAAGGCCGATGTGAACAGCAGCTGACTGACAACAGATGGACAAGACTTCTTTTTAGCTCACACACTGATGCGACTTGATGTTTAAAATGATTTTTTTTTTTTTTACGGGTCTTGGCTTCACGATAGAAAGAAGGGACAGACCGGTAATAAACCATCTGCACCGATATTAACTCATTCACTCCCAGCAGCCATTTTGAGTGAAGCAATCCCCTTCACTCCCTGCTGGTTGACTGGATTTGGACTGATTTTGCAAGGCCCACAGAATATTGGGTTCTATTGCTATAAAAAAACATGGAACCTACCCAAAAGAAAGATTAAAGTCTCTTCTTTCATCAGGAAAAAAAAAAAGTATATTTCTATCTGTTTCTGTTTTGCAGCAGTAAGCATTAGATATTGCTAAGTTTCATCATTATTCATAAATCTGCTTAGAATTGTGGTGAAACAACTTGTTTTCATCATGGCCCTGGTTGATCTAGTATATACTCTGTTGCCACCGTTTTTGGCCGTTTTTGTAATAACTACCATTTCTGCAACCGTTCTTTGCAGTTGAGAGGCTGCATCATAGCCTTTTGTATTTTTTTTTTTTAAAAAGGGACATTATAGTATAAGTATAAAGGGACATTTAAAATAGAACGTATTTATACGTTTCTGGGAGCAAATGAGTTCATGGGCATTTTGACGAATATCGCAATCGGCCTTTTTCTTTCAAAATGTGACGGCCGATATAAGGTCAATCTCAAACTATTTTAGGGAAATGGAAAGATTCTGCTGCTGACTGTGCATGGGAACCTTCCAAACCTTGCTTTTGTTCCATAGTAAAACAAAAAATGTGGACGTTTAAGATTTCAGATGTTTTTACATTTTGGAAAAAGTATTTACTTGCTATGGTATTTCTTGACTTAAGTTTCCATTTGACTTTTTAAAGACCTTACGCGCTCGCTGAACGTTTTGTTAGAAATTTCAAAGGATGTCTATTGTCTAAGGTTAAAAAAACAAACAAAAAAATTATACATTTTGAAAAGTCTTTCCAGCTTGTTCAACATGTGTTAAGACATGACCACAGTGTCAAGATTGGCATTTGTTTTTGAAAGAATTTTGACACCAATATATTTTTTCCCTTTTAGTGAAAATGAATATAAACTCCAATTATTGGCCTCCTTCATTATTAATAATCGGCAACACTATCGGCCCTGGGAAAAAAAAAACAAAAACAAAAAAACACATTGTTCTATTTCTAATAGAAAGCAGCTCTACAAAATGTGATATATCATCTGAGCAGTTCAGATTCGGAATCAATGAAAAATGAAAAGAAATATGAAATGTAATGCAGATGAGTCAAAGTTGAATGTGACTCTGGCCAACCAATCAGAAGACAGAAATGTCGACCGTCTGGACTTGCAAGGAGGAAGAATCTCGTAAAAGTTCAATGTTGCGTTCAGAAGACATTTGCAAAGGCAGATGAGATTAGCATGGCAGCACGAAATCTGATTGGATGAAAACAATCTCATGTTTAGACCGCGCGTGATGGCGCCGACCCACCGACCGTTTCCAAAACAACAGCTTGATTGCTTGCTCCTCGACCTTGCTAGCAAAACGTGCTTTTGCACGCACCGGTCAACGAGCATCTTCCAAATTCAGAAGACGGCGTCCATCGCAAGCGTAAGCGCGCCAGCAGACAGGCGGGAAAGCCTCGGCGACGGACGGACAGAGAAGACGTCTGGACATCCGAAAGCAGCTTAAAGCGTCTTGTCGGTTGGCCCGCGCACCAACTCGCCCTGTCGCCTGCTCTCCGGCACGCATGCACATGGCCATTCAGATCAAAGGGGATTACCAGATCGATATCCACACCGACAGCAGACAGGCAGGTCACGTGGGGGGCGGGGCTTACCGGGAAGGGCTCCTGCCAGCTGGCACCGACAATGGAAGGCCGGATGATGGCGATGTTGAGCTTGTCCTGCTCCTGCTGTACCACGTACTCGGCCAGCGCTTTGGTGTACGTGTACGTGTTGGGACGCTTGCCGATCAGCCGCGGCGTGATCTCCTGCACCATGACGTCGTCCATCCACCTGCGTAACAAAAACAAAACAATACTTTTCACTCACACCTGAGTGCGCGTGAAGCCGACAAACTTCATTACATGGCAAGAAAACAAACAAAAAGAAATAGATGTTCACAAAAAAAAAAAGAACTCATTTGTTAAAAAAATGCACGAAATTAACAAGTACACAAAACTGATTATGCAGCCGAAAAACCAAAGTATAATTTAACACAAAATACTCACATAATCCTTAATACGAATAATAATCCAAAATGAAATCTTACCTAAAAAAAAACAAAATAAAAATAAATGAAAAAAAATCAGCAAATTAAATTTGTCTTTAAAATTTGAAATGAAAAATACAGTAAGATTAAAAAATGCACAAAATTAATAAGGCCCCAAAATTATATTATTTAGGTGACATTCAAAGTAGAATTACATGTAAAAATCAAGCACAAAAATGTGAACGTCACTCAAATTAATGAATATAAAAAAATAAAATTAAATGTAAAAATGCACAATAAATAAATAAATTAATAAAAAAAAAATAAGCTTCTAACCGAAAACATTGAATAAAAATGAATGAAATAAGAAATCCACAGAATTAAATAGGTTGCTATTAAAATTTATAATTAAAAATAAAGTTGAAAAAGGCCAAAAAAGTAAACATGACACCAAGAAAATAAAATGCAAAAAAAACAACAACCTATAAAACTTGTCATGAAAAAATAAAAATGATTAAGGCCATGCATTTAAATATGTCCCCCTTAAAATGAATAAAAATCAAGTCAAATTAAACATGATTTTTTTTTTTCCCCTCCTCACTCACTCGAGGGACTCGATGAGCTTGAGGGGCTCGACGGGCGGCGGGTAGATGACCTCGTCGATGTGCTTGCGGTTGCAATTGGCATAAGCGGTGGAGATGTGGACGAAGGCCTCCAGGTGGCGCATGTGCTTTGCCAGGCCCAACAGCTGCTGCGTGGCGATCACGTTCAGCTGCACGGCGTGTCTGACAAATAGGAAGGAGGCTCGCCACAGTTAGCCTGAAAAACTGGACTTGAAAAGTAGCCGAGTTACTTTACTCATCATTGGATTGTAAAAGTCACTAAGAGACTACAAGTTACATTGGACAGGAACCAGGTCTCTTCCTCTATTTGTTCATGATGACTTTTGTTCCATATTACAGGACACGGTGACCTTTCACTCATTCAAACTTCCTCCCTCACGGTCGGCTACTTCCTCTTTTATCAACCCCTTCCTCTTTACTAATTGTACTAGTAAACAACGAGTGAATATTTACTTGAGCGGCTCGTCGAAGCGGATGGTGGCGGCGCAGTGGAAGACGACGTTGACGCAGGCGGCCAGCTTGTCGGCGTCCTCGGCGCTGATGGCGAGGCCCGGCTGCATCAGCTCGCTGCTGACCGCCACGATCTTCCGCCGGAAGTTCGGCTCGTCCTCACGAACGCGGTCGAACAGCTGTGAGGGGAGCATCGCTTACAACTTTACCGACTAAGTCCTGCGCAAGGACATCAATCAATCAAAAAAAAAAAAAAAAAAAAAAAAAAAGCAGAATGCAAATTGGAGCATTTGTATTGCACTTGATTGAGTTCCAATTGAATGGGCTCTTTGCACAAATCCACTACTTCGTGAACTCAACACCACTCCTTCATTTCCTGTCTTTCATGAATGGACAATCTGATTAATCCAGGTGTGCCTGACCTCAGTAACTACAATGGCACTTTTGGATCTCTGGACTCAAAATTTGCAACTATTAGGCTCAAATTGTGCAGTTGGGTGTAATCAAATGAGGCTGACACAATTTGCACTAAAGACAAAACAAGTCCAATCAAACTCGTATTCTTCCTACAGTAATGGAGTGAGGAGGTTTCCCAAGTCAGAAATTAGCGTGTCTGTACTCCAGCAGCAGTTTGGACTTTTTTTCCTTTTCTTTTTCCATTTTGGCAAATAAGAGTTACAGAAATAAAAATGGTGGAATGGAGTGTGGTTCCCAAGGCTGGAATAGTTAGCACATGTGTATGACCGCACCTTTCCATCAACATTTTGCTCATATTTGTCACTAAGTGAGTCATCCTGCTGGATGACGTTCAATTCCATTAATTCATGGTGAGCAAACTGCGTCGAGTGGGGATCGCCAACCTGAGTCAGCGTTCACAGGTGCGTGTTTCCCACATGACTGGCTGTTTGCAGGTTTGGATGATGATGAGTTTCTGTGCAGGCCAAACGGGCACGTCAACTTGTCACGGTGTTGGAACGTGCTGAACAAAGCGTGCTGACGACTTGCAGTGTGACCGGCGTACCTGTTGACGCTTGTGTTACCATTTTGACATGCACGCGGGCGGCCAGGGATTAAGTGAACCCGCCTGCACACAATCACGCCTCTGCCTGATAACCACTTTGAAGCGTGAAACAGTTGGACACTTTCCCGCTGTGGAGGCGGAAGGAGAAAAAAAAAAAAAAAAAAGGATGCTTATGAAATGCCGCCTCCTCCTCCGACAGCTGTTTGTGCGCCGCATCCATCGCCGTAGTAACGCATCGACCGGAAAGCGGACAGCAGGGGGGAGGGAGGGGGAGGGGCGCTTTTTCTGCACTAAGCATTATGCAATGCTAAAATTACGATTCTCAAGCCAGCAGCTGCCACTGATGAGGCGCATCAGCGGCAGGCAGGCAGGCGAGTTGTCTGTCCGCCAACATGATGTCCGGGTTATCGGGGACAATGGCGGGCGGGCCAATGTTGGCCCTTCAACGACGGCCTTTGTGCATTTGGGGCGACACTGTGGGACGTCAACGGGCTCATTGGTGCCAGTCGGTGACAAACAATAGCGCCATACAGTCGTGCGCTCGCTCGCTTTAGCATTCAGCAACAGCCAGTTGCAGACCAATGTTATATATATTTTATATATATATATATATATATATATATATATATATATATATATATATATATGTTAGGGGTGTTAAAAAAATCGATTGGGAAATATATCTGGATATTACATCGCGCAATTCTCGAATCGATTCAATAGGCGGCCGAATAGATTTTTAAATATCCATTTTTGATGGAAAAATATTCACCAAAACGTCTTAGGGTTCAGACCTTAAGCATGGAGGAATATTATATTAATGGAACATTAAGCCTTAATATTTTTATTTTAATGCTGTTCAAACATGAAACAGATTACAACATGTATAAGACTGAAGTTTCAGATAAATAAATAATACATTTTCATACAAATCTTACACTGTACAATTTTACTGATTAGTGTTTTCTAAATTTAAATAAAAATAATTGCAACAATCGACTTGTAAATTCGTATCGGGATTAATCGGTATGGAATTGAATCGTGATCTAATATATATATATATATATATATATATATATATATATATATATGTATATATATATACACACATATATATATATATATATATATACACACATATATATATATATATACACACATATATATATATATATACACACACACATATATATATATATATATATATATATACACACACACACATATATATATATTAGGGGTGTCACGATTCGCCAACTCCACGATTCGATTTAAATTTCGATTTTGGGGTCACGATT